>NC_080782.1:204904606-205239190 GCF_028018385.1 Neofelis nebulosa | reverse complement strand
TCCTCTTTAGGTGCCAGATAGAATTGCTGTACTGAGCACTACTGACATTTAGATTATTTGACCCCATATAAAGAATTGTTTTCCTGATGATGACAACAGGCCATACTTGTTTCTTATTATTGTTAAGAAAGAAGCTTAGAAGTATATGTTTAGGGTTCATCATTTCACCAATTATATTAATAATAATAAATGAAAAAGATGAAGCAAGCAAGTTTGATTTCCAACATTTGCTTTCTATTTTCAGTGTTTCATATCTCTCAATTGAGAGAACATAAAGCTCTAGGGATCTAAAAGGTAAAAATACCTTTAAAATTTTAAATTCCAAGCTCCCAGTGAAGCATTGAAATTGCTAACTTGTCACAGGACAAATGCAGGAAACCATTTTTTTTTTCCCCAATGACAGAAATTTTATTAGTAAATAGGGATACGTCATAGAGTCCAGAAAATCTTATTAAAAGTACCCAACCTCCCACTTTCTGGGATCTGGGCCTGAGAATGCTGCTATGTACCTGAGATGAGTGAATACCTTTTTCCCTTGTTCAAATGTAATTCCCATATTACCTATAGCATTTTTTATTCATGGTGTAAATATTAGTGTTGTGAGATAAAATTAAATCACAATCACTAATATAATGAAATGCAGAGAAAAGACTGGAAGAATCAAGTGTAGTGTTTGAAAAATCAGTAAGTTCCTCAGTATCTAGCAAATCCAGGGAGGATAATGGCTGAGAGAACCACAGGAAAACTGGATTGTATAAAGATATAGCCTTATCCATATGGTAAAAGATGTGGGAAAAGCAGTACCAAGCACAATATTTGTATATAGACATGGGAGAAAAAATAGTCTATTTTCTTAGTTCAAAATGCTGTACCAGAATACCGTGGACTGGGTGGTTTAGAAATAACAAAATCATTGGTGACTCTTCTACAGGCTGGAAGTCTGAGATCAAGGTGCTCCCATGGTCAAGTTCTGGTGAGGACCTTCTTCTAGGTTGTAGACTGCTGACTTCTAATTTTATCCTCACAGGGCAGACAGCAGGGAGGGGAGGCACCACCTCTCCTGACTTGGTTGAGGGCACTAATCCCATTCATGAGGGCTCCATTCTATGACCTTATCTCATGCTAATTACCTTTCACAAGCTCCATCTCCTAATACTATCACATGGGGATTTGAGGTTTTAACATTGAATTTTGGAGCGTATCCTTAACTACATTCTCCCAACTCCAGTTATTTTGATTTTGAAAACATTGTACAATAAGTGAACACTTTGTTAGATTCAGGATTTTCCTCTGAGTTTAAGAAATTCAGATTTTAGAGGTAATTCTTTATCAAAATCTGTTAACTCAGGAATACTTAGGAGATTTTTGTTAGTCCTTTTGAGGAGCAATGAATGACGTCTGTATTGATTACTACCACATAAAACTCTGAGAATTTGATGGTGAAGAAACTTATGAACCAGTCTGGAAAATAAGAGTTCATGATTCTGATGTAAGTAATGAAATGGAAATGGAAACTGAAGGTCAAATTGCTTTTCTAAAGATCAAGAACCATGAAGTAGGAGAGCAAAAATCAGACAGGGACTCTTAGCCATGTGACTGATGTTTTGTTTTTGTTTGTTTGTTTTAATTTAAAAAAAATTATTTATTTTTGAGAAAGAGAAAGAGCATGAGCCGGGGAAGGGCAGACAGAGGGAGACACAGAATCTGAAGCAAGCTCCAGGCTCTGAGCTGTGAGCACAGATCCCAATGCAAGGCTCGAACCCATGGACAACGAGATCATGACCTGAGCAAAAGTCAGACATCTAACCCACCGAACCACCCAGGCTCCCCAGGTCACTGATGTTTTGTAAAAGCAGTTGGTAAGGTAGTAACCCATCCTACTTGGAGAAATGAGGCTGTACTTAGAGGGGAATCTCCCAATGTTAATACTTAATACTGGCTTAATTATAAACTTTTTAAAAAACTAACTTAAACCCAAGTAACAAAATTCCCTTGAATTAATGATTTCCAAAATAGACAAAGATACTACCAAATTTGTTCAACTATTGATCAACGTACTATACTTTAACTGTGAAAATTATTTGTTAAAATATTTAAAACTATTTAATAAAATATTAAGTTCTGTGTGGATCAGTGCTTAAGCAATCTTCTGAAATCAATATGGAGATAGCAATATATATTGGAAAGAAAGATAAAATAGAAAAAATAAAACTTCTAAAGAAATTGAAATTTAGGATTTAATACTTTTTGGAATGATGAAAGAAACAAGTTTTAAACTATAATGTATCATCAGGCAACAAGTATGGGAAATTACCAGCTTCTCTGCTTTCAAGGATCTCAAGGCCAAGTGCATTTTCTGTCATCAAGGATAAAAGAGCTGACCTTAAAGTTGATTTACAGGGTCGTCTTCATTTCTTTACAGAATTTTATGAGCACTTATATAGCTTTCATACCTTAGGCAACAAAATGGCAATGGTAGAATTGCCCTTTTTTAAAAATGTATTTTTTTTCATTTCAAAACAAAAATGAGTTTTGACATAGAGCTACAGAATTCAGACAGGAAAGAGAGAAAGATAAATGATTCTGGAAATGAGTGTAATACACTACATATGTTTTAACATGTACATATGATAATTATAAGAGATATGTGGAAGTAAAATATCTCCAGAATTTTTAAGAATAATGGTTTAGATTTGGAAAACCTATGTTTAATTGAGCTCATGTTTATTTTAAATACATGATTAATTTCTGGTTTCCAAGGAACATATTATGTTCTTCAATAGTATATATTACATTAGAAACAGAGTAGATGAACTTTCTATTTTCTGTCTCTTTGAAGAGGAAAGTCTTCCTTCAAGAATATACTGGTTGAAATGCAAATCACAACTACAGTGAGACACCAACTTATACCTGTCAGAATGGCTTAAATAAAAAAGACAAGAAATGACCAGTGTTGGTGAGGATGCAGAGAAAAAGCAACCTCATGCACTGTTGGTGGAAGAAGTGCAAATTGGGGCAACCACTATGGAAAACAGTATGGAGGTCCCTCAAAAAATTAAAAGTAGAATTATCATATGATCAAGTAATTCTATAGTATTTGGGTATTCATCCAAAGAAAATGAAAATAGTCATTCAAAAAATATGTATGCACCCTTGTGTTTATTGCAACATTAGTTACAAATGCACCCCTATGTTTATTGCACCATTTTTAAAAAAGCAAGCCAAATGTCCCTTGATAGATGATAAAGAAGAGATGGTGTGTATATACAATGGAAGATTACTAAGCCATAAAAAGAATGAGATCTTTCCATTTGCAACAACATGAATATGCCTAGAGGGTATAAGGCTAAGTGAAATAACCTGGTCAGAGAAAGATAAATACCATATGATTTTACTAGTATGTGGAATTTAAGAAACAAAAATGGAGAAAAGAGACAAAAAACCAGACTCTTAACTACAGAGAATAAACGTGATTGCCAGAGGTTGAGGCAGGTGGGGAATTGGGGGTAATAGATAAAGGGAATTAAGAGTACACTTACCTTGAACACTGAGTAATGTATAGAATTGTTGAGTGATTACATTTTATACCTGAAATGAATAAAACACTGTATGTTACACTTCATAAAAGAACGTAGTAAATTTATTTCTTTAAATGTTTTATTTATTTTTGAGACAGACAGAGCATGAGGAGGGGAGGGTCAGACACAGAGAGGGAGACACAGAATCGGAAGCAGGCTCCAGGCTCTGAGCTGCCAGCACAGAGCCAGACGTGGGGCTCGAGCTCACCGCAAGATCATGACCTGAGCCAAAGTCGGACGCCCAACTGACTGAGCCACCCAGGCACCCCGAATGTAATAAATTTAAAGATCTATTTAGAACTCAACCCTATGTTTTTTCAACAATTATATGCTAACATCACAAACACACATACATTTATAAAACTCTCAAGGATACATACTTTTAATATCGACACTATGAAGTATGTCTCTCATATGCAATACAGTATTACTACAAAAACTACAGATGCATTGGTTGGGGTGTAGTATGTATGTAATATATCTCTTTGCAAAATTGAAATGGTTCAGGACCTAGGTCATGGTTGAATATGTATATGTACTTTAATACTGTGATGTCCTTAACAGTATGTGTCTAGACACATATTTCATTTAAGTGGGTAGTTTTGTAAAAGGTATTGTAGGAGGCTATTACTTTGATATGGACTGGAAAGTTCCGGGTAGAAGAGAGAATGAGCTGTTGAAACACAAAATACCTTGTATATTTAATTTGAATTTCCCATTCTCATGAGAATGAGATCTTCACATCTTTCCTAGTCATTCAAATATATTTTTTTGGTAAAGTGTCTCTTTAAGTATTCTCCCACATTATTTTTTAAATGGGTCATCTGTCTTCCTATTACTGATTCATGAGAATTTTTAAGCGTATAGTGATACCTACTAAAACTGAACATATGTATACTAAAGACCAGAAATTCTAGCCCTGGTATAATACTCTCCAAACATATATCTGTATATGTAAAATTGCATAACCAGGAATTTTATGGTCTCATAACATGTGTAATAGCTAAAACCTTTAAATAATCGAAATATTCATCAACCAGTAAATGTATATCGTTATATCCATATAATAGAATATTATATAACATTGAGAATGAACTTTGTGTATAATTATGAGTCTATCAAATATAATTTTGCATGTATAAGGACATACACAAAAGAATATAGGTCACATTTTCCATTAATAATGTGAGATCCAGACAAAATATGTTTGTAGTGTTGGAAGTTATGACAGTACTGTCCTTGGAGTAGATGGTTACTGAGAAGGTGCACAAGAGGGTCTCTAGTGTGTTGGTTATGTTTTATTCATTGGAATTTACCATTTTCAGGCCCAGACTTTGAAAACATGTATTTATTTGAAAATAGCAAAAAGATTCAGATGGTACGATTCACTCATTTATTGTAGCATTTTTACAGAATCATTAAGTTAAAACCCGATCAATTCCAAAACTGTCTTATCCTAAAAATTAAAATAAGTTGGAAAAAGTTCTTAATGGATTTCAAAACCTCTAGACATAGCAGTATTGTCTAAATCAATTATAGAACTTATTGATCGTCCAAGATCTATTGCTTAGTGCATGGTTTGTGGAAACAAGGAGGTAACACCATCAGACAAAAATAATCTTAGCATAAAAGCACTGGATCCACTATGTTTTTAGATGGACAATGAAATATCTACACATCATAACTACATTTTTAATTTCCTCCCTACTTATTTTCTATACCAATAGCATGCCATAAAATGCAAAAATTTTAAGAAATTATAAGTATCTTCACTTCCTATTTTCCTTCAATTATATTGGATTTAGTGAAACTAAGAGAAATAATTGTGTATTTTAAGATAAATTCTTATGCAATATACATGTGAAAACTAGAAAATATTCCTAAAGAGGCTGTGTAACTATTTCAATATTCATAAGCAGAGAAAAGTAGAGTGTTTACAAGATTTTAGTTCTAGATATGGAAGGGGAAATTTTTCTCTGTAGCATACAGTACATGCAATTTTAATAAGTAATATTTTAAGAAGGAAATTATATAAAATAAAAAATTCAGATTATAGGCAAGAAAAATCCCCCTGAAAATAGTTAGAACAAACTTCCTATAACACACTACTGATAATAAATTCTAGTGTTCACTAAATAATAATCTAAAATCAAATGCTTCACTTAGCAGAATATTAAACCAAGTGAGTTAAATACATAATTTTGTCTGGCAGGAAGCATACAACACTATGTTGAACCGAAAATACATAATTTTATGTTGAAGAAAAATAACAGTGCTTCCAGGCTTGTAAACACAGAAAGTTATTGCTAGTCTTCTGGTCAGTCCTGGCGAGCAGTAGATTTAAAGATGAATGCAGATTTCATGAACTAAATATTGCACATCAACCTTAGTTTGGTTATATGGAGTTCTTAGTTTCTTTTGGGAATAATTGTTTCCATTGGTTAAGTTTGAAACAGATGTAGTTATCTCCTATACTGCCTTGCTTATAGTTTATAATGAAGGGGGGGGCGGTTACAGATTAAATGTTGCCATCATCACAAACATTTATGTGACAAATATTTTTATATATAAGCCTGCACACATACACAGAAATTTCCTAAAACTTGTTCTACAAAGCCTGACTAGGTCCTAGTTTGCTGTTCTGTAAGATACTTCAACCACTGAGTTGCAGAAAGGGTTCACTCTGGGTTCATTTTCAGAGTCAGGTTTCTCTTACTCCTATGGTCAATTTGAGGTGACAGGAAATGCTCCATACCAGTAACTGGACTAGAGGAATTTAGGGATTAAGCACAGGTGACCTCACTAAAGATCTAGGTGACACATAGTTTTGCATATCTAGAGTGTCTAAAATATTTTAGCCAATTCTCATAATTTGAATACTTTTAATGTTGCTAATGGGAACGCATATCTAATGTTTGCAATGGTTACTAATCAACCATTAACTTCACCAAGAAAAACCTATATATGACCTTCATATGCTAATTAGCAGCATTTCTGGTCTTGATCAAAAATTAAAGTGGCCGAAATATTTGTAAGAATCATATCTGGAGTTTGTTCTTTCTGCTAAAATAATAGTTGATTACCCTTAGAGTACATGACTAGCCAATCTGAATTATCATTTAATTCATTTTTTTAAATCCACAAACATACATATATATATATATATATATATATATATATATGCACATACTATATGATCCAATCTATGAAAACTCAAGAGCATTTTATTGAAAAGTTACTATAAAAAATATGAGAAACTCTAGGGTGCCTGGGTGGCTCAGTCAGTTGAGCGTCCAACTCGTGATTTCAACTCTTCGACTTCTCATGGTCCGTGAGTTCAAGCCTCACATCAGGCTCTGTGCTGACAGCATGGATCCTGCTTGGGATTCTCTCTCCCACCCCCTCTCTCAAAAAAAAAAAAAAAAAAAAAATATATATATATATATATAGAGAGAGAGAGAGAGGAGTGAGAGAGACTATTGAATTCCAATGCACTTATTTAAGGTAAGGTTAGGGGAGGGGCAGGTGGCTGGCTAAAGCCTGCTAAGGAGAGAAGTTGGAGGAAATCTTTTTAAATTCTTTTTTTTTTTTTTGGAAATATTTTTAAGTTCTGATAATGTTGGTACACACTTGTGTAGCTTCAGTACAGTAAAGGCCAGCCCACTTTTCTAAAGTCAGCAGCAGCTCATTCAGAAGTGCCAGTGCAGGTGTCAAGGAAGCCCTTGTTGAGGAAGAGCTGCTGGACAGAAATGAGTGGGTGACTCTCTGTGCTTCTTTTCTCTAAAGGTGTAAAAGTGGCATTGTGACTACAGGAAATGCCTGGCCAGGTGGCAGCAAGCAGGAATGATGAAAAATGCCTTTGTTTGGACTTCTGGTTTTAACTATGACATGTAAAGAACCTGGAAGTTGTCACTCTCATCCTTCCAAAACTCTAAGAAAACTGAAAATGAATGAGTTTCCTTAGGCTCATCAATAATGAGATACCACTACAGAAATATTAGAATGGGAAAAATCCATAAACCTGTCAGTATCAATTGCTGGTGAGGGTACAAAAAAATAGAAACTTTTCTTCATGGTTGATGGGAATGAAAATGTTACAGACATTTTATAAGACTGGTATTTTCTTACAGAGTTAAACATAAATTTACTTTATGATCCAGCAATAATAGCTCTACTGATTTACACCCAATGGTCAGTAAACATGTTTACACAAAAGCATGTACATGAATGTTCACTGCAGCTTTTTTCCTAACCATCAAAAGCTGGAAAAAATAAGATGGCCTTTAATAGTTGAATTGATTGACAACCTAAGACATTATGATATATTTCAATACTATTCAGTATTAAGAAAAAAAAAACTGTCAAGTCCTGGTTGAATCTTAAATGCATATTGCTAAATGAAAGAAACAGTCTCAAAAGGGTACATAGCGGGGTGCCTGGGTGGCTCAGTCAGTTAAGCATCTGATTCTTGATTTTGGCTCAGGTCATGATCTCATGGTTCCTGAGTTCAAGCCCCACTTTGTAGAGCCTGCTTGGGATTCTTTCCCTCCCTACCACTCCCCGACACTCTCTATCTCTGTTTCTGTCTCTCTCTTTTCAAAATAAATAAATAAACTTTTGGGGTGCCTGGGTGGCTCAATTGGTTAAATGTCCGATTTCAACTCAGGTCATGATCTCATGGTTTGTGAATTCAAGACCTGCGTTGGGCTCTGTGCTGACAGCTCAGAGCCTGGAGCCTACTTCAGATTTTGTGTCTCCCTCTCTCTGCCCCTTCCTCTCTCTCTCTCTCTCTCTCTCTCTCTCTCTCTCTCTCTCAAAATTAAATAAACATTAAAAAATAAATAAATATACTTTTAAAAAAGAAATCTAAAGGCGTACATTGTGTGTGATTCCATTTCTATAGCATTCTGAAGAAGGCAAAACTACCAAGATGTTAAACTGATCACTGGTTACCAAGGGTTTGGGAAGGGTGATTTCAAGAGATGAAGCACAGAGTATTTTTAGATTAGAGGGCTATTCTGTATGATACTACAATGGAGGATCAATGATTCTATCCATTTGTCAAAACTCACAGAACAAAGAGTAAACCTTAATTTATGTGAATTTAATTATTTTGAAGGTCAGGGGGAATCCCAGAATGGGATGCAGATTTTGATAAGATAGTCTAACTATATTACAAATATATAATCTCACTACAGGGTATTAATCTAAATAACTTCAGAAATGACGTCTGTAAGACTAAAGGCAAAACGAACTGTTCATAAGTACTCTGTACTTGTCGATAAGGTGTTTTCCACAGGAATATGAGTTAATAACTCTGAAACTATTTTACATATAATCTGGAATTGAGCAATTAAGCAAATAGATGCCAAACGTTTGGGAGTCAGGCTTCTTAGTATTAGAGTAGGATATTAGAGTAGAGATAAGCAAGAGATTGAAGTTAGATTGTCCATGGGGCAATGGGTTAGATTTTGAAACAAAAGTATAAACTCGTGTTTAGCTAAATATAGATAGAGATGGTTACAGATAGCAATATGTATGAGGGGCACCTGGATGGCTTAGTTGGTTAAGCGTCTGACTCTTGATTTCAGCTCAGGCCGTGATGCCAGTGTCATGAGATTGAGCCCCATGTTGGGCTCCATGCTGAGTGTGGAGCCTACTTGGGATTCATTCTCTCTCTCTCTCTCTCTCTCTCTCTCTCTCTCTCTCTCTCTCTTTCTGCCACTTTTCCCTCTTCTCTCTCTCTCTCATTAAAAAAAAGAAATATGTGTGTGTATATCATCCTATTAGTATACAAATTTGTTCTTCATTGCTCTGTCACCGAGAGGCCCAGAAACAATGACATTCCAGAGCAACAAGCAAACCTAGAGCCCAAACTTGGTTTTAATGGCATTATCCAATAAAAGAAACCCAGGGATTCTTGGAAAAATGAATGTAAGGCTGGTCAGAGAATATACAAGATGAACTTTGAACATCTTATAGTGGTAGAGTAAGAATGTGCTCTAGAAAGTTAAACAAATGAACCCATAGCAATGAGAGTATGTCAAAGGGGCACAAAGCCAACTGAAAGTTCAGGCTCACTGTGGTCAAGGCTGAAACCATTTAAGCAAGAATTTAAAATAAAGTAATATTAAATTTTAGCCTAATATAAAAAATATATATCCATGCTGACATAAATGTATAATTGGATCAATATATAAATGGGGAGAAAGAGATGTATGTCCTATGCAAAAGAATTCCAAATAATTTATGTACATACTCTGCTGTTGAGGAAGTTAGGCATAACTCCTTACTCTTTAAGTGTGATTTGTGAATTTCTTCCAAGAATACGTTATGGAAAGGGGGGAAAAAAAGAGGAAATTTACATAAAGGAACCTGATAAACACTCCCTCAGCCAGATGGTTAAGATTAGCATCATAGTGATAGCTCAGGTGGATGGTATGGAACACTGATATGATGTATTAAAAATTGCACTTCTTCTGTGGTGTTCCTCCAAAGACTCCATAACTGTAACCATGAGAAAAACAGCAGACAAATCCCAACTGAGGAACATTCTAAAAAGTCTTTCACCTGTACTCAACAACAGTCACATCCAAGAGAAGCTTAAGGTGACATGACTGCTAAATTTCATGGGGTATCCTGAATAGAATCCTGTAACGGAAAAAGGATATTTGGTAAAACAATAATAATGAAAAAGAACATAAACCTTACCTAATCATAATGTATCAATATTGGTTTATAAATTATAACAAATATGCCATGCTAGTATAAGATAATAGCAGAAACTGGGTGTTGGGTTTATGTGAGTCCTGTATTATATCCACAACTTTTTTGTAAATATGAAACTATTCTAAATTAAAAACATTATTTAAAATAGTAAAGGGCAATAACAACAATAATAAAGCATAATGTATGAGGATCTCTACTTTTCACCTTTTCCCCAATTCCATTAACCCATCATGATTGGCATTTAACTTTTCCTTTGGACATTAATAATAGCTACAAGTAAGATTTCTATAGTTCTTGTGTGCTAGACATAACTGATACTTTCACACAAATGCATACACATAAGTACACTTGTACATGTATATGTGTAGTGTGTGTGTATGTAGGTGTATACTTGTGTGTATACATGTAGATACATATTTAGTATATATATTTATTATACGTAATTATCTTAACTTTATGTGAATTAATTTGAGCTTATAACACCTAGTTATTATTTTCAATTTACAAGTCAGAAATTTGTAGAAATACTAGAAATAATTTTTTCCAAGGAAAATTGTAATTTGCTTGATTATATCTTCAAACTTTCTAAATATCTGAACATAGAGACATTAATAAAATCTATGAATTCTTTGTGATAATTCACATTTAATCCTCATGAAACCTAGTGAGTACTTTCCTTTTTTTACTGAAGCATAAAGATGTTAAGTAAATTTCCTGCATATCATCGTGGTAAATCTTACCAGCAGTGTGCTTTGAATATGAGGAATCTGATTCTACAGTAATGTGCTAACCTACTTTTCTATCATGACTCCCAGATTCCATGTTGAAAGATTTCATAAAATAAAAAACAGGAGTGAAAAATAAATCCCAATCCTATATATATATATGAAATTTAAGAATATAGAAGGCCAATGAGAAAATTTTTAAATTTTGTGAGAGTTCAGAAAGTCATTCTAAGAATCACATTGATATCAGATTTCTCAACAGCAATATTGATTGCAAGAAGATGATTTTTGTTTTTGTTTTGTGTGTGTGTCTTTCCTTGCAAAACACCACTTTTGCCCCTAAATTTAATGTTTACTCAAATTTTCATTTAAATGTGGGAACTAATAAAACGTCATCAGATATATAAGTCATCTTGGTTTTGCCATATAAAATCCATGTTGAAAATATTTTGGAGGGAGGATATTTATATTCAGAGAAAGAAATTAAGGAAATGCTTGAAGAGTTATAGAAAGTGTGATAAAAAATTTTGGCATTTCATAGTTTTTTAAACCAGTTTATTATTTTCAATTTTAAGGAATTTTCAAGAAATTATCATTTTTGAGGAGTTTTCTAGGAATTACCATTTTCAAGGAGTTATCAAAGAATAATAATATTCCAGGGGCGCCTGGGTGGCGCAGTCGGTTAAGCGTCCGACTTCAGCCAGGTCACGATCTCGCGGTCCGTGAGTTCGAGCCCCGCGTCAGGCTCTGGGCTGATGGCTCGGAGCCTGGAGCCTGTTTCCGATTCTGTGTCTCCCTCTCTCTCTGCCCCTCCCCCGTTCATGCTCTGTCTCTCTCTCTGTCCCAAAAATAAATAAAAAACGTTGAAAAAAAAAAAATTAAAAAAAAAAAGAATAATAATATTCCATACTAGGTTTCATTTTTATGCTAAATGAGAAAATAATAGTATTTTAGAATACTAGTTTTGTTAAAGTATATATGTATGTGTGTGTATATGTAATAGTGATTACTTAAACACGGTAAATTAACATAAATGATTGTCTAGTAATGGAATAATATGTGTGCAAAAAAGGAGTGCATAACTATTAACCCAACGGAGAAAACTTGACCTTCTCACTATAAAGTGGGAAAGTTGGGAGGGAGCTAACAAAAACAGTATTATGCATAGAAAATATGAAATAATGTGAGAGAAGAGTCCTTTAACAATCTTCCATTAACATATAGAGTAAATGTTTTAAACTCACAAACTAAAATCCAAAGATTTCCAGACTAGATAAAGCAAGATTGGACAGTATGTTATCTAAAATTTACAATGAACACATTTAAACACGCACATGCATAGAGGGTAGGAAATGGGAAATGCTCAAGCAAAAGGCAAAATATTTTAGCCTTATTTATTGGTAAAATTAACATTGGGACAAAGATATACATCCATCACAAGTCTTTATGAACCTTACAGACCCACAAAATACATTAAGCAAAGCTGACAAAAGTACAGGGAGCTAGATCAGTTTAAAAAAATGTATTTGGGATCTGTTAAGATTTTAAGAGAACTTTATAAATGAAGCATTAACAAATTAACAGATGTATCAAATATTTAACAGTTCCTGTGAGCACACATATAAAACATGCCACAGGACAGTAATAAAAAAAGAATAAATAACAGGCAAAAAAAAAAAAGTGGTTATTAAAGATCAATGGCATTCATTCAGTCTGTATTCTCATTAGGGAAAAATGTAAAAAAAATAGCAATGAATCTAAAATAGATGCAGTATGATTAGAAACTAACATACTGTTAAACAATTCTTGGGCCAAAAAGTTAAACAACAAAAGAATGTAAAGTGAATATAAAAGCAAGCACACACAGAAATGTGCAGAGCTGCTAAAAATGCTGAGCAATAGATATACAAGAGGTTATTTAAATAAAAGATATATAGCATTGGACTATAAAATTATTCATTGTAGCCACTGTATGCCAAAATTATCTTAAGCATATTAAATGGGGCAAGAGTACAAATATTTTCAGCATAGTAAACTAGGCAAGAGTGTAAAACGTTTGTAGATTTTCACAGCCAGCCTGTGAAGGACCCCTGTCGTTCCTATTCTAAAATAATATTTAACAGGTTGAAAATTTTTTTAAAGTTTAATTTATCCTTCTATAATATAAATCACATGCACATTTCCTTTCAAGAACACACCATAAAATTAACAATTATTGGGTAATTTCATAGGTATGTTTAAAAATGCAGGATGATGAAGATAAGTGATTCTCCAAATAATTCATGTAAAATAAAAAGAGGTTATTTCAACTTGTTAATTTTCAGAGTACTTAACTTGGATTTTTTTTACCATTTTTTTTGTAATCAGTTTTTTTCAGTTACAAGTATTCAAATTTCCTTTGAATTTACTAGAATTTCAAAGAATTATGGTGCTTATTCTTTTAATCAAACACATCTCTACATTGCATTTCTTTCATCTGTGTCTCTTTTTATGCTTTCCAATGCTCACATCACTACAAAGTCCTTTCTGAAAGATAAGAACTCCCTACCAATTGGCTTCATGGGGTGCTGAGCAAGAACTAAGGGACAATCTTTTCCTTTTACACTTACGAAAAGTCTACAGGGGCAAAATGGAAAATTGAGGATATCAGACATTTTTATGCCTTATTTATACTTCTTAAGCCTTTCCTGTCTTGTTTGAAGATGTATTATTTGTGTTAGACTTTTTTCAATTATGTTTTGCTGTGTTCAAATATTTGTTCCAGACCAGTTTATCTTTGCTGAAATCTTATATGTAGACATAAAATGGTGATAGTTGCTCATAATTCCCACCCTCTCTCTTTTTTACACTTCTGTCAGTTCTAAAACAGAGAAGAGAAAACGACTTGGCTCATTCTGAATGGTGAAAATGACAGATGGAGGATCAGAGGAATGCTCCTCACTCATAAGGCTGTTGATTCTACCAAGGGTGAAGACCTAAGAACAGCACAATTAGTCAGGTGGGGAGAAAATTATACTCCTGCTGGAAATAGGAAAGGACTTGTAGAATCTTTGCTTGACAAGATTATTCCATCTGGTGTCAAAATTTCCAGTTAGCATTCGGTATTACTCCCACTTCTGAGCTCATTCAGAATTTACAATGGAAAGTCACAAACAAGAAATTATCAGGGAGCAAAGACATTTTTCTTGAAGGAATGAGAGGTCAGCAATGGCCGTGAGAATAGAAGCTGGGATGAAAGTTTCTTGTTCATGGACCGTTTTGGGGATATCAAGGCAAAAATGAAAATAAGATATAGCAAACAGAAATATGGGAGCTTCATTTGATTTGGAATATAAATGTATATCCTCCCCAAATTAAAATTCCACTAAGTAAGGAACCTCTAAAGATAAGTAAATTTTAGTATCAACCATATATATATACACCGGGTATTGGAAAATATAATGAGATTCTATAGAATTCATTATTGGATTTACAACAATTCTATATTAATTCAGTAATTATTCACAATGTGTATGTTTGGGACAGTGTTTTTCAGCATGTGTTTTGTGGAGAACTAACTTGTAAGTTGATAATAGGCAGTGGAAAAATAAAGCATCTGTGGTTAAATAAATGTACAAGGCATTGATTAAGCAAAGAAATCTGATTAACCAAATAACTTAAAACAAATTCTAGTGTTTCCCTGAGCCTTCAGTACCCAATTCATTCATTCAATAACTAATGATTATGACCTACTGTCAAGAAATTATTCATGGCCCCTTTAGCACTTGTGCCTCAGGATATACCCTGACCGTTTGGGATTTCATTCTTTTTCTCAGTGCTCTGAGTAATCATTTTCTCATTCATTCAAAGAAAAAAAGTGACTTTCTAAGAAAAAAAAAAATTTTTTTTTTTTTTTTGCAATTAACGACCTACACCTAAATGTATTGGCTTATGCCTTAAGTCAGTAAAAGAATGATCTTTCAACCTGTCTAAAGTACATATTCCTTCTGTGTTCTTAATCTCATACTTTTTTTCTTAAATCTCCTCAAAACACTCTCATGTGCTCATCTTTAACATGGTTCTCTCAGTGGTTGCTGCTCCTCCCAGTACAATAGGATCTGAAAGCCCTGAAATTAGATTTTCTAGACTCCCTTTCTAGTAGGGTTTTAGATATATTCCACTAATGAAACACATTCATTTGAGATTTGGAAGACAGAAGAGATTTGTCAAGAGGCAAATTAGGGCAGGTTTCTGGGTCTTGGCAGACAGTTTGTGAGGTTTGTCACTGGCTTCAGAGAATCTTCCAGAAAATCTCGCATTTTGGTGTTCCATGATTCCGATACCCAGACTTCGTGAGTTTTTTTTTTTTTAAACGATTCTCAATATTGTGTAAGCCTCTGAGTCCTTTATCACATTTCTTCCTATTCTGAAAACCTGCTTCTTCTCCTCCCTCTTCCTCTCCTCCTCCTTCCTCATCTTCTCCTCCTTTATCTTCTTTTTGACATCTTTATTATCTTTGTTTTTTTTTTTCTTTTCTTTTCTTTTAAGGAACCATGGCTGCTTCAGGCACCAATCTCGATTTTACTTGAGTTCTTTATAAGTTTTGGCAATTTGCCTTCCACATCTTTCTTGTCATTTTTACTCCTATGTTCAATCTAGTTAAGAAGTATATTCCACCCATACTGTGTTTTTGATTGTATTCTAGGCACCTGGAATACATCAATACATACAAAAATGATACCTCTTCCTTTTTGGAATTTATGAAGTGAGAAAAAGAGAAGAATCAATACATATTATTAAATTACTGCTGCAAAAAAGGGACAAGTGAAGCAAGATGAACAGGATTGGAATTACTGAAGGCGTGGAGTACTTCGTGTTAAATGATGTGACTAGAGTAGGCCTCAATGAAAAGTGCTAATAGAGCAAGTAATCTAACAAGGTGAGGAAGTCAGCTGTAAAATCTGAGTACTTCATGCTGAGGGGAGTAGCAAATGCAAAGGTCCTAAAGCTGGAGCACAACTGGTCTATGAGGAATAGCAAGGGGTCAGAGGTGGCTGCAATGGAATAAGCAAGGTGGACAGTAGTTTAGCAAAGAATCGAGAGAGTAGGTCAATGGAAAATTAGATCCTGAAAGACTGCATGAACTATTTTAAGGCAACAGCTTTTACTTTTATTGAAATGGGGAGTTTTTGATTTTTTTTTGTTGTTTTTCTTTTTGTTTTCTGAAGAGAATAAATTGTCAGTGGGCAAGCATAGAAGTAAGACCAATTACCAGTCTATTACAGCAATCTAGTCAGGAGATGTTAGCGAGCACCACAGTGATGGCAGGGAAAGAGTTCACAGTCAAGTTCTGAATATAATTGGAAAACTAATCTATGAGTTTTCCTACAAGAGTAGATATAGGGTGAGAAAGAAAAAAAGACATCAAGGGTACCACCAAGATGCTTAGGCTGAATGTCTGGAACAATGGGTTGCCATAACCTAAGATAAAAGCTGAGGGTAGAGTAATTGGCAAATGGAAAATTAATTGTATGAGTTTTAGCATGAGATTTGGGGGGGGAAGGGCAGATTTACAGATGTGAACATGTTAACTTCTTGGATATTATTTTCCTCTGATCTTCCTCCTATTCCCTTGCTGGCTCTCATTATTTGCCTACGGGGGCACTTCTTGTATCGTATGCTCCTCACCTGCAGCTTTCCATCTTCAATACTTTTTGTGCCTCATCCTCATTTTAAGATTTATATGCACTTAATGTGAATTGCTTCCAGCTTTTATCTCATCCTAGATCTTAGGCCAGTCTTCCCCTATGTTTCTAACATGTAGAATATTCCTCTCATTACAATTTCCTCTATGCCTTTGTTTCTTAAAGGCAGTTTCCATAATTTCTCTTTATGGATAAATGAATATATTTATGGAATATGAATATATTTATGTTCAGCAAACAGTAGATGACTGGTTTAAAGTTCTACCTGATACATGTTTTATATAACTATTTTAAAGAAAATTTTAAATGGGGGAAAAGATTTAAATCAAATTAAATACACATCATCCTATAATGAATTGCTTTTCATAATTTATGGACCTATAATAAATATCTTTAAATATGCTTAGGGATTTATTGTATCAATATACATAAACAAAACCTAATATATATAAACATAACCTAAGTGAATATTCCTTTATTCTAGTCCCAACTTCAAGTCTGGGACAAAACTCTTAAAAGAAAATGTTACATGAAATCAAATTTCTCACTATTAATATAAGCTAGAGAAAGACATTTGTTAAATAAAATTCAATCAATTCAGTCATCTGACATGATTTATTAAGCTCTATTATTGTAAAACTCTGTGCGGGACATGGTAGGGGATATTAAAATCAGAGGTTTTGCTGTTAAGAAACTTACAAATCATAGAGACTCTAACAGTGATGTGATTAAATACCCAGTATGTGTATAAGAAAGTCAGATTTTAAATAATGACATTGAAAGAAGCAATCAGTCCCCTGAAACTATGTTTTAAAATCTTCATGTGTAAATGTATGATTTTGCTTATTCCTTGACATCAAAATGCATTCTAGAAAGACTTTTCAAAAGAGAAAAGTAAACATTTTAAGGAATAATAATTCCTTATGTGCACTTTCTTATGTCCGTAAATATCATTCATAAGTCCTAAATAATATAAGCTCTACCTGGCAGTTTTAAGTGATTTATAATAGTATATCTTTATTATTTGTTAAATATATTTAAAACTAAATACAAATTTTATACAATATTTATGTATTCACATACCCTAATTTATTATCAGAATGATATATAATAAATATAATGACATTTGTTTTCCATGACACCTTTTAGTTATTGTCTTCATATATACATGTATTAAATTTATGCACATATGTTTTATTTTTATAATCTGATTTTTTTACTTAACATTAAATCAAAAGCATTCTTTACTCCTGTTTTAAAGCATTTACTCTTGTTAATGCAAATGCACACATGATTTTACATCAACTATATTACACAGGTCGAATGTTATTTCTGTAGAAATAATACTTTTTCTTGATTGGTTGCTTATTTTATGTAATTTTGTGTAATTTCTAATGCAGCCATCTATAAAGACCAGAAATAAGCTGTTTAGAGCATCAGAGATGGGAAGTCTTTCGTTCTGTCATTTCTATTTTTCCTAAAATTCAGGCAAGGAAAATTAATTTTTTAGGCATCATTGACAATAGTATATTTTGAAATTTCTCATAGTTCTTAATGTTTTAAGAGGTCACAAGCACCAGTACTTTAAAGTACATGAAATTCATTAGCAAGAAAGCCATGTATATGCCACCCTCCCCCTAGTCTTCACCACCTTCCTGCTATCTAAAAGCATCAGGTGTTTACTCCAACAATTTGATTTTAAAGATGTGTAGTATTGTGGTTGGACTAGTATCACATCGGGATTAGATGGGCTATGTTGCATTAACAGCAAAGAAATCTCTCTGCCAAAACAGGAAAACATTTCACATAAAAGCAAATTTTCATTTAAAATTGGGTGATGTTACATACAAGCTGTCCTCTGTATAGTAGTTCAGTGACACTTTGACCTCATGGTATATCCATCTCAATATATGGATATCACAATGCAAGGGGAGGGAGTGCTAGAAAGCCTTGAACTATCCATTAAATGCTTTAATTCAGAAGTGAAGATTACATTTATGTCTACTCAAAGTTAATTGACCAGAATTTATAATATCAATTAGACTTCAAGAAGGGTAGAGAAGTGTGATTATCCCATTTGCCTTGACCAGGAGAAAACTTATACAGAGTTAGCACTGGTTATCTCCACCACAGCAGGGTACCTCAAATCATATTATGGAAAGGATACCTAGTCTGATTGTAGAGGTTAATGAAACTCTAAGTTATAAGAGCAAAGAGAATTCTTAAAATCTTCTCTGTTTTTCATGAGGTATTGACATGTTTCAAACATCCTTCAGATTTTCTTTGAAATATGAAGTAATAGCACCTTTATTGGACAAGGAATGCTTCAGTTCCAGGCAGAGTCCTCTCTACCTCTATTAATGGATCTTCAATCTATCCCTTTTGGAAAAACTCCACAAGTCAGTCCCTCCTTGGTTCTAGGCATAATCCTGTCAGTCTCATCTTGGAGGACCTACCTTCTGAAATTATAAAATAAGTAGGAACCCAGAAATGCACAGTGAAACTCTGACTCAATCTCAAGCCATTCAAAAATCCTGAAGTCTAAGAAACCTATCTGTATTCTATGGAACTATTCAGGATACTGATATTTCCTCATTCAGATATGGCAGTTCCAGGTTACCTATGTATGTTTTGTAAGTAAAATGCCATCCATAAAGATAACAATTAGAAGAGAACAGATTCTGGTATCTGTTTCCTTACTTTTAATTATTTTTCTTATGCCTATGGCTTCCTAGACAATTCAGATAATCAGTGACTCACCTAGAAAGGAAAATACAGAAAGTGGTAAAGAAAGATAAATGTACATAGTATTTACATGAAAATAGAAGATAATTCAAATGAATCAATTTTCTAAAACAAACAAACACAATCCACCAATACACAGAGGGCTCCGCATTTCAAATAATTGAATGAGTTTTATCTCATGTTTAGAATTAAGCACTCTCCCTTAGGTTTTGCTGTGATTTTTTGATTTTTAATCACCTTTCAGGGAAGTACAATAAGCCTTGTAATAACTAGAACAGCTTCAAATTTGTATACATTTTAAAGTTTAGATAATCTGAAATTGCATTTTAATGTATATAGCTATAATTTAATTTTAATTTTCAGGAAATGTACATTTTTGAAGAATGTAAAATAAATCATTGGGAAAATGAAGGAAGTATTTAGTGAGGGATATCATGTGCCTCTTCTTTTCTGGAGTTAAATATTCTGTGTTAATCTGCTCATATTTATAGTTATAGCATATCCATGATAAAGACTATTTCAGAGTAATATGATCTTGGCTAGAAATATTTGAATCTTAAACCAAAAAGAGTATGGACAATAAGTCGAATTAAGAGCTTGTGCTTGTATGCAGGTGTTTACTTAAACTTTTTCTGAATATCTGTTGGCTCTCAGTGGGCAACATAGTAACATAGTCACTGCCTCACTCAAACTTCCATTCCTCCCATAGTGGACAGTGATTATTCTTGATTCAGCATCCATTTCCAATTTCTTCTTTCTGCACAGACTTATTTTTCTAATGTGTCCACCATATGACTAAGTTGCTTAGATAATTCTTGAGAAAATAGTCCAGGTAGAGGGGAGAGGGATGAATATGTGGAACACGGGAGCTATTTATGGAAACGAAGATATTGTGTATGGTACTGGAGTGGTGGATATATGATATGCATTTGACAAAACCCATAGATCTATACAACACAAAAAGTGAACACTAACACGAATGATGGGTTTTAGTTAATAATAACGTATCTCCTAGTTTTTCAATTATAAAAAATATGTCGCACAAATGTAGGATATTACAAAGTAAGGGACACTGAGAAGGAAGAGAGTATATGAGAATTAGGAGTAGTTTCTGTTTAACTTCTTATCATGCCTCCCTCAAATTCATTTTTTTGTGGGAATTTCTCATTTTATTTTTTCTCTTTTTATTTTGACATGTGTAACATTAAATACCAACACAGAAAAGTACACATAGCTGTAATACACAAAAATGAGTACAGTCCTAGGTTTTTTACAATAAAATCCATTAAAACATTATATGTAGAAACCTGTTAGAAAGTTCTTATTTTTGATACAATTTAAAATAGAATTCTTACTTTCAGTTTTCTTTGTTATGTATGAAATCATACATGACTGTCAGATTATCTGTACTTGTTTATATCCCATGGAATATTTTCTGTGAGTGTATATGCATTAATTAGGGTATTTTTAAGATTATGATAAAACTCAATTCTAGAATAGAATATACAGACATGAAGGAAGAATTGTTTTACTCAGCAAATTTTGCTTTCATGAAAAGGCTTATTGCATAGTTAGTGAAGTGAAAACTAAGTTGAATAACTCATTGTCAGGTAACAGATGTTAAAAAACATTAGGCACAGTAGTTGAATACACATGTACCAAACACACATACATAAAACTCTTAATGATTCAAAGTTTGTGCTCTTTTTTGGTTTAACACTCAAATACTTCCAGCCAAACTGTCACTAAACAGAAAGATTTAAAATGAATCATCTGATAAATGAAAGAAATAATTTCAATTAACCGGGAATATCTAATAGGCATATGCATATTCTTTTCTAGAGTTGTATTTATTTAATTTATTTTTTAATTTAAATCCAAATTAGTAACATATGGTGTAATAATGATTTCCGGAATAGAATGTAGTGATTCATCACTTACACATAACACCAGTGCTCATCCCAACAAGTGTCCTCCTTAATGCCCATTTCCCATTTAGCCCCTCCCCCCATCTAACACCCCACCAGCAACCTTCAGTTTGTTCTCTGTATTTGAGAATCTAGTATGGTTTGTCTCTCTCTCTCTCTGCTTTTATATTATTTTTGCTTCTTTTCCCTTATGTTCATCTGTTCTGTATTTTAAATTCCATATATGAGTGAAATTATGTGATACCCATCTTTCTCTGACGTATTTCACTTAGCATAATACCCTCTAGTTCCAAGGGTTGCAAATGGCAAGATTTCATTATTTTTGATCGCTGAGTAATATTCCAGTGTGTGTGTGTGTGTGTGTGTGTGTGTGTGTGTGTGTGTGTACGTATGCAGGCGCACACGTATGCGTGCATGTGTGTATATATGTATATACCACATCTTCATACATTCATCAGTTGATGGACATTTGGGCTCTTTCCATACTTTGGCTATTGTCGATCATGCTGCTGTAAACAGTGGGGTACCTGTACCCCTTCGAATCAGCACTTTTGTTTCCTTTGGATAAATACCTAGTAGTGCAATTGCTGGGTTGTACAATAGTTCTATTTTTAATTTTTTGAGGAACCTCCATACTGTTTTCCACAGTGGCTGCACCAGTTTGCATTCCCACCAGCAATGCAAAAGAGTTCCTCTTTCTCCACATCCTCACCAGCATCTGTTGTTTCCTGAGTTGTTAATGTGAGCCATTCTGACAGATGTGAGGTGGTATCTCATTGTGGTGTTGATTTGTAACTAGAGTTGTATTTTAAATTAATCTGCTTATTCAACAGTCTGATGGCCACTGCATATGATGGGCTATAGATTCCCAATTTTCTGAAGGTAATGAGATCATTACCACATTTAATTTCAAATGAGTCGAATGCTAAACACAGTTTCCCAATCTTTAGATTTGGTGCATAGGTCAAACTTTGTTGACCCATGATTTGGAGAAACAAAATGGGTTTCTTACTGAATTGTAAGGGCATGACCCCAGAAATTCTCTTTGAGTTGACTCTTAATAAACTGTCTAGGACCAGGGACTCTCATTCCCTGAAGTGGATTCTTTATAGCTGAACTTCACATAGTACCAGAAACTACCCCCTACTCCACTATTGGGCATGAACCCAATCACATCTTCCCTTGGGTTTTCAGTTGCTGGTAACTGTAATTATTAGCAGTTGTTCTTGCTAGTAAGTGTCCAAACCCATTAAATGACATAACATTTTGAATGTGTTCTCTCAGTAGGAGTTGGATATCATTTGTGAAGTAATTGTTACCTTACTTGAAAGTTTATAGCTTTTTTGTATTTATCCTCATAAAATTAACATTTTAGCACTTTCCAGCCTATATTGTTTGTTAACAAATTCTACATTTTCTTAAAAAGTATGCTAGAAGCATGCATTGTGACTGTCAGAGTTAAGTAGAAAAAATGAGCCAGCATTCCATCATTCTTGAAAATAGTCACCCAACTTTCAATACGAGCTGAATGCATTTAGGTATTATACCATTTGTATCATCCAGGAAATAGGTATCCTTTCCCTTTCCCAAATTATTAAATTTGTCTGTGGCTTTATATACCTTGCAGATTTTTACATTATAAGAAATCATAAAATTTACTGTGTACATGTTAACAAGTGAGTGATATTAAAACATAGATAAATATAAAATTAACAAAGGAAAATCATATATCACTGCTACATGACAATTTTAATCTGTTTTATTTCATATGCCCTTTAAGTCACTTATATATGTATATATTATATATAATGTATATAAATTATATATATACTGTAATTGTAAACATGTTCTGCAAGTTGCACAATAAGGATTTTTATTTACTGTGTCACATATATTTAGTAATGTGTATTCTAACAGACTGCATGATATTGAATAAAATAGATATAAATATAAATATGTCCTAGCTTTGGTTCACAGTTCTGTTTGCAGATATCTCAGTATAGGGTTAAATTTTTTGCATTTAACACATTACACAATTCATATTGAAATGTATTTTAAGATTAATTTATATATCTTACCTGGTCAGATAATTTAATGTTTACCTTAGATTAGAAACTTTATGGGTCTGAAGTAAAATGGGTTGAACGCTCTTTGACTTGATTTTTCCATAAGAGGGGTCATCAGCCAAGTTTATGATGTAAATTTGAATTGTTCTGCAATGCTCTTTGTGCCAAATTTCCTCCTGATGAGCTTGTCACTATATATTAACATGTTAGGAAAAATGATGTTTTTACTTTTAGTCATTCCAACTTAAAGATCATTTCCTTTTCTTTCCCCAATAGGCATATTAGTGTATTGAAACGATACCAGCATTATGATTGACAAGGTAAGCATGTGAATCCTGGCTTTACCACTCTTAAGTAGAGCAGTCTTCCAGAAATTAGTCACATTATTCATTTTAAAAATCTGGATGATAACTCCTACTTCAGAGGATTATATGAGAGACAAAACAATATATCTGAAAGCTCCTCCCTTATTGCCTACTACATGATGTAAATTCAAAAAATATTACTCGTGAAGTTTTAACCCCCATTATTTTGAATCTGTAATAAAATGAAGCAATATTACTGATTCAATAACCCACACGGTTTATGTATTAGAAATGTAACTTTAGTTATACTGAGTGTGATTTAAAAAACATGCCCACCAGTAATAGTAGAGACTGTTGGTTCCATGATTCAGAATATGAGATTAATTTTTAAAAATCAGTTTATGCACACACAAACACACATGCACACATAATAGGGAGAGTGTTGCTGATGCTGCCTCACTTTTCACAGTCAAGTTGGGGATTAGTACCTGCTCTTTTATTGTGATCTTTCATTTGCAGAGACATTGTAATACTGAACTTAGTCTGATGACTTACTGGACATACGTCTGTTTTTTTGATTCTCAATTAAGCAGCAGGTTGCTGGCCTTACTGTCAACTATAGTTTTGTTGCTTTCTTTTTCATATGCATTATCTGTCTGATTAACATTTTAGGTAAAGGTTAGGTTTTCAATAAGAAAATTGATACATTTATTTTCTTTAGATTGCTTCAAAAGCTGAGTTGGGTTTAAGAATTCATCAACTCTAGACCAGAGTCTTGCATGTTTTAAGAATGCTGATTTGATATTTCTGTGCACATTGTTATTAATTGTTCTGTAAATGGTTCCAAGTAAAACTCTCATGCATACCTATTACTCATCTATATTTCATAGTTTAATACACTTTTCTAGAAAGTCTTAATGTTTTGTTTTAGTGCTTAAATTGAAATAATAGATTAAAACCTTGGATATAATTAGCAAACATTTTTGTAGTTGTGCAAAGGTAAACTAAAAGACATTTATGTGCTTAGTTTCAACTCTAATGGAGAGCAAATTACATTTTTATTGAAAATGTATTAAATAGCGGAATATATCTTTGTGTCTAAAATATAATATTATCCCTTATTGTCTACTATGAGATAAAGTGAGATTATACATAATGAAGCTTACACATAATGCATTTTAGTAACAATTCAGTTCCTAATTTAAATTTGTCATTCTAAATGAGAATTTCTATAGGTAGGTGACATATTACTTTGTGGAATTTGGGGCCTGTACCACAGTTATTATACTGTTGTTGCCAACATTGTACATTACTTATGGAGTAGTTTGAATAAACCAAGCCTTTGAAAATTAATTCTAATTATCAGATCATTAGTCGGGCCTCATCATATCATTAGTTGTGCCTTATATCTTTCATTGAAATGAAAGATAATATTTTGACTACCAACCATGTAGTTGATGAAGTTAACATTTTGTTAAAAATATAAGCGATTGCCTTGAGGTCTTATGCTGATTGTGGGTGGAAGCAATAATCGTGATATAAAATGACCTTTACATACAACATACACAGTTATAGATTATACATAATAAACTGTACATACAACTCAATATTGAACATATATAAACAATACATGTGTATGATATACATACCATATGATGAACAGACACTTATTTCACAGTTCGATAAATGTCAAAATGTACACATTTAAGTAGTCCTCAGTCAAATCCAGATGCATTCCTGAAAGTCCGCTCATGGCTTCCCTTTTACTCTCCAAAGTAAACAGTGATCTGTTTTACTGTGGAAATGGAATCATACAACATATACTGTTTTGTATTTGAATTCTTCTTTCAGCATAATGACTTTGAAATCCATTCCTGCTTTTGCAATTTTCTGCTTTTTATTTTTTAAGTTTCTGAGCAGTGTTCCATGGTATGGGTACCAGTTTGTTTATCCATTCATCTGTTGGTGGATAACTGGGCTGTTTTCAGTTTTGGCTATCATAAATAAAGTTGTCATGACAATTTGTCTGAATGTTTGTATGTGTGTTTGTATGTTGCTGGTTTCCTGTGGACATCTGTTTTTATTTCTCTTTGGTAAATGCCTGGGGTGTACAATTGTTAGATCATATGGTAACTGTATATTTAACTAAAGAAAGTATCAAACTGTTTTCTACAATTGCTTTACTAGCTTTAGAGTTCTACCAGCAATGTATGAATGTTGGAGTTTTCCAAACCTAGCCAATATTTGGTACTATGGTTCTTTGAATTTTTAATTGTAGTCAAGTTTTAATTTTTTTTTTTTTTTTGAGAGCGAGAAAGGGAGAATGCAAACAATGGAGGGGCAGAGGGAGAGGGAGAGAGAGAATCTTAAGCATGCTGTGTGCCCAGCACAGAGCCTGATGCTGAGCTCAATCTCACAATAGTGAGATCATGACCTGAGCCAAAATCAGGAGTCAGACACTTAACCAGCTGAGCCACCGGGGTGCCCTCACATTGAGCATTTTAAATTGTACTTACTGGGTTCAAAATCCTAGCTAAAATATTTTATGTGTTTATAAATATTTCTGGACTTTATTTGTTGATATTTTTGATAATATTTGTTGAGAATTTGTTGCCTGCGTTCATAAAGAGTAACATTCTTATGTGAGATCTTTGTCAGTTTTTGGTATCCTGGTAATATTGTCTTCATATAATGACTTAAACAGAATCTCATTCATTTTTACTTTCTGAAGGGCTTTGTATGCTATTTATTTGTTTTTTCCTCAAAATGTTTGGCACAAGTCACTAGTGAATTCATATGGGCATTTGATTGTCTTTATAAGAAAATACTTGATTTAATATATTTGCTGGCTATAGGAATATTCAGTTTATCTTTTGCATCAAAATTTAGTTGTATTTTTTAAGGACTTGTTCATTGTTGTTAAGCTGCATTTAAAAAAAATTAATGTTATTTAGTTTTGAGAGAGAGAGCGAGAGCGAGAGCGAGAGCGAGAGAGAGAGAGAGAGAGAGAGAGAGAACACGAACAGAGGAGGGGCAGAGAGAGAGAGGGAGACACAGAATCTGAAGCAGCCTCCAGGCTCTGAGCTGTCAGCACAGAGCCCAACAAGGGCTCAAACTCATGAATCGCGAGATCATGACCTGAGTCAGATGCTCAGCCCACCGAGCCACCCAGGCACCTCTAAGTTGTGTTTTTTAAAGACTTGTTCATTTTTTTTTTTTTTGGCAAAAGTGTTAACATGATTTTGATCATAGTGTTTTGTGGGGGGTTTTTTCTTTGTATTTTTAATGGCTGTAGGAGTTCTAGTGATACCCTGTTGCATTCCTGTTATCAAATGCACATTCATGGGTGTGTTTCTCTTTTGCCTTCATTAGCATTTGTACAGTTTTAACCATTTTATGGAATTTTTCCAAGAACTAAATTTTGGCTTCTTAAAACATTCTTTTCTTCTACCTATTTTGGTTTTAATTAGCTTTTCTTATTTCTTTTTTGTTTGTTTCTTAATATTCCATTACATCATAAATTTTAAGTTTTTTTTCTTTCCCAAGTTAAGAAAAGTTATAATTTCCTCACTATGCCCTACTTTAGCTGTATCCTGCTTACTACCTTCTTCAGGAGTCTATAAAGGTATAGGGCACGGTGGATGCAGCACCTGAAAGTAAGCATGAGGAGGCCCGGACATTGAGTCCTGCCATGTGGAAGACGTGAGGGAAATACCTTGGTCACGTCACAGATTCTTCCTAACAGCATAAGGTTAAATCTGACCCTCATTATCTCTCTTCTGTTCTCAATTCTGTAGCATTCTCTATCTGGTAAGTCTTGTGTGGCTCCCTCCGTCAGCTTTAGCAGCCCCCCACCCAGGGCTCAAGGGGAATAGTCTTACAGACTACTTTTTGACTTCCCCTTCCTGCTTCACAGTGCCTGCTGTTGTCCACAGATAACAGAAATGTCTGGGTCCCCAGCTCTAATCTGTCTCCTCTGTTCAGGGGCACCACCCTGTTAAGCTTGAAATTCGGGATCTTCCAGTAAAGGTCTCCAATGTCTTCCGTTAGAGAACCTCAGTAATAATGGGGTTCTTCACAGAAGTTTCCTTCCCTTGTGAATCACAGTTTTATGGTTCTTGCTGCCTCAAAACAGTTTTCTCTGATATTTTGTCCAGTGCTGTGGTTTGTTTACCTCGGGTGCTGGCCCAACACCAGCTCTTCCATCATAGTGGAAGCAGATGTCACTCTAGATGACTTTTAATTATTTAATTTAAAAGACTTTCAAAAGAAACTTAAAGTGGTGAAATTAATTGTGAGTTGTTAATAGACCTACTACCAGAAATTAGTAAGTAGATAATTACTATAATTCTATTGCAATTTATGTTTTCTAATGTCTAAATCTTGCCATCATTTTCCACTGTGAACAAATAAAACAGTACTCTAATGGACTTCCAAATCCTCTGTTTTGTTTTCTAGTATCACTGAGGAAAAAATATTTTCAAGGAGAAAGAAAACTTTCATACATTTTAGAGAAGCACCAGTATAGAATGTTACAGCTTGTTTGAATGGTGATTTTAATTTATAAGTAGTAATTTGATTCACCTACCAAGGCACTAAAATCTTTAATAGAACTTGCACTGTCATTATTATTCATTATTCATAAAGTGATGTAAATGGAAATAGTGTCTCAGAAAGGTTAGCATACAGATAAATCCATGCCCTAAAGAACTTATAATTTTAAAATCCTTTCAACAAGCTCCCCACCACCCAACCCCTGGGCACTCATTAGAATCAGACAGCTTGTGAGCACTATTCCATTTGGCTTTGACAGTATAAAGAAGTCCAACCAAATAGAAGCTATAATATAATTCAAAAGTGTGTTTTCAAGTTTGAAAGCAAAACTGTAATACTCTTAGGATCCACATTATCTTCTTAGGTTTAAAGTGGATATAAATATCAAATGAATGGTTTATAGTATAGCAGTAGAGTAATATTTTATCTCAAATTTCATATTATACCTTTTATTATTATTATTATTATTATTATTATTATTATGGCAACTAGCAGGAAGTAGAGAAAGAACAACTCCTCTGGTACTTGCACATTGGACTGTACTAAATGATTTTAATTTTTGCCTGTGTCTAAATAATTTAATGAGGATCCTTTTCCCTGACTCTGGTTGCTGTGGATATGTCTATACAATCTTGTGTTCCCTTAGTTACTTCTATTTTGTTACTTATACTATATTCAAAAACAAATATGATAAATCAGAGTACTTCAGAATTTCACAGAAATTAAAAATATCTTGATAAATATTGGAATCATTAAGACAACTTCATTTAAAGCCTGTCTTTCTGAGCAGGGTGGAATGATTACAAAACGTTCAGAGCATGGAAAATCCTTTTCTCGATTTAATTCTGACCTGAGATATCCTCCTTAATGCTTTATCATATGAGAGCAATATGGCTTCCATTTTTAAAATGTGTAAGTGGAGAGTCTGGTTTTTCCTATAGCTACATGAAAAAGTTCTCCTTGAGGAAGATACTAAATCATTTTTAAGAATTGCAACGAAAGAATAAAATTGCCCCATTTTGTGGAAGTTGGAAGAGTTTCTTTCGCCTCTGAGAGTGCAAAAAAGCTTCTATCCCCAGCAACACAGGATGGAGGAAGACAAGGTGAGGGTCAGGAATTAGGAGATGGAGGCAGGTATGTGAGTCATTCACTCCTGCTTCTAGGAAGAGTGATCCTCCTTGTGTTCATGCTGTCTCGGCTTTACCCTTTCTGGGCGAATGCTTCCTTCTACCTGACCAGCATGGTAAACTGGGAGTAAAACTTCCTCTGCATCAGGAGGGCCTTCTCCTATTAGGTAGGGAATTTAGGCCAGTCCTGTAATCATATTTGAAAAAAAAAAATCATTTTATGTTGGTGCTCTCTCCCTGATGTTCTTTATTTTCCCCCCGTTCATCTTCTGATCATAAAGTTGTAAAACTTCAAGGGCTAAAAGCAGGAAGGGGTCTCCAATGGAAAAAAGACAGTTTCTTCAGCAAATGGTGCTGGGAGAACTGGACACCAACATGCAGAAGAATGAAACCGGACCACTTTCTTACAACATACACAAAAATAATTTCAAAATGGATGAAAGACCTAAACTGAGACAGGAAACCATCAAAACCCTAGAGGAGAAAGCAGGCAACAACCTCTTTGACTTCAGCTGCAGCAATTTCTGACTCGACCCATCTCCAAAGGCAAGGGAATTAAAAGCAAAAACGAACTATTGGGACCTCATCAAGATAAAAAACTTCTGTACTGCAAAGGAAACAATCAACAAAACTGAAAGACAACTGATGGAATTGGAAAAGATATTTGCAAATGACATATCAGATAAAGGGCTAGTTTCCAAAATCTATAAAGAACTCACCAAATGCCACACCCGAAAAACAAATAATCCGGTGAAGAAATGGGCATAAGACATCAATAGATACTTTCCCAAAAAAGATATCCAGATGACAAACAGACACATACATCATCAGGGAAATACAAATCAAAACCACAAAGAGATCCCACCTCACCTGTCAGAATGACTGAAATTAACAACTCAGGAAACGACAGATTATGGTGAGGGAGATGTGGAGAAAGGGGAACCCTACTGCATTGTTGGTGGGAATGCAAACTGGGCAGCCTCTCTGGAAAACAGTATGGAGGTTCCTCAAAAAATTAAAAATAGAACTACCCTATGACCCAGAAATTGCACACTACTAGGTATTTATCCAAAGGATGCAAAAATACTGATTCAAAGTGTCCCATGTACCCCAATGTTTATATCAGTGCTGTCATCAATAGCCAAATTATGGAAAGAGCTCAAATGTCCATCAACTGCTGAATGGATAAAGAAAATGTGGTGTATATATATACAATGGAAGACTACTCAGCTATGATAAAGAATGAAATCTTGCCATTTGCAACTACATGGATGGAACTGGAAAGTATTATGCTAAGTGAAATAAGTCAGTCAGAGAAAGACAGATATGGGACACCTGGATGGCTCAGTCATTTAAGCCTCCAACTTCGGCTCAGGTCATGATATCATCGTCCTTGAGTTCGAGCCCTGTGTCGGGCTCTGTGCTGACAGCTTGCAGCCTGCAGCCTGCTTCAGATTCTGTGTCTCCCTCTCTCTGCCCCTCCCCCATTCATAGTCTGCCTGTCTGACTGTCTGTCTGTCTCTCTCTCTCTCTCTGTCTCAAAAATAAACATTAAAAGTTTTGTAAAAAAGAAAGACAGGTATCATAAGATTTAACTCATGTGGGCTTTAAGAAAATTAACAGATGAACAAGGGGAGGGGAAGGAAAAATAAGATAAAAACAGAATGGCAAACCATGAGACTCTTCAAGAGTCTCTCCAAGAGAACAAGCTGAGGGTGTAGGTAGGTGGAGGGGTGAGTTAAATGGGTGATGGGCATTAAGGAGGGCACTTTTAGGGTTGAGCCCTGGGATGTCATATGTAAGAGACAAATCACTGGGTTCTACTCCTGAAGCCAAAACTACACTATATGTTAACTAACTTGAGAGGAGAAAAAAAAAGATGTAGGCCTAATAGAAGGCTTGGGACATCAAGATCAGATGTGGAATTGACTCACTTAGGGTCTCCATTTCAGACTTTGGGACAAAGCATTCCAGCAATTAACAGTATGCTTTTGTTTGGGCCATCCCTTATGCTGTTGAGTTCCTAAATCTGGTGGAAGGGAGTGAGTAGAGAATTTAGAGAATACAAGGTTCTTGATCTTGCTAAAATCCTTTACTACAGAAGAGCTAACAAGAGCTAAGAACTTTATTGCAAGTTGTTAATTATTGTGTCAACAGCAAGTTATTTCAATTATGGGGTTCTTTTCTTCTAAATTAAGTGTAACAACTATAAAGTTGACTCTCCAGTGTTGTGATAATACAAACTCCAAAATGTAACACTTGCCAGGGTTTTAAGAAAGTTATACAATAGGACTTTATAGTGGGGAAAGTGCTAAAAACTGCTTAATTTAATTTAATTTTTAAGTTTATTCCTTTATTTAGAGAGAGAGAGAGAGCACAAGCAGGGAGGAGCAGAGAGAGAGGAGAGGGAGAGAATCCCAAACAGTCTCTGTACTGTCAGCACAGAGCTGACAGGCTTGAACAGACTCAAGGCTTGAACCCACGAACTGTGATACCATGACCTGAGCCAAACCAAGTGTTGGACAGTCAACTGACTGAGCCACCCAGGTACCCCAAGACTGCTTTATTTATTTTAATACATTGAGATACATTCTAATAAAATGTTAATGATTACTTCATATGGCACAATAGTTATAATGTAATATTAAGTGAGAGTAAATTATAAGCAATTCATGCAATGTGATAATTTTTTAATATAATTAAATCTCTATATCTATATGTGATATGTATAAGTTTTAAGGTCTCCACAGCCTTGAAAATTGTAATATATAAACTATTGAATGTACAGGATTTTGTTGATTTTTGAGCTCTACATTTTCTTACGTTGTATATTCCAATGTCAGGGTAATAATAGATACTCTATTATCGTTTAATAGGTAGAGTTTTTCTTTTTAACTCAGTGGTACATTTCTTTTTTTTTATTTTTTAAATTTTTTTTTTCAACATTTTTTATTTATTTTTGGGACAGAGAGAGACAGAGCATGAACGGGGGAGGGGCAGAGAGAGAGGGAGACACAGAATCGGAAACAGGCTCCAGGCTCCGAGCCATCAGCCCAGAGCCTGACGCGGGGCTCGAACTCACGGACCGCGAGATCGTGACCTGGCTGAAGTCGGACGCTTAACCGACTGCGCCACCCAGGCGCCCCTCAGTGGTACATTTCAATATCACTGACATCTTAGATTCAATAAAATGTTATTTTGAATCAGCTTTTCTCCAGTTCTGCCAGTAACAAAATGCTATTTAGCCACTTTTTCTCATTCCTGCACAATTCCTTTTTGTTTATAATCTTAGACATTTTCTTTTATGGTTCTATATCAGTGGTTGTTACTCCAGAAGTGATTTTGCTGCCTAGGGGACAATTGTCATTGTCCCGAGACGTTTATGATTGTCACAAAGGTATCCAAAAGTATATGGTCTAAATTGTCAATAGTACCAAGTTTGAAAAGTTCTGCTGCCAGGAGCAAAATCACCCCCACAAAATCATTCAGACTCTGGGGTATGAGTCACATATGTGAGGGTGTGGCTTTTCACCATTCCAGATAAAACAAAAACAAACAAAGCAACAACAATGGAAATCTCTCAACTCATTATAAGAGTGGTACAGGAAAACATATTAACTGTCACACTATTTTTACTGAAATATGCATTTTTTACTTAAACTCTCTATGGAGTCACCTGGAAAGCTATGAAAATGCTGGCTCAGTCCCATCTCCAGAGATTATGAGGTAGCTGGCCTGGAGAGTTGTTCTGGGCTTTAAGATTATTGTTAAAGTTCCCAAGGTGATACTAAGTCAAGATTAAGATGCACTTCCTTGAGGTCTTTTATAACCAGCTGGAATATTTGTTTCATCAGAATCAGCTTACTTTGGAATTATGACTTAATATGAAGATGGCAACCATTGAATTCACATATTTGAGTAAATGACATTTATTGTTCATTAGTTTCCTGACAACTCCCTCGTGGAGGAAATGATGGCCTCAATTCTTACACTCTTGGAGAAACTCTCAGAAAAGAAAACATTGAGGAGTCAATCCTATATATGTTACTGTCCACAAGTACCATACAATCAGTGAAAGATAAGAGAAATATCTTATTTTTGTTAGATAAATACCCAATGCCCTGATGAGGTTGCTATGATTTTTAGGTGGCATATTTTTCCACTGTGCATTCTTTAATGGAAACTTACAAAAATACTGTGCCAATTTTAGAGGTTGGTGTGATTGCATAATTTTTTTTTTATTTTTCTTGAATATCTCAAATTCTCAAATTATCTATATTATTTTTACATATATGTATATATTTATTCGGAAGCTGCTTCCACTTGTACAGAAAATGATTCATTGCTTTATACATCTGTGCTGGAGTGAATGACCTTTATTAATTAAAAGGTAGATACGTGATAAATTGGAGAGACAAATGACTAATTTGGTGTTAGCTATATTGAGTTTTATTTGCTGGTAATGATATTTTGGTAGACAGCACCTTTAGGCAGTTAGAAATATATAGAATAGTTTATATGTTCAAATTATTAATATAAATGTAGCAATCTTGTATAATTAGATGGTGTTAACAGTTTAAAAATAAGATAATTTTATCCACAGTGGAAAGCATAAAAGTGAAAGAAGGAAAATGGTGATTGAAGGGATCTGGGAGAATCACTGCATCTGGGTAGGGAGAGAAGAGGACAAGGAAGCAGAGAAGGAACAATGAGAACACAAGGGACATCATCAGTCATCCCTTGCTGCAGAAGACAGTAGAGGAGGCTGTTTGAAGGTGAATGAGGATAATAAATTAGCAAATGCTAAAAGGCAATTAAAAATGATGACGAGCAGTCAGTGTATTGACTTTAGTATATGGGAAATTATTGGTGACTTTTGAGATCATTGCTCTAAAAAGAACTGAGTGAGGGATGCCTCACTGGGTGGCTCAGTCAGTTAAGTGTCCAACTTTGGCTCAAGTCATGATCTCACGGTTCATGAGTTCGAGCCCTGCTTTGGATTCTGTGTCTCCCTCTCTCTGCCCCTCCCCCACTCACACTATATCTCTCTGGCTCTCAAAAATAAATAAACATTTAAAAAAAATTTTAATCAAATAAAAAGAATTGAGCAAAATGGAAACAGAAAGAGGAAAAGCGAGAATAAATGGAGGCCCTAGCTACAGACTGTGGAACTCACGAGTTGAATAATACAGAAGGAAGAAGAAAGCCAAGTAGTTTGAGGTGATAGCCATGTGCAAATAAGATACGCATTTGTTTGCTTTTAAGTATATTATGATGCAATTTTAATATATTTTTTCAACAGTGAACACAGAGCTTATTAGTGAAGAAGAAAAAGAGGACAAGGGGCCAGTAAAAGCTAAAAAAAAAAAATTAAGATTAAAGTGTTGAACAGATACTTGCTGTACTCTGAATAAATAATGGATAGCATGAATTATTGTTGCACAGTGGTAAGAAGCATTGAAGATACCTTAGCTTCGTTAAAAGTAAAGTTAGTTTTTAGCTTTATTGTAAGTAAAGGGGGTCAAAAAGTACAAACTTCCAGTTCGAAATTAATAAGTCATGGGGATGTAATGTGTGGCATAGCAACTGTAGTTAATATTGTATTGCTTATTTGCAAGTTGCTAAGAGAGTAGATGTTAAAAGTTCTTATCACAAGAAAAAAATTATGTAACTGCATATGGTTGCACATGTTAACTAGACTTACTGTGGTGGCCATTTCCCAAAATATACAAATGTTGAATCATTATGTTACATACCTGAAAGTAATATAATATGGTACGTCAATTATACCTCAATTAAAAAAAATAAGAAAGCAAAGCTTATCAAAATATGCTAAAGTTAATTTACCACAAGGAGAAAACAGTGATACAATTTGGAATGTCATGTTAGAGGCAATTTAATCTAAGAATGAGAAACTTGGGTATCTTTTCATGGAATTAGTTTCAAGTTGATATGCATTAAATGCCTACCATACTCCAGACAAAATATTAATACTGGGGATACAAAATAATACATAGTATCTGCCCACAAATGTCATACAGTCCAGTAGAAGATACAAATAAATTTGTATTTTTTAAGATAATGTTTCCCTGTGGGGAGTGATATGATTTGGGATAAATTGATAAAATAGACTACAAAAATGAAATAGAAAAGTTGAATTTTGAATCAATAAATACTAAAAGATAATTTGAATTTAAAAACCTTTGGTCCATATGTAATATTCCCAAATAAACTTCTGGCAGGAATTCAGGACTGACTTAGCTTACTTTTATGTATTCAGATCTTTCCTCACAATTACCAATTGTTCTTGATTATGATTTAAAGGATTTAACTAATTTGGGAGGAAAAAAAAACTAAGCATTTATCCTCAGGGTATTTTAATTTGGCAAAAATCTAATTTTTCAAAACTATCAAGTACATGGTGAATCTAAATTTATTTTCTCTTATGTATTTCTCTTCAAAATACAGTTCTTAAATGTTTTCCCACTGTGTCAGGCAAAGACTTTCCTCCTCTGTGGGATCATGGCTGAGGTTTTCAGAAATGCATAATTAACTCAAAACACTTTAAAGAGAAAGCCAATGTAAATTTTGATAGAATTGTTTGTAGTGTTTTTCCTTATGTGCCTCCTTTTCCCTACCATCTCAAAAATACTTACCTTTTCTTTGGTTGCTTGTGGGAAATAACACTTATCTGCTGATCAAGCTAAAACTAATTAAACATTTCTGTGTTCAGTTTTATACATAAATCTAAAGTATCAAAGAAACGAGAGAAGGCAGACAATATTGCAAAATACAAATCTTCTAATATACGTCTAAATACACAAAAACATCCGAAGTCCCAAATTATTGGTTTACTTTCTGAATTTAATATTTAATTGCTTTAATTTTACATTCAGTGTTAATCTTGGAGAAGTCGAAGTTAGATTGCACATATTCTCTCCATAGGGGATGAAAACAGTGTAGAACAATGGAAAACTACTCCTGCTTAGGTTTAAAAAATTTTTTTAAAGCAAAGCAGTGGTACTTACAGAGAAAAGTACAGAGCTATTTTCAAGTCAGAGGAATTGGAATTTGAGCATTGTCTTTGTACCTGACTAGTTGTACATGGTTGACAATTTATATAAGCTATGTGGTGTTTAAGCTTCTTAAGTTAAAAAAAAGAAAGAAAGAAAGAAAAGATGAGGGGCGCCTGGGTGGCTTAGTTGGTTGAGAGTCTGACTTCGGCTCAGGTCAGTGTGGAGCCCACTTCAGATCCTCTGTCCCCCTCTATCTGCCCCTCCTCCACTTACCTTCTCCCTGCAAAACAAGATGGTAGTAATCATTAAAGACATTGTTCTAGTGTCCATATAATCCACAGTACAAGTACAATAGTAGTTGTTATTAATAATTACAATGAAGTGATAGTAATAACAATATAGGTAGCAATAATAAAAAGGAGCCTTGTTTCCTTGTACTGTGTGGGCTAAATTATATAAAACGTTATAAAAAAAGTATACAAAAGTGATTATTCATAATCTTATTTAAGATCTGCTTTTGAAATTGTTTTTTGAAATTGTCATCTAAGTAGACTTAATTTTCTGCTTGGCTAATTGGCCATTTAACCCCTCAGTATTCCACCAGTGCGGTGACATCTCTTATTTCAAGAGGATGAATAAAGAGAAACAAATGGATGCTCTCCTGGAGGAATGTAATCACGTCACCCTGGGGCTACGGCGCCTAAATTCTCTTTCTGACAGATTTATGAGGACGTGAGACTGAGGATAGCATGCAAATGGAATTAGACACCAGCTTAATCCGTTCTCAGATGTAGATATTCTATTGCCTCTAACTCAAGCCAGCTTTAAATATAGGCAAAGCAGATAATTGTGTAGGGCTTGAACTCTGAAGGAAATTAATCATTTCTCCAGGTAATGAGTCATTGCCATCCTGGAAATAATTTTTTTTTTACTGCTTTGCAAAGCTGTGGTTCATTACCAGCCAATAATTGGGGTGGTGTGTGTTCAATACCCCGTAAGCTACTTCTTAACTGTGTTATCTAGATAAGAATTCCCAGTATATTGTGTGATCTTAATCCTTCCTTTGCAACTACTTAAAAATATATTTCTGTATATATCCAGTGATGAGACCAATCCTTAAAGCTCTTCATTTAATAACACTTGTGATAACCCCTCAATATTTTATAATTGTCACTGTATTTCAAATTGAATAGACTGAGTTTTGAATGTGTGCATGTGTGAGAGAGATTGGGAGAGAAGAGAAAAAAAAAGTTTAGAGATTGATGTCAGGAAAAAGCTTTGAAGATACTCAGCAGAAAAGCACTTAAGATTTGCTTTTTTTGCTTCTTTTAAAATGCTAAAAAAATTTTTTTGCTGTGCTTAGAATATGGAAGTGTGTTAATTCTTATTTTGGATTTTCTAAAATGTCTTTATGGACATGACCTTCAAATTACTTTGAAAATCAGAAATAACTCACATTGTAATGCTATCTTGAACTGTAGATTTATTTGCCATCCTTAGGATAATATTGGTCAGATCTGAAGTTAGGGCACAAAAAATAATGGCTACTATAAAGTCTATTTAATTCTATGTTTCTATTGCATGTAGTTAACATTACACTAAGTACTTAGGATCTAACAAAGCCTTACAAAGTAGATTACTTGTGAAGATATTTTGGAAAACATTGACAATGTTTGAAAAACTTGATGTGCCAGGATTAAAAGTAAAATATACGAGATTATTGGGTGAACAAAAGAAGGTTACTACATAAATTGAGTTGAAGTTCTTTGTCTGGTACTATAGATCTCTGAGGGTAACTGTGCTTAGTCTACTCAGAAAAAAAGGTACCAACTCAGAGCTTGACCATACTCTGCTGTTGATTACATAGGCATCCAGTTATTTCACCCAGAAGACAAAGATCTGAATCCTGCCTTCTCCATAGAGCATCTTCCCTGCTTACTCAGGGGTTTAATTTTCTTAGGACCAACAGAGGGCACTTACATGCTATTCCAGTCAAAGCAATACAAATAGATCTGATCCAACTACCCATCTCTGCTGAATCAATTCACTCTCGGGCTTTCTTCCCTTTCCCAGACCTGAGCCTCAGTTTTCTTAGTCTACTTAAAATAATTCAAAAAAAATTATCTGTATTATAAAATATACATGTGTGATTTTATGTCTTTCAGATTATACAAATAATAACGTAATTTTTTTTTTCTTTGCTGAAAGCTAGATGTGGTTAAGTCAGGAGAAGAAACTAGTGATTCTGTGTTCACTATATACTGGAAAACATCGCAATTCATAACATAATTTTAGGTTTTTACATGTAAATCATGTTTATTGAGTAATAATTGGTACAATTTACATGTTCTAAAAGTTACCCTTTTGACGAGTACCTTTTCTATATTCTGGTAAGTACACGGTGTTGTGTAATTGCTACTGTAACGGAGGCACAGCGTATTTCCAACAGCTCTTAGCTCTCTAGCCCATGGCAAGCATTGATTTATGTTCTGTCACTCTGGTTATTGCCTTTTAAGTAGCTGATAAAAATGGAATTATGTGTTATCTAAACATTTGTACATGGCTTCTTTTACTTTTAATTATTATTGTTTCATGCCATTAGATATGTAAGTAGTTTGTTCCTTTCTATTGCTCAGTTTTATTTTGCTGGGTGTATGTACCACAATTTGTTTATCCATTCACCATTTGAAAGACATTATAACTTATAGTTTTGATAATTATGAGTAAAACCACCATAAAAATTCACCTTTAGCTGTGTGTGTGTGTGTGTGTGTGTGTGTGTGTGTGTGTGTGTGTGTGTGTGTGTGTTTCATTTTTCTTGGCTAAGGATCTAGGAATGGATTGCAGAAAAATGGAAATTCTCAACTATTTTCCAAAGTGGCTGTGTCAGTTTGCATTCACATGAGCAACATAAGAGAGTTTTAGTTGCTTCACATTCTTTCTAGCACTTAGCATTGTGAGTTTTTCAGGGGGCACCTGGGTGGCTCAGTCAGTTGAGCACCTGACTTCGGCTCAGGTCATGATCTCACGGCTTGTGGGTGACAGCTGCATAGGGCTCTGTGCTGACAGCTCAGAGCTTGGAGCCTGCTTTAGATTCTGTGTCTCCCTCTCTCTCTGCCCCTCGCCCGCTCACGCTCTGTCTCTCTCTGTTTCAAAAATAAATAAATATTAAAAAAAATAGTTTTAATGTTTATTTTTTGAGAAAGAGCGTGAGCAGGAGAGGGGTAGGGAGAGAGGGAGACACAGAATCCGAAGCAGGCTCCAGGCTCTGAGCTGTCAGCACAGAGCCCGATGCGGGGCTCGAACCCACATGCCGTGAGATCATGACCTGAGCCGAAGTTGCACACTTAACCAGCTCAGCCACCCAAGTAGCCCTCAAAAATAAACATTAAAAAAACAAACAAACAAACAAAATTCAAAGTGGCTGTGTCAGTTTGCATTCACATGAGCAACATAAGAGAGTTTTAGTTACTATACATTCTTTCCAGCACTTAGCTTTGTGAGTTTTTTTAATTTTATCCTTTGAAAACATTTAAATGGTTTAGTTGTAGAAGTTCAGTAGTCTTGGATTTTACATTTCATCCAAACACACTTCAGGTTAGTTTTTTACAAGTTGCAAGTATGGGTCAGGATTCATTTTTTCCCCCATAGGGCCATGAAGTTCTTTCTATACCATTCTGTTTAATGTTTATTTATTTTTGAGAGAGCACAAGCAAGGAAAGAGCAGAGAGAGAGAGAGAGAGAGAGAGAGAGAGAGACAGCAGCTGAGCCGTCAGCACAAAGCCTGGACACGGGGCTCGAATTCACAAACTGTGAGATCATGACCTGAGCCGAAGTCAGACGCTTAACTGACTGAGCCACTCAGGTGCCCCTCTACCATTTTTGAAAAAAGATGATTCTCTGCTCAGCATGGAGCCAGATGCATTACTTGATCCCATGACCCTGGGGTCATGACCTGACCTGAAATCAAGAGTCAGACACTCAATTGACTGAGCCACCCAGGCACCCCCAAAAAGATGATTCTTTGTGCATTGAGTTGCCTTGATGTCTTTGTCAGAAATTAATTGATGGTGTGAGCATGGGCCTATTTCAATTATGTTGAATGATACTTCTGCCATTTTGACAATAACACACTGTGTTTATTTCTGCAGATTAAATCTCCACACTTACCGTTGTTTTTCAAAACCACTTAAATTCTATTTGTTCTTTTGTTTGGTCACATAAATTCTGTAATTAACTTGACAATGCCTACAGAAATACTGCTGGAAGCTTGACTGCTCACACCTTCTGTGTGTCTGCATAACCAACAAGGGAGTCTCTCTCTAGTTTCCTGTTCTGCCTTCATTTGGTCTCAAGTAGCAAATAAATGGAAGTTCAAGAAAAAAAGAGTGTAAATGTGCACTTCCCCTTTTTTGGTGGAAATCCCAGGGTCACCACAGTATCACACTAGTCTATATTTGGTATTTTGCTATTCATTAAAAATTTAGGATATTTCCTCCCTAATATATACTACTTTCTCCCACATACAAAACTTCGAATCTCTTTAGCCTGTGCTCTGTCACAGGTGAGGCAGTTACGACGACTTGTTTTCCCTTAACAGAAGACTGCCTTTGGATTGAGGGTTATTTCGTTGGCCTGGAATTTTGTCTTCTCTTATGTGTTCAAGGTGGTTATGATTTAGTAGTTGTATGGATTTTTTTTTCATTATTAAGAATAAACTTTTGCGGTGCCTGGGTGGCTCAGTTGGTTAAGCATCTGACCCTTGGTGTCAGCTCAGGTCATGACCTCACAGTTCTTGAGATCGAGCCCTGCATCAGGCACCGTGCAGACAGTGCAGAGCCTGCTTGGGATTCTCTCTCTCCCTCCCTCTCTTTGCCCCTCCCTCTCTTAATTTTGCCTCTCAAAATTAAAAAAAAATACTAATAATAAATTAAAAACTTAACAAAAAGGAATAAACTTTTTTCTGCTTTCTACATACTAGCTAGAAAGAGAAGTGAGTCTGCCTTTCGTTACTATTTTTAAGAAATTTAAATTATTGATTGCTAAGTTGTGATGTTAACTTTTTTTAAAAACCATTTTGGAAGAGGCTTTGCTGGTTGGGATGCGTGGGTTATCAACACTATACACCTATCAATGGTGAATTCAAAAGCAATGTCATTTTTTTTAATGTTTATTTTGAAAGAGAGAGAGTGTGTGAGTGGCAGAGGGTCAGAGAGAGAGGGAAAGAGAATTCCAAGCAGGCTCCACACTTTCAGTGCAGAGCCCAGATATAGGCTCATTCCCATGAACTGTGAAATCATGATCTGAGCTGAAATCAAGAGTCGGACACTTAACTGACTGAGCTACCCAGGTGTCCCAAAAGCAATGTCAATATTGATTATACTAATAATTTACATAAAATCCATATGCTAATGAAATGACTATAGTTAACAGTACTTGTATATACAGAAAGAGATACGTTAAGAAGCAGCAACCAGGAGCCAACCTTAGAGGGACAGCATCTACAGTTCTGTCAACTATATGTATTCTGTCTTACCCTTACTTCTTTCCTTCCTTGTTTCCTTCCATCCTATTTTCTAATCCCTTCTTTACTTCAGGCCCTTCTTCATCTTAAATTATCCCCATTAACTTTACTATTTATCAAAACATTTATGAAATATCCATATATTACAAACAGTCTCTTAAATGCTGGGTATACAGACATGTTAACAATATTTTCAATATGAAGTGACTCACAGGCTAATGAACTAAAACTTGCAACTAATATGGCAAGTGTCATAACAGATAAATGAATAAAATGTTTCAAAACACAGTATAGTATAAGAGTAACTGTCTCAGGGAACCTGGGTGGCTCAGTCTGTTGAGCATCCGACTCTCGATTTTAGCTCAGGTCATGATCCTAGAGTCATGAGATCAAGCTCTGAGTCAGGCTCTGCACTGAATATGGAGCTTGCTTGAGATTCTCTCTCCCTCTGCCCTTCTCCCCCAGTTGCATGTTCTCTCTCCCTCTCTCTCTCTAAAAAAAAAAAAAAAAGGTAACTTTCTTGGAATTAGATGTAGATTGACACAGTTATATCTTGAAGAACTCCTAGGGTTTGTTACATGAAGATTATGGAAAATGACATTTTGGAAGTCACCCTTAAGGTCCTTAATTAAGGAATGCAATATGAATGTCATAGTACCCGAGTGGTAAACTAGACATTCTTGATAATTCCAAAAAAATATCCGTGAAGATATATCACAGTGTAGTAACCAATTATGGAGTTAGCTGGAAATAGCTTTTTTTTTCATTTGCCAAGAAAATGCTTAGAAGTGTCAAAGGCTATGAACTCAGCAAAGTCATATGAATTTTATTTTTCTTTACAAATTCTTTTCTTGTCAAAATAGAGCTTTCGAATAAAGTGAAGATAACTTGATATTGACCTCCAATTGAGAATTAAGAAGTTATTTTTTCTTAAACTATACAGATGACTTCACAATTCCCCCTTAAAAGTTACCAGAATTTGTTTCTTTTTCTCTAATCAAGAAATCACGACTTTAAAGTAATCAAGATTTTAAGGAAATATTGTGAATTTAATTTTACTCAAGAGTTGGAATGAATTTGCAAACAATACATTCAGTGTTCTCATTATCTAAAGCAGTATGTGTGTCTTTTGTGAAGAGTGCTTTTCTTGAAATGTAGTTGATATAAATCAAACATATAGTAGTCCTCCCTTAACCACAGTTTTGCTTTTCCTGTTTTCAAGTTACCTACCATCAACCATGGTTCAGAAGTAGATGATCCTTCTGACTTATCATCATAAAATCAGTTGTAATCTAATGCTGCATCACAGTGCCCACGTTATTTACCTCACTTCATCTCATCATGTAGGCATTTTATAAATTCACATTATCACAACAAAAAGGGTGAGTGCAGGACAGTAAGATATTTTGAGAGAAAGAGAGACACTAAATTCACATCACTTTTATTACAGTATATTGTTATAACTGTTCTATTTTATTATTCATTATTGTTCATCTCTACTGTGCCTATTTTATCTGTTAACTTTATCATTGGTACATATTTATAGGAAAAAAAACCATAATGTATAGAGTTTAGTACTATCTGCAGTTTTAGGCATCCACTTGGGGTCTTGGAATGTATCCCCCAAGAATAAGGAGGGACTACGGTATTCTTCAATTATTAAAATTTGATAAAACAAATCCTAGATAGTTGAGAATAGAAAGTCAGGGGCGCCTGGGTGGCTCAGTTGGTTAAATGTCCGACTCTTGATTTTGGCTTGGGTCATGATCTCACAGTTCATGAGCTTGAGCCCCTCATCAGGCTCTGTGCTGACAGTGCAGAGCCTACTTGGGATTCTCTCTCTCCCTCTCTCTCTGCCCTGCCCCCACTTGTGCTCTCACTCTTTCTCTCAAAATAAATAAATAAAATTTTTAAAAAGCATAGAAAGGTCATATGTGGGACATGTAATACATTTTATTTAGCATCAACCTCAATATTGATTCATCTGATATTAATAAGGCATTTTATGTAGGTAGAGCTTATTTTACAGATGTCTTTGCTACCAAATACATCTAATTCTTATAATATCACTTTGATTTATGTGTTTTGTTTTTCTGAAGAAGTTAGGTGATCATTTGAAGTCCCTCAGCTTGGAAACATTGGATTATGGCTTTAGGAATGGTGATGCAGGGTCTGCAAATTTAAGGTAATGAGCTACAAAGAGACAAGCAAAAGTTAAGTGAACAAAGAAGGTTTGAGACAAATGAGTCTGAGAGGGGTGATTTAAACACAGTAGGTTAAAAACTATGCCATTGTAGAATACCCTTGTTAAAATTAGAGTTGTTTGTCCTTTGAAATATACCTATGCTAGGCTAACAATGTCTTATTATTTTAAATAAGTCAGATGAGCAAGTTAAAACAAAAATACTTTAATTTGTATGAAGTACAAATACAAAACTTAATCTCACAATTATTGTAAGCCCCTAACCTTTAGTGTCCCTTACACATCAAATAGTCTTGGTGTATAGACTCATATATGAGAAGCCATGCCTCTTTGTTTATTTTACTCACAGTTCAAATCTTCAATTTCATTTTGTACACAGTGGGCACAGATGGTTCCAAATTTGGTTGACTGCCTCTAAGTTATTTTTATATGGATATAATTTTGTCAAAAATGTTATCTCATTAGATTGGAGAATAATTTATAAGTGAGTTTACAGACGTGTTTGTGTGTGTATATGTGTGTGTTTCTGTATGTGTAGCTATCTGGTATACTCATCTAAATAGAAATATTTCCACTCAAAAAATAATAATTTCATTGTATTTTTAAGTCTTTTGAGCAAATTCACTTTATACTTTGTTGATATTTAAATGTTATATATTAATACGGGAGGTATCAATAAAGATATCTTCAAAGTTTACTTAGAGCCGTCACATAAACAGGAACCATCAAAGACATATGTATGCTCTGGAAGGAAGAGTGATTTCATGCCAGTAATTGCAAATTGGAATTGGAAGAGCCCCCTTTGGAGTCAGTTTCAGCATTTACTGAGACTCTAGGTAACTCACGTAGCTTCTTAGTACTACAGTTGTCTCCTTAAAAAAAAGTTAATAAGGTGAATTTTTAGGCTGAACAGTTTTGTAATGTACCCTGTGGGTTTGAGCTGGTTTTTCTTCCTTCCAGCTTGAAAAATCATTTGACTGTATTACAAATACATAATGACTATCTCAGGATTTGTTAAAGTACTTGTTAGTTTTGGTTTAAATATGAATTTTTCAAATGACAGTAAGTTTCGATTATATTAGTGTATGTATACTCCAAATCAGAATCATTTTGAAAATTGGTACAACATAAGAGAAACTCTGTTTTTATGTGGATACTAGAGATACATTGTGTCATTGCACTAATGAGAATTATTTCAGTTCCAAGAAAGTACATCAGTGTATCGTTTTCATATAAAATATTTAACATGTCTTTGTTCTAAAATACTTAGGAAGTCACCTGTTCTTTATAATACAAATGACAAAATTACATTTAGTCCTATAAGGATTCGCTTTTGAGCATAAAATATTTTAATTTGATTTTTAACCACTGTCGCATATTTCCATTGAAATTATTTTTTAACATGATTGGGAGCAATGGCATTGTTATGAAAGTCCAACTTTTACGGCATTCATCTTTAAGAAAAAAAAATGATGCCCATAATTGTTGTTAATGTAATACATGTACTAACATTGTATTTTTGCTATCAGTTTCTAGGCCATAATAAAGATAAATAGGCAGCTGACACAGCTTTGAAGATACCATTCCAAATGTCTGGCTTGTAAAAAATTCATCATACTGTCTAATACTTACCAATGAAAGTAATTCAAGGACAGCTCACTCTGTACCAGCACTTCATCATTTCAAAAAGCTTACAGCCAAAGGATAGTTTTTAATTGTTTATGTGATATATGACTTGATCTTCTCCTTCACTCTGCACCTAGGAAGAACAGAGTAAATTAATAATAAGCTTAGGCGCACTGCAAAGGAAGCTGCTAGGGAATTCAAGTGATTTATATCATGGGTGATGATTCTTGGACATTAGATAAGTAAATAAGGAATATAAATTTTCTTCTGTATCTTAAGTCAGAATCTCGAATGTAGGTTTCCCAAATTTCAGTTGAAACAATGGTCTTTGAACTGTGAAGGTTAGGAAGAATACGATTGTGTGTTAACACTGATGGGAGAATAGCAGATGAAAATTGAATGACTTTCTTGACTATATTCCCTAGCTTTGTCACACATTTATATGGAGCAGCAGGTATTGAATTCCTACAAGGAAGCAATAATGAAAAGTAATGCAGACAGAAATAGCTTGCCTCCAGCTAGACTAATGGCAAGGTCAGATTACATCAATTAAATCAGTAGCTCTTCAAGATAAAATTCACTAACACACTCAGGGATTTTATTTTTCCCCAAATAAATGTCTGATTTTATAAGTAGTAGAATTTCACTGTGCTTCCATATTGGTAACAAAATAAGGTGAACAACAGTAAAGAAAAACAAGGACAGTTTTATATATATAATTTAATTTTTGTAAAATAGTATTTGCAGGAAATACAGAATAGACTAAGCTATTAAATATGTATCATTATATTTGTTGATATTATTTTTAGTAATACTTGCATTTCAGGAGCAGTAGGAAGGAAATGGTTCCAAAAACTTTGCTGTGAAAGTATAATTAAGACTTTTTTGAACATCACAAGAAACTGTATACATTTAATGTGTACAACTTCATGAGTTTGAAAATAAGTATAAACCTCTGTAACCTTTACCACAATCTATGCCATAAACATATCATATCCATCACCTCCCAAAGTTTCCTCCCGTGCTACTTATTTATTATAATTTTGTGTGACAACACAACATATGACCTACCGTCTTAAAATCTCTTAAGTATACAATGCAGCCTTGTTAGCTGTAAGCAATACACTGGGTAGTAGACCTGTAGGGCGTATTCGTCTTGCATAACTGAAACCTTGTACTCTTTGCCTAATTCCTCTCTGTTTACTCTTCTCCCAACCCCTGGCTACTACTGTTCTACTCTGTGCTTCTACAAGTTTGACTATTTTAATTTTTTTTTTCAACGTTTTTTATTTATTTTTGGGACAGAGAGAGACAGAGCATGAACGGGGGAGGGGCAGAGAGAGAGGGAGACACAGAATCGGAAACAGGCTCCAGGCTCCGAGCCATCAGCCCAGAGCCTGACGCGGGGCTCGAAGTCAGGGACCGTGAGATCGTGACCTGGCTGAAGTCGGACACTTAACCGACTGCGCCACCCAGGCGCCCCAAAGTTTGACTATTTTAGACAATTCGTATAAGTGATACCAGGTGGTACTCATCCTTTTGTGTCTGGTTCATTTCACTTAGAAAATGTCCTCCAGGTTCATCCATGTTGTCACAAATGGTGGGGTTTCCTTCTTTCTGTGACTAAGCAATATTCCACTGTGTGTGGACACCACATTTTCTTTATCCATTCATCGATCAGTGGACATTTAGTTTGCTTCCATATCTTGGCTATTGTGAGTAATGTTGCAATGAACTTGGAAATGCAAATAGATTTTACGTTTGCCTCCAAAACATGTGTTAACTTGAAGACTATTGTGGCCCATTTCAAAAATGTATTTTTCTGGGGCACCTGTTTAGCTCAGTTGGTTAATTATCTGACTCTTGATTTCGGCTCAGGTCATGATCTCACAGGTCATGAGTTCGAGCCCCGTGTTGGGCTCTGCACTGACAGCAAGGAGCCTGCTTGGGATCCTTTCTCTCCTCTTTGTCTCTCCCCCGCTTGTGTGTGCATGCTTGCTCACGTTCTCTTTCTCTTTCTCTCTCAAAATAAAGGAATAAACTTTAAAAAAGTATATTTTTCTTTCTCAGTATTATTTTAAATAACATTAATCATTTGAGACATACCATACAAAGTTAAGGAGTGGAGTATAGATAAAAGTGGTAGGTCTATATGGAAAATGAGTTTTAGCATTAAAAAATATATTTTTGCTCAGATACTATTTTTCTTAAGTAATTACAAACAGAACATCATTTTTATATACAGGAAATAAAGTAAGAGCATTCTAGTAGCTATTTCCTATTAACAAGCCTTTACTGATTGCCTACCGTAAGCAAAACTTGATGGTAAGCAATCCAGAAGAAATGAAGATGAACTCTACAGGAGGCCTTCACATAGCTTGCAGAGTAGTGAACAAAAGAGGAAAGCACACAAATAACTATTGTATAAGAAAATGCAGAGGTTTGAAGGTGAAAGGACTTTCAAAAATGATGATTTTCAATCAAATCATATGTGACAGATGTGTCCAATTAAATAACAATTTCTATGCATTTGGAGCCTAGAATGTGATGTTTCTGTATTGTCATACTGGAATGTGGAAAGATAACTGATGAAATCTTTAAAAAGCAGCACTAGAAAAATAGTTACTCAAAATTATAGATAGTAAAAAAATTACTTTATCTGTATAAAATGAAAGGGAAGTTATAGAGATATTTGAATCTGGCAGATATCTTTCTAAAACAGATTCTTGTTCTCTTTGCTTTTATTATTCCATTTAATTTCCAATTGTGTTTTCTTGTTCAAGACCCCTCCTCCCAATCTATCATATACACTGCACTCAAAATAACTTCTCTTGAATGCTAAAGGCTTTAGAAATTCTGTTCAGCTGTGGACCTTTGTGCCATTCTAAAGATTTTATTTCTGAGTGAGATTGGAAGCTACTGGATGGTTTAAGTGGTAATCATCCCCTGATTTAAGATTCAAGGACACATTCAAACTATGGAAATGTACCCATGTCAGGGTGCAAATGTGTAAGTGAAGAATACTGGTAGGATGCTATTTTAATAATCCAGTCAAGAGATCATTGTGTGTTAGACCAGATTGATAGCTGAGAACATCTAAGAAATGCTTGGATTTTTAATATATTTTTAAATATATCTAGTTTTGGAACTGAGAAGTAAAATAATAGGATGTTATTAGTGTTTGTGACATAAATAGTTAATGGCCAACCCATCATCTAATTTACTATATTTTTTTAAAATAGAATCCTGGTTTTCCTGGGTGTGTCAACTAAGAAAATTCTCACTCAGGCTTGAAAATATGATGACCAGTGATTACATTAGTAGTTGTTAGAGGAATGCAAATTCAAATCACTATGAGATACCACTATGCATCTATCAGAATAGCAACAATAGTTTAACAATGCTAAGTGCTGATGAGGATTCAGAGCAACTATCATACACTGTTTAGAAAACAGTTTGGCACTTTCTTTAACATTAAACATATACTTAGTGCCTGACCCACTAATCCAACTCTTAGGTGCTTGCCCTAAGGGAAGTATAGCTTAATTTTCCATAAAATATATATATATATTTTTTTACAAGGTTTTGTTCTTAAGCAGCAAAAATTGGAAATAACCCAAATGTCCTTCAGATGGTGATTGAATAGAAAAAAGGAGGTATATTCATATAATGAAATCACAAGTAGCAACAAAAGTAACTGCCTGCTAATACAAGCATAGATGAGTCTCAGTGTAGTTGTTGAGTGAAAGAAGCCAATTTCAAAAGGTGGGATACCATTTATATGGGAATCTGCCAAAAACAAAAGTGTGGGAAAGGACACCAGATCAGTGTTTGCCAGGGGCCAAGGGTATGGTAATGGGTTGACTGCAGAAGGGCTCAAGGAGAAGATTTGCCATGATAGATAAGTTTTATATCTTGATTATGGTGGCCATTCTATGACTGTATGCATTAGTGAAGATAAATAGAATTGTATTTTATAAAGGGCAAATGTTATGAAGTGTGAAATCTATCTCAAAAACATGACATAAAAGGGTGTAATTAAGGCTAGGGTTGAACTTATTCAACCCTATCTACGTATGGGGCCCCTGGGTGACCCAGTCAGTTCAGCGTCCAACTTCAGCTCGGGTCATGATCTCACAGTTCATGAGTCCAATCCCTGCATCAGGCTCTGTGCTGACAACTCGGAGCCTGGAGCCTGCTTCGGATTCTGTGTCTCCCTCTCTTTCTGCCCCTCCCCCACTCATTTTCTCTCTCTCTCTCTCTCTCTCTCTCTCAATAAACATTAAAAATTTTTTAAATTTTTTTTAAATTTTTTTTTTAACGTTTATTTATTTTTGGGACTGAGAGAGACAGAGCATGAACGGGGGAGGGTCAGAGAGAGGGAGACACAGAATCTGAAACAGGCTCCAGGCTCTGAGCTGTCAGCACAGAGCCCGATGCGGGGCTCGAACTCACGGACGGCAAGATCATGACCTGAGCCGAAGTCGGCTGCTTAACCAACTGAGCCACCCAGGCGCCCCAAAATTTTTTTAAATTTATTTATTGAGAGAAAGAGAGTGTGCATGAGTGGGGGAGGGGCAGAGAGAGAGAGAGAATCCCAAGCAGGCTCCACACTGTCAGCACAGAGGACACAGGACTCCATCTTTCAAACCATGAGATCATGACCTGAGCCAAAATCAAAAGTTGGACACTTAACTGACTGAGCCACCCACCCAGGTGCTGTACACCTGGGTGTTGTAATTTTAGTGTAGGGGACCCTTGTACCAGTGGATAGGAGAAGATAAGTAAATGCTGATGAGAATGGTATTGTATCATTGCCTACATGGCATGCAATTAAAGATCTTCATGTATTACTGAATGTAATCAGACTTCCACTAAAAAGTTTGTGAGTTAAAATTCCTAAAATTAGAGGCACTGTACTAAATACACCTTTCTAATTATGATGTTTAACATGTTATCAAAAGGCACATGTCTGGTGTTCTTCTCTTAAGTAATGCTAGGTATCCAAAAACTCTTCTCATCCTCCCATCCAGTGGTCTTAAAGAACAGGGTCCTTGCATTGGGCAGTGCCTTCTGATATTAAATCACATGCGCATGAGATACACCTTAAAGACTGAATATTTATCTTTTTCATTTGCTTTTGCCATCACTTGTACAACAAAACAAGATATTAATCATCCTGTCATTGAAACTGTTTGGAATTCGGTTGTATACTATTTTACTTTGTAAATTTTTATTTTGATGTGTCATATCTGTGATTTGTCGATTGTTGTTTATATCTGTCATTGAAGTTGGTATTTCTTGATTTTCTACTTTTACAGAAATATTTGGAAGTAACTTTGGCAGTTTGATCTCTTGACTCTAAAGTGCTTTCAAATAGATCATTTTTAATAAATACTAATTGAGTAAATGAACTAATCTTTTCTTTAATGTTGTATATATTATAATTTCTCTAAATAAAAATTTATTAAAATTCATCATCAATGTTCAAAACACACAATTAAGTCAAACTATCTGGCAATCTTCTGACAACATTCAATTTTATCCCCTTTTTTCTTATTGTATACATTTTGAAATTTTGTCTCCTGTAAAGGTTGGATGTTCAAGTCTGTGTTTTTGTCTCTAAAAGTAAAAATAGGGGCACCTAGGTGGCTCAGTTTGTTAAGCACCTGATCTTGATTTCAGCTCGGGTCTTGATCTCAGAGTCATGAGTTCAAGCCTTGCATTGGGCTTCTATACCAGGTGTGGAGCCTACTTAAAAAATAATAAAGTAAAATAAAATAAAAGTATAAATAAGTGTTAGTCCCATGACAGCTCTACTTTCCGTTATTTTCTGGGGCGTTAACAGTAACAACAATAGAGGGTAACTCATCTTGCTCCTCCTCCTCCTTCTAAATATTTAAAATTTACTGATTCAATAGTAAAACTTCAGATGACTAATGAAGTAAAAATTGTAATGGGGGACATATTTTAGTATTAATGTATCATTATTAATTGATATTCATAATTATTTTAGCTTATTTTTCTTTGTAAAAGAACCATATTAACGTCTTCTGTGTGTAGAAGATAGAACATTTCTGCCGCTTTGCCTTGTAAATATATTTCATAGTAACTACACTAGTTCGTGATGTAGTCAGAAGTCACTCAGATATTTGGATGAATCTTAGATAATGCCTCTGGCTTAAATATTGCATTTGACCCTTATGTGCAGAGAAGAGTATATGTAGCAAATCGTTCATGTTACAAAGAGAGATCTATACTATACAGGGCATTATTTTCTGTACTTACGGGGTTTGTTTATTTCTGGGAATTTGCAGCTGTAGACACAGAGGTAAATAAAGGAGAGGATAACAGGTATTAAACAGAGACTTGCATGCAAGAGGAATATTTAATTTCAAATAAATTGTATTCTTTAATAGGTTAATCAAGTTTAGCATTTTAGAAAAAAGAATAATATTAAGGGATTTTTAACTGCTGTCTAAAGACGGAAGTAACTGAATCCATATGAATGCTCATGTTCTTTATGAACAATTGCTGGGCAGAGAGGCCTATACTCAGCTGATGCTTTGTTAACCAAGGAGTCTTATCTTTATTTTAACAAATGTCAGCATTTTATAAATTACAAGATAACAGGTGATTGTTTACTCTGTTGACATACCATCAGTAAATAATACTAATCCATAGAATCAACTGGGATAACTTTAAGATATTAACTACTACAATAACAATATTAACCACTTTTAGTATTTAGATGCTTGAATAAAAAAAAAGCCACAAGGTTTTCTGTTGGTGTTGCTTATATTTTTAGAGCTTTAAGCTTATGGAAGCTGCTGAATGTAAAATATTTAATGTTTCCAAATAAAAAGAAATCTATTTAAAGAACTTTAGTTTTGTATTGAACATGCAGCTATCATTAATAATCATGCAAATGTGTTTTTAAGGATCAATGTGGCTTCCTTCAAATCATCTTAATTTCATTGGAAACATCCTTAAAATTTGTATTTTACCTGAAGTTATTTTCACAACAGTTTTCTATTACATAATCCTATGTTGAGATTGTGTCATGCTGACAAGAAGTTAAAGAAAAAAATCACAAAATGTTTTTCTATATAAGTTATATGCTCTTGTGGCATATAATTTTGGTAAAAATTCAGTTGCAATTTTAAATTTAAAAAAACTTACAAGATTGGTAAGTAGGAGGAAATTCAGGGTGAACAAAAAGATGAGTAATGATGAATTACCAGTAATAACAGGCAGAGATGATCTTCTAACAACATTCCCCCATCTCCAAAGTCATAATTTTTGTTTTATTGTGTTTGTTGCTCAGCTTTCTATATCACGTTAAGTGTATAACATTTCTCTTTAGAAAATATTAAATGGTTTCAGAGTAGAATAAATTGCCAGCTTTCTTTCAGTTTTCATAATGTCCTTGACCATAGCAGGAAGTCATTGATGCCACAAGGTGCATCTGAAGCCATACAGGAATCTGAAATGGAGTGCATATTGAATTTAATTAGAAATTACAGTCCCTAATACATTCGCAAAATATAAAGATTCCCCCCCTCCCCCCACACCATCCACATCCTCAAAGAATGTTTTCAGTTAACACTAAACTTGTTTCTCCATTTCTTAGAATAAGGTGATACTCATTTGGCTTTGAAAAACGAAAACGCCCTAAAAACTATGGTCTCCATCTCACTGCCTCTGTACAACTCATGCTTCCAGAGAGCTCTGCAATGCTTTTAATACAATCTTGCTGCTTTTGGTTTGGAAAAGAAGCATATTAGGGATGGCACAGTGTATACTCTCAGGCCTAGCAGCTCACAGTGTGGGAACATTTTCCATCTCTAATGTATAACACGTGCTTTTTAAATATGAATTAAAATAGTATCTGTGGGGTGGGGTAATTTTGTTTTTTAACACTGGATGTTAACCTTGGAATTTAGTCTAATATTGCTTTATTTTTATCTTCAGAACTGCATATTTTACTTTTTAATTTGTATTAAATTCATTTGAATTCACCAAATAGTTCCATGATACTGGAATTGTATGCAAGGAGTGCTAGCAACTTATAATCTAAATAAGCAGGTTAAGCGGGTTAATTGGGTTTTCACTTTCCCAATTACATTCCTGCTTATTTTAATGAATATTGTTAAAGTATATTGATATTATATTAGCATCTGCTATATAATTTCTTTCATTCATGTGCAATTTATAGTGTTTGCCCTTTACTTTGGAGAAGCCACTCTTTCAAGTAAAATTATATTTCACAACTATGGATGCCTTTTTTCCCCTCCACTCCTCTTTTTTAATGTGTCTCAGATCTAATTAAATGTCTTAGAAGTTTGTGTCTACTGTTTGAACACAATTGAATGTATACATGGGGCTACCCCAGTGATTTATTTGCCTGAATTTCCATAGTTTGCGTATCTGTTCTCTCTTACCGACCCTGAGGAAATTCAAGACTATAAGTATAGGACCGATAATGGATGTCACCACTTAATGTCAGAAGCCTAAATCAAAAATTTTGATTCAGTAGGTCTTCCTATGGGCTTATTCTTTATTTTCTATGTCAAAATGATCTCATCTGTATAATTGATATTACTACTGTATGGACTAGGTGAACTTTTCACAGAACACCATTTAGTGGGTGTACAGTTGTTTATGTTTTTGAGAAATACTTTATTAAAGTACATATAATACATATCTAAGCAGCTTCTTTTCCTCTGCTCATTATCTTCACCATATTTTTGCCACTCATTGGCCATCCAGCTTTCTTCTTTGATATTAGCACTGCACAGTTAGTACTATTTATGATGTCTAAGGAAAGATAAGTCACACACACACACACACACACACACACACACCCCAAACATATGGTAATGTTAGAGTGCAGTGTTAGAGTAACAAACTGCACCCAAACACAGTGCATTGTAATTAAGAAAATACCCTTGAGTGGCTGGGTGGTTCAGTCAATTGATTGTCCAACTCTTGATTTCTGCTCAGGTCATGATCTCATGATCTCATGGTTTGTGAGATTGAGTCTCACATCGGGCTCTATGCTAACAGCAAGGAGCCTGCTTGGGATTCTCTCTCTCTCTCTTTCTCTCTCTCCCCCCTTCTCCTCCTCTCCCCTACTTTATTTCTCTCTCAAAATAAAGAAATAAACATTAAAAAATACCCTTACAACTAGACATCTGGGGTTCAAGCTTGACTCTTTTCCTAATAGCTATGTGATTTCAGCCAATTTACTTAACCTTATTGTGTCTTAATTTCCTCTTTTTAAGAATGGCATAGCAAGGCACACCTGGGTGGCTCAGTCGATTAAGCGTCTGACTGCAGTCAGGTCACGATCTCAAGGTTCCTGTGTTCTAGCCCCACCTCAGACTCTCTGCTGTCAGCACGGAGCTGGCTTGGGACCCTCTGTCTCCCTCTCTGTCACTACTCCGCTTGCACTCTGTCTCTCAAAAATAAATAAGCATTTTAAAAATGGCATAGCAATACTACCTATTTGGGAGATATTATGAAGGTAGGATGAGTTGTTTTTATATATTAAGTGACTGGAAGAAAGTCTGTGCTAAATAAATGTTAGCTTCTATCAGCACTACAGAAAATTTGTCATGAAGGGATAGATTTTCTAATACGATACATTATCTAGATAATGTGTTTTGTGGAAGGCCATAAATCTCAGTTTGCATGAGAAAGTTCTGGTTCATCCCTGTGGCCCTCTTCTAATAATTCATTCATATGATAATAATTCAGTGCTGCAGTTTACTCTCAGAAGTGTAAATTATAGTCATCAAACTTCCTCCACATAGAATTCACTAACTTTTTAGCTTCTTCCTGTACTTTTCTAGTAATGCTCTTCTGAATAAGGTCATCAAGAAATGTTATGGTACTCTCATTTTGCATTTTGTTTTCTTCTCTGAATTGAGTGTCTTCTAGCATATAGCATTGTTGACTACTTCCTCATCCATAAAGTTTTTTCCCCTTCCAGAATTTGTGTCTTTCCTTCTTCTTGGATTTTCATTCTCATTTTCTTTTGTATGATCCTTTTTTGTCCCCTCTCAATTATAAATTTTCACTTGCCCATTGTTTTCTTCAAGGTTCCATTTTCTTGTCATCCTATACCTTGTCCCCATGTTCCTTATTTATTAAATGAGCTATCTGGAGGAAGTTAGACTAAATGAAATAAGCTAGTCACCGTAGGACTATAGGATTTCTTCTGTGTGAGTTATCTGAAATAGTGGCACTCATAGACGTGGAGACTATAATAGCGGTTGCTGGTGGCTAGAGAAGTGGAAAGTTGTTTTTCAATGAATGTAAAGTTTCAGTTACACTAGATGAATACATTCTAGAGATCTACTGACAACATAGTACCTATAGTTAACAATATGGTATTGTGCACTGCAATATCTGGAGGTTAGAGCTTAGGTTAATATCTACTTTAAAACAATGAAACAACAAAAAATAAAAAGAAACAAATAGACATGAGGAAACTTTGGGAGGTGTTGGGTGGGTCTACTATCTTGATTGTGGTGATGGTATCATAAATGTAGATTTCCAAACTCCTCACATTACACACATTAAGTATGTATAGCTTTTTGTATATTAATGATACCTCAGTAAAGCTATTAGAAAAAAGACCCTAGTTTGACAAAATCCAGCACCCTTTCTTAATAAAAACCCTTGAGAAAGTCGGGATAGAAGGAACATACTTAAAGATCATAAAAGCCATTTATGAAAAGCCCACAGCTAACATCATCCTCAATGGGGAAAAACTGAGAGCTTTTTCCCTGAGATCAGGAACACGACAGGGATGCCCACTCTCACCGCTGCTGTTTAATATAGTGCTGGAAGTTCTAGCATCAGCAATCAGACAACAAAAGGAAATCAAAGGCATCCAAATTGGCAAAGATGAAGTCAAGCTTTCGCTTTTTGCAGATGACATGATATTATACATGGAAAATCCGATAGACTCCACCAAAAGTCTGCTAGAACTGATACATGAATTCAGCAAAGTTGCCGGATACAAAATCAATGTACAGAAATCAGTTGCATTCTTATACACTAACAATGAAGCAACAGAAAGACAAATAAAGAAACTGATCCCATTCACAATTGCACCAAGAAGCATAAAATACCTAGGAATAAATCTAACCAAAGATGTAAAAGATCTGTATGCTGAAAACTATAGAAAGCTTATGCAGGTAATTGAAGAAGATATAAAGAAATGGAAAGACATTCCCTGCTCATGGATTGGAAGAATAAATATTGTCAAAATGTCAATACTACCCAAAGCTATCTACACATTCAATGCAATCCCAATCAAAATTGCACCAGCATTCTTCTCGAAACTAGAACAAGCAATCCTAAAATTCATATGGAACCACAAAAGGCCCCGAATAGCCAAAGTAATTTTGAAGAAGAAGACCAAAGCAGGAGGCATCACAATCCCAGACTTTAGCCTCTACTACAAAGCTGTCATCATCAAGACAGCATGGTATTGGCATAAAAACAGACACATAGACCAATGGAATCGAATAGAAACCCCAGAACTAGACCCACAAACGTATGGCCAACTCATTTTTGACAAAGCAGGAAAGAACATCCAATGGAAAAAAGACAGTCTCTTTAACAAATGGTGCTGGGAGAACTGGACAGCAACATGCAGAAGGTTGAAACTAGACCACTTTCTCACACCATTCACAAAAATAAACTCAAAATGGATAAAGGACCTGAATGTGAGACAGGAAACCATCAAAACCTTAGAGGAGAAAGCAGGAAAAGACCTCTCTGACCTCAGCCGTAGCAATCTCTTACTCGGCACATCCCCAAAGGCAAGGGAATTAAAAGCAAAGGTGAATTACTGGGACCTTATGAAGATAAAAAGCTTCTGCACAGCAAAGGAAACAACCAACAAAACTAAAAGGTAACCAACGGAATGGGAAAAGATATTTGCAAATGACACATCGGACAAAGGGCTAGTATCCAAAATCTATAAAGAGCTCATCAAACTCCACACCCGAAAAACAAATAACCCAGTGAAGAAATGGGCAGAAAACATGAATAGACACTTCTCTAAAGAAGACATCCGGATGGCCAACAGGCACATGAAAAGATGTTCAACGTCGCTCCTCATCAGGGAAATACAAATCAAAACCACACTCAGATACCACCTCACGCCAGTCAGAGTGGCCAAAATGAAGAAATCAGGAGACTATAGATGCTGGAGAGGATGTGGAGAGACGGGAACCCTCTTGCACTGTTGGTGGGAATGCAAATTGGTGCAGCCGCTCTGGAAAGCAGTGTGGAGGTTCCTCAGAAAATTAAAAATAGACCTACCCTATGACCCAGCAATAGCACTGCTAGGAATTTATCCAAGGGATACAGGAGTACTGATGCATAGGGGCACTTGTACCCCAATGTTTATAGCAGCACTCTCAACAATCGCCAAATTATGGAAAGAGCCTAAATGTCCATCAACTGATGAATGGATAAAGAAATTGTGGTTTATATACACAATGGAATACTACGTGGCAATGAGAAAGAATGAAATATGGCCTTTTGTAGCAACGTGGATGGAACTGGAGAGTGTGATGCTAAGTGAAATAAGCCATACAGAGAAAGACAGATACCATATGGTTTCACTCTTATGTGGATCCTGAGAAACGTAACAGAAACCCATGGGGGAGGGGAAGGGAAAAAAAAAAAAAAAAGGTTAGAGTGGGAGAGAGCCAAAGCATAAGAGACTGTTAAAAACTGAGAACAAACTGAGGGTTGATGGGGGGTGGGAGGGAGGGCAGGGTGGGTGATGGGTATTGAGGAGGGCACCTTTTGGGATGAGCACTGGGTGTTGTATGGAAACCAATTTGACAGTAAATTTCATATATTAAAAAATAAATAAATTAATTAATTAAAAAAAAAAAAAAAGAAAAAAGACCCTAGTATATAATAAATGACATATGAATTCCTCCATATTATTATTTATTGGTTACTTGTACTTTTTCCATGAATTTTCTGTACAATTTTTGTGATTTTTGCCTAATTGGCTCTTGATGCTTTTACTTTCAATTTGTATGAGTAATTTATATATTGAAAATATTAAATTTGTGATAAAAATATATTAGGCTGGTAGGATTTTAAACTACTATTCCTAGCACAGGCTCATTTATAATAAACACTTAAAACCCAGATATGATACTGTTCACTGGAATGTACCACAGACATCACAAATACAACCTGTTCAAAATTTGACTTGTCATTTACCTGCTACATATCTGCTTTTCCTATATTCACCATCTCAACATTTCATGCTATTGTTCTACTCAATGCCCTCAGCTATAATTATGGAAAACATTCTTAAATCTTCCCTGTGTCTTATTGAAGCCAAATATAAAATTATTGTCCTTTTAAAATATACCTCTAAATGATCTCTGTCCTTTTCTTTATTACATTGGGTGACTGTACATTCTTGCTGGAATTAACATGACAGCATATTACCTGGGCTCTCAGTCTCTATTATTGCCTTCGCATGACACCTTCTTATACTTTGCTGTAAGATTTATCTTTACAAATGCCAATTTGTTCATATTCTTCTGTTTGTTTCACTAGTTTCCATTGGCTCCAGAATCTAATAAAAATGACCTAGGTTGCTTAAAAGGCCTCCAAGTTCACCCTTAACTATCACCCCTCTCATGAACTTATTGTTCATGAGAAAGATTTTCTTTTAATTCCTCTCATCCAAAGCTATAATTGAATTTCGTACAAATGAAATAGATTCTCTCCTATACCTATTTTAAATTTTAGTTTTACCTCAAGAATGAACAGACTACCTCTCTTAAAAACTACCTGTCCCTACTTTAGAATTCTTTTTTATAGGCACATAAATATCTTTGTATTGGAACACTCTGAACCTAGTGATTCCTATGAGCTTTTATTTTTTCCAGAGTAATCCAAGAGGATAAAAATTTATGGGTCTAGGAATAAGCTTGTGGAGACACTAGAAGTGATTCTCAGAAGTCTTTATTTTACATTGTTTGATTCTCTATAGTAAATAATCTCAGAGTTTTTAACAAACATTAGTCTTTGAGTCCTTATTATTTCATGACATATCAATGCAATTCTTCAAAAGGATGGCACAGCAGTGACAGCTTAAATTGAATGAGTAATTTTCAAAGGAGGTACTTTTCATAAAATAGCACTGAGCATGTCTTCCATACATCATCAACAGATGTGTTTTGTTGATGTATTTCACTACAGTCACACTTAATAAAGTATATGAATATTTGTCAAACATCAATTAATTGGAAGTTCACATTATGAAAATTCAATTTCTTCAAAGGTTTCCCATTTATAATTATCCCTAAGGTGTTGAACAAACAACAAACAATATAAATTATCAATAATGTGCCTTCACATCCACTGTATTCAAGAGAGAAAGTTTATTATAGGACTACGAGCTACTTTATTCTAAATGAGTAAACTTACCTAACTTTTTCACATTATAAAAGTCTTTGTATATGATGGAGATATTATGTTAGATAAATCATTTTTTTCTCAATAAAAGTGAAATACACATCTCAGTAGCAAAGTCTCCATGGTAATAATAAGAGATTTTAAATGATTTTGTTTCCTCAGTAGAATAGGACTTTAAGCCAATTGCAGAAAATGCCAACAACAATCAATTATGAATGAATTCACTTAGGGAAAAAAAAAAAACCTGTATTACAGAGGTCTGTTTATGCACCAACAAAATTATACTGGAATGTTTCATTATTTTATGATTATTCTATGATTTTGAAGAATTTCTTGTTTTTTTTCCATTTGGTTATGTATGTGTGGACCATCATGCAGAAACAAGATTTTTACACATGGACACGATTATGGAATATGAGGAAGAAAGGGGAGCCTGGGTAGCTCAGTCAGTTAAGCATCCGACTTCAGTTCAGGTCATGATATCATGGTTCGTGAACTCGAGTCTCGCATCAGGCTCTGTGCTGACGGCTCAGAGCCTGGAGCCTGCTTCAGATTCTGTGTCTCCCTCTCTCTCTGCTCCTCCCCCACTCACATTCTGTCTCTGTCTCCTCTCTCTATCCTTCTCAAAAATAAATAAACATTAAGAAAAATTTTTTTAAAGAGAGGGAGAGAGTAAGAAGGAGAGTAGGAGGAAGGAAGCAGGAAGGATGGAGAGACAGAATGAAAGAAAGAAGAAAAGTCAACTAACAGAAACAACACACTCTAAAACAAGGCCACTTAGGCCTTGAATCTCAGAAAGAAATGTTCTGGATAAGAATGGCAAAGAATTCTAGCTCCTTCTGCACAAAAATTGTTGTCTGTGTACCTCCTTTTTTAAAGAACAATTAACCATTTTTGGAAAACATTAGCTAATTGAAAATGACCAATGTACTTTAAAACCAAGTTTTGGAGAAACACCAGTTTTGGAAGGACCTCCTGGTAATTTTAATAATATAACTCATTTTCTATAAGAATATATATACATACGTGTACACCATACTCCATTGTGGCTATGACTGTTTACACATTACCTCTGTCATTTCTTATTTATCCTGTTTTTCATTTAATCTTTATTAAAATCCTGAATATCTCTTAAGTAAGATGCAAAGTACTTTACTACATAAAGAGTGATATGGGAAGGGCTTACATAATACGGTAGGTCAAAGTTGAAGAATAGCCCCTGGACTACAACAAGTTACAACTTGTTTCTAAACAATGAGGGACTCCCCCCATTCTTAGATTATTGTGTTATAGACGCTTAATATATATGTTTGTAAATCGATTTTATGCCAGTTTAACAAAAAATATATTTCACAATAGTTTACAATTCAACCAAGAACTGAAACTTAAGGATAAACAGCATAAGCCTTTTATGTCCTATATCTCTTTGTATCATCAGTAAGGTTACCACAGGATGTTGGCCTCAAAAAACTAATATAATTGATACTAAAGTGTATTCATGATGTAATTGATTTGAAAGTGCATTCATGGTGTATTCATGATGTTCATGAGATTTGTAAGCTGACTATTCTTGTTTGGAGATCTCTAAAGGTATTTAAACTTTTTCTTCTGTAACCAGAAATTATGGTCTAATTATCAGTTTAGGCATTTTTGGATCTTATTATTGATCTCTTATTTCTCAAGGGCTTTTACTTACCTCACAAATTGACTTTGCCCCCTGTGTCTCACTGTTTATCTTCATATTTTATGCATCAAGTTCTAAACCCAACGTTATAATAGACAAATGTTGTTATGAGCCCTGAAGCACTGAAGATCAATTATCGTGTTTTAATTGTTATTATTGGACTAATTTCAACTGTCCTCTGGGTACAAACAAATTAAGATTTTAAAAAATAGTCTGCATCCTTTCAATAGCAGATGTTTCGAAGCTACCAGCTGTATAACAGTTGCTTTACAAGAAGTAGTATGTAAAATAAATATAATATACATTTATTATAGTTTTTCTACCATTATTAAGTTGTTGCAGTTAAAGAAAAAAAAAAGTCCAGATAATATGGCACAGGTTTAACCTAATTTGAAAAAGAATGGCTGTGAGCATGCAAAATACTGGCAAATGTCATATATATTATAAAACATTTATATTGGGCATTCCCAGTATAAATTTGAAAGGGAGGAGAAAGGTAGATATAATAGATACATGCACATACACATAGATACCTAGAAATAGTATTTTTCTGATAAGAAAAACATATGATCTTGGTTAATATTGTGAAAGATGATTGACGTTTAATGTTCTGTCTTAAAGGATTCAGTATGTGCCCTGAATACACAGTATACAATGTTATATCTCCCTTAGCCAGAGTAGACAAGACTAGAGCAGAAGGGAGAGTGGCTTTAACTAATAATCCACTAAATGTGCTTCCTATTCCTACCACCTTGAGCAGTGCCAATTTGAAGGTCTTAGATCCCAAAGGAGAATGCTTTCATCAGTGCAACCAACAATAGTCCACATAACTAGAAGTGGGACTGCCGTCTGGCCTTTGTGTGTTTCTTGTGCTCCTGAACCAAACAGCAAAGTTTTGGTTTTGTCTTTTATATTCTGGATGAGTGACCCAGATTACCAAGTGGAGATTAGTTTACTGCCTAACAGTAGTAACAGAGACTAGGTTTGGAAGCCAAAATGTAGTATGGGGTTTAGCACTTTTATATCCAAGAGAAAAGGTTATGACAAATTATATGGCAACTAAAGAAAAAGTTCATTAACATGTAAGATACTGACCTTAAGGAATGAGGGTCTGAGTCATGAACCACATGGACCTGGTTGAGGACAAAAAAGCATAGAATGTGTAGTAGAAAGAGAAATTATAGATATCAACTGTAACCTTGTACTCAGTTATAAAAACACGGAACATAGTAGCTGCACATATCTTTCATTTATTATTATTTGTATAGTTAACTAGATTTTTAACTCTTAAGAAATTAACTGTGCTCTCCATTTTTGTTATTACTTGATAGACATAAATTGGTACAATTTAGTCTTTAGTAAAAGAATGTTCAGATGGGGCTATGACCAGAATGAGAAGTAAATAAGAAAGACCAGAAATGGATAGGGGAATTTATGACAACTGCTTGCCATAAATGGAGTGTAATGACTCTTGGGATTTTGTGTCTTCTCAGTTTTGTGAGTGAGATCATTTTTTATTATATAAAGCAGGGATTAGGAAAAAACGGGCTATGGGCCAAATCCACCCTTCAGCCTGTTTTGTAACAGATTTTTGCCACAGTTTTGCAACCTAAGAATGTTTTTATACATTTAAAAAGGTTGTGAAAAACTAACAGACAACAACAACAACAAAAGGTGAATATGCATCAGACCATGTGTGGCCCACAGGAACTAAAATATTTACTACCTGGCCCTTTAAAGATAGTTGTACCTGTTGTTAGTGAAAGCAAAAATTGTTTTTACTGTAGGTTGAAATATTGGTAGAAGGGTGTGCACAAGTGCTTAGTAACAGGCAAAGTTACTAAGTAACACTTTGGTATGCTGTTGTCTCTCATCAAACCACCCTTCCCAACACTAGTTTGTGATGCTGGTGTTGAGACACTGTAGTACACATGCCTGCTGAGAGAGCTGTCTCTGGAAACTTCAGACAACTGTGAGTGGTGGAGCAAACTGGAAAGCTGGAAGAGGATTTGCTCCTTCCATCTTGTTGCCTGCTCCTGGGAACATCACCTTAGCAACTCTTCCTTCTGACAGTGGCAGTATGTTTTAGTAACATGACTTGAGTCCAGGGCTTGGTTTTGCCAACACTTGGAAAAGCAGCTTATTTTGCCCTCTCAGCGAAACTAGCCCCAGCTGGTCAGTGCTCCTGTTAGAGGTCTGCATTCTCTCCTCTCCTTTGAGTTCAAAGACAAAAACAACAGCTGAGAAGCACCCCCTATCTGTTGAATGAGTGTGTGTATTCTCTGCAAGAATCTTCCTTCAATCTTAAAACTGTAAATAATTTCAAGTATAGTCACTTTTCCCCCAGTCCAAAGAGTAGTACTGTTACCAGGTTGCTTGGGTCTTGTCCCAGACGCACCAAAGAATTGGAGACCCAAGACCAGAAGGAAGAGATAGTTTATTGAATAGATAAATATAGTACACTTTAAGGAGAGAAGGCAGGCCACTGCCAGAGCAAGAGTGGCAATGCCCACCAACCCCCCGACTCCACTCCCACCCCGCCAAGAAGCTCTAGCTGCATTCTTTTAAGCCTGCTTTCTGCATATTCAATTTGCCTTTGACATTTTTGATTGACAGCTGCTGGTTATATAATATTTTGGCCTCTGCACATGCCCATGATGCATTCTGTTATAATTATATTTAGTTAACTATTGTATATTTGTGGGTTTTTAATGAGACTTGTTGTGGCCATAAATGTACTTAAGGGCAAGTTGCACCTCTTGTGCACATGCTCAGCTCTTAGAAGTTCTCTTGTGGCTTTTGAGGCAGCTCTGTGGCTAAGCCTTTCCCGATATGTTAGCTCCTTGAGGTGGCTCTGAAGGTGTGGCCAGCACCTGCTTTATCCCTCCTTGCTCATGTCTAAGTAACAGCCTAACAGTAGCAGCTTCGTTTTTAAGAGTATATTCAGTACCTAACTAACAATTCCTCATATTAAATTGTCTTTATTAAATTTTTTTGGTTTCGGGGCGCCTGCGTGGCTCAGTCGGTTAAGTGTCCGACTTCGGTTCAGGTCATGATCTCACAGTCTATGAGTTCGAGCCCCGCGTCGGGCTCTGTGCTGACAGCTCAGAGCCTGGACCCTACTTTGGATTCTGTGTCTCCCTCTCTCTGTCCCTCCCCCATTCATGCTCTGTCTCTCTCTGTCTCAAAAATAAATAAACATTAAAAAAAAATTTTTTTTAATTTTTTTTGGTTTCTGTCTCCCAAACAGATCATAATTTAAGTTGGAATTCACTCAAGAACGAATGTCAACATAAAGGTTTTTTTTTTTTTTTTCTGAATTGTTTCTTACAAAATTGTTTTTTCTTACTCATTTCAGGTCTTAGTAAAAGCTTCCCCCAAAGCCGTACTTTTTTCTAGTTGATAATTTTGACATTTAACCAATTGGCATACTTTATTTTTTAATCATTTCAGATATTTAAACAATTGATATGCTCTTTTTTTCTAGTTTGCTAATTACTCTTTTTAATGAAAAAGACTTTAAAGAAAACTTTGCAAATTGTGTGAGCAAAAAAAGACAAATGATTGAATAATTTTTTTATTACAATATTAGTGACTATTCCTCTGGGTGTACTTTTCATCTCCATGACTAATTTATTTTATAACTGGAAGTTTGTACCTCTTAATCTTTTTCATCTATTTTACCCATCCTCCCATCCACCTCTCCTCTGGTAATCACCAGTTTGTTCTCTGTATTTAAGAGTCTGTTTTGGGGGCACCTGGGTGGCTCCGTCTGCTAAGCGTCCATCTTCAGCTCAGGTCATGATCTTGCAGTTTGTCAGTTCGAGCCCCACATCAGGCTCTGTGCTAACAGCTTAGAGCCTGGAGCCTGCTTCAGATTCTGTGTCTCCCTCTCTCTGCCCCTCCCCTGCTCACACTCTGTCTCTCTCTCTGTCTCTGTCTCTCTCAAAAATAAACATTAAATTTTTTTTTAATTTAAAAAAAGTCTGTTTTGTTTTGATTTTTAGATTCTATATGTAATGTAAATGATATCACATGGTATTTGTCTTTCTCTGACTTATTTCACTTAGCATAATCCTTCTAGGTTCATTCACGTTATTGCAAATAGCAAGATTTCATTATTTTTATGGCTGAATAATATTCTGTTATATATATGTATATGCATATATACATGTTCATGTGTATTAATATACATATATACACATGCATATATATGTTTATATATATATATGCATACATACATACACACTACATTTCTTCAGCAATTCATTTATCCTTGGGCACTTGAGTTGCTTCCATATCTTGTCTGTTGTAAATAACGCTACAGTAAACACAGGGATGCATATATCTTTTTGCATTAGTGTTTTTTGTTTGTTTGTTTCCTCTGGATAAATACCCAGGTGTGGAATTACTGGATCATATGGTATTGCTATTTTTAATTTTTTGAGGAACATCCATACTGTTTTCCACAAAGGCTGGACCAACTTACAATAATGGTTCCTTTTTTCCACATCCTCTCCACACTTGTTTCTTGTCTTTTTGATACTAGCCTTTCTGACTGGTATAAGGTGATATCTCATTGTGGTTTTGATTTGCATTTCCCTAATGAATTAGTGATGTTGAACATCTTTTCATGTGGCTGTTAACCATCTGAATATCTTCTCAGATATTCATTTTTTAATCAGATTCTTTGTTTTTGTTTTGTATTTATTTTTGGTGTTGAGTTATATAATTTCTTCATATATTTTGGATATGGTGTATACATTTTTTTGTATTTCCAGTATTTTTAATGCATAAATATATTTTTACATGGAGTCATAGTGTACATATTTTTACCCAAGATACGCTGTCATTTCTTCTGACATCAACATCATTTAACAGCTTTTAAGACTTTGTATACATTCATGATGTTTTCTGAAGCATACATTTACAGGTAGAATTTTAAAGTCACAAGGAAAGGCTTAAGGCTTCTGGTATTGATCGCCAGAGACAGTATCTGGTCACATCTCACCAGCAGCACTGAACTCCCAGGTTCCCTGAATTTTCATTTCATGAGGGGGAAAAAAGTGCCATCTCAACTCTTGCTTTAATACACATTTTGCAAGGCTGACCATTTGTTGTCCGTTAGCATTTGTTCTTTTGTGATTTGCTTACTTAAGTACAATCTTTTCTACTGGGACTTTTCCATGGGGAGATACTAGAGATAAGTGGCTCCACAGAAAGGTTCTGGATTCCTATTGCCTGGGTTCAAAATCTGACCTCACCACTTTTTAGCAATAGGATACTGACTAAGCCATGATCCTAAGCCTTCATTTCCTCATCTGCAAAATATGAGCTGTTCAGAAAGATACATATGTACAAAGCCTCAGCAAAGTACCTATTATGTTTCTTACTGATAAATGTTAAGAACTCTCTGTATAAATAATCTTTCCCTTTTGTAATATGCTTTATCAATTCCTACTTAATAATTATCCTACCCTTTTCAGTTTGTTTGAGTCTTCATCTTGAGAGGAAACCTCAGAGTTGAATATGAATAGTTCTTACGATGTTACTTTGTTATCCTGTCCCTTTGTGTTCACATTCTCTCTCCAGGCATGGGCATTTAGTCCACCTGCCAGCACCTGCTCATCTACATATGACCCAACAAGAGTGCTGTCTACTTATCCTCATGAAAATTCTTTTCTTATGCACAGGATTCTAGATTCCCATAGATTTCTGGTTTTGGTAAGGTGTGTTGGAACTCTTACTGGTTAGGTATTCTGAACATGATTTTCTGTTGCTCACTAACTTATACACCTTATCTATATATGGATATCAGATAACAGATATATCATTTGCAGAACATCTTCTCCCATTCACTATGTTGCCTTTTGTCTTATTGATCTTTTTCCTTTGCCGTGTAAATGCTTTTAATTTAGGTGTAGTTCCAAAGTTTATCTTTCTGTTTCCCTTCTTTGAGAAGACATACACATAAATATGTTGCTAAGGCCTATGTCCAAGAGATTACTGCTTCTGTTTTCTTTTAGTAGTTTTATGGTTTCAGGTCTCACATTTAGGTATTTAATCAATTTTATCTTTGCGTGTTGTATAAAAAGGTGGTCCAGGTTTATTCTTTTTTTTTTTTAATATATGAAATTTATTGTCAAATTGGTTTCCATACAACACCGAGTGCTCATCCCAAAAGGTGCCCTCCTCAATACCCATCACCGACTCTCCCCTCCCTCCCACCCCCCATCAACCCTCAGTTTGTTCTCAGTTTTTAAGAGTCTCTTATGCTTTAGCTCTCTCCCACTCCAACCTCTTTTTTTTTTTCCTTCCCCTCCCCCATGGGTTTCTGTTAAGTTTCTCAGGATCCACATAAGAGTGAAACCATATGGTATCTGTCTTTCTCTGTATGGCTTATTTCACTTAGCATCACACTCTCCAGTTCCATCCACGTTGCTACAAAAGGCCATATTTCATTCTTTCTCATTGCCATGTAGTACTCCATTGTGTACATAAACCACAATTTCTTTATCCATTCACCAGTTGATGGACATTTAGGCTCTTTCCATAATTTGGCGATTGTTGAGAGTGCTGCTATAAACATTGGGGTACAAGTGCCCCTATGCATCAGTACTCCTGTATCCCTTGGATAAATTCCTAGCAGTGCTATTGCTGGGTCATAGGGTAGGTCTATTTTTAATTTTCTGAGGAACCTCCACACTGCTTTCCAGAGCGGCTGCACCACTTTGCATTCCCACCAACAGTGCAAGAGGGTTCCTGTTTCTCCACATCCTCTCCAGCATCTATAGTCTCCTGATTTGTTCATTTTGGCCACTCTGACTGGCGTGAGGTGGTATCTGAGTGTGGTTTTGATTTGTATTTCCCTGATAAGGAGCAACGTTGAACATCTTTTCATGTGCCTGTTGGCCATCCGGATGTCTTCTTTAGAGAATTGTCTATTCATGTTTTCTGCCCATTTCTTCACTGGGTTATTTGTTTTTCGGGTGTGGAGTTTGGTGAGCTCTTTATAGATTTTGGATACTAGCCTTTTGTCCGATATGTCATTTGCAAATATCTTTTCCCATTCTGTTGGTTGCCTTTTAGTTTTGTTGGTTGTTTCCATTGCAGTGCAGAAGCTTTTTATCTGGATGAGGTCCCAATAGTTCATTTTTGCTTTTAATTCCCTTGCCTTTGGGGATGTGTCGAGTAAGAGATTGCTACGGCTGAGTTCAGAGAGGTCTTTTCCTACTTTCTCCTCTAAGGTTTTGATGGTTTCCTGTCTCACATTCAGGTCCTTTATCCATTTTGAGTTTATTTTTGTGAATGGTGTGAGAAAGTGGTCTAGTTTCAACCTTCTGCATGTTGCTGTCCAGTTCTCCCAGCACCATTTGTTAAAGAGACTGTCTTTTCTCCATTGGATGTTCTTTCCTGCTTTGTCAAAGATTAGTTGGCCATATGTTTGTGGGTCTAGTTCTGGGGTTTCTATTCTATTCCATTGGTCTATGTGTCTGTTTTTGTGCCAATACCATGCTGTCTTGATGATGACAGCTTTGTAGTAGAGGCTAAAGTCCGGGATTGTGATGCCTCCTGCTTTGGTCTTCTTCTTCAAAATTACTTTGGCTATTCGGGGCCTTTTGTGGTTCCATATGAATTTTAGGATTGCTTGTTCTAGTTTCAAGAAGAATGCTGGTGCAATTTTGATTGGGATTGCATTGAATGTGTAGATAGCTTTGGGTAGTATTGACATTTTGACAATATTTATTCTTCCAATCCATGAGCAGGGAATGTCTTTCCATTTCTTTAAATCTTCTTCAATTTCCTTCATAAGCTTTCTATAGTTTTCAGCATACAGATCTTTTACATCTTTGGTTAGATTTATTCCTAGGTATTTTATGCTTCTTGGTGCAATTGTGAATGGGATCAGTTTCTTTATTTGTCTTTCTGTTGCTTCATTGTTAGTGTATAAGAATGCAACTGATTTCTGTACATTGATTTTGTATCCTGCAACTTTGCTGAATTCATGTATCAGTTCTAGCAGACTTTTGGTGGAGTCTATCGGATTTTCCATGTATAATATCATGTCATCTGCAAAAAGCGAAAGCTTGACTTCATCTTTGCCAATTTTGATGCCTTTGATTTCCTTTTGTTGTCTGATTGCTGATGCTAGAACTTCCAGCACTATATTAAACAACAGCGGTGAGAGTGGGCATCCGTGTCGTGTTCCTGATCTCAGGGAAAAAGCTCTCAGTTTTTCCCCGTTGAGGATGATATTAGCTGTGGGCTTTTCATAAATGGCTTTTATGATCTTTAAGTATGTTCCTTCTATCCCGACTTTCTCAAGGGTTTTTATTAAGAAAGGGTGCTGGATTTTGTCAAAGGCCTTTTCTGCATCGATTGACAGGATCATATGGTTCTTCTCTTTTTTTTTGTTAATGTGATGTATCACGTTGATTGATTTGCGAATGTTGAACCAGCGCTGCCTCCCAGGAATGAATCCCACTTGATCATGGTGAATATTTCTTTTTATATGCCGTTGAATTCGATTTGCTAGTATCTTATTGAGAATTTTTGCATCCATATTCATCAGGGATATTGGCCTGTAGTTCTCTTTTTTTACTGGGCCTCTGGTTTAGGAATCAAAGTAATACTGGCTTCATAGAATGAGTCTGGAAGTTTTCCTTCCCTTTCTATTTCTTGGAATAGCTTGAGAAGGATAGGTATTATCTCTTTTTTAAACGTCTGGTAGAACTCCCCTGGGAAGCCATCTGGTCCTGGACTCTTATTTGTTGGGAGATTTTTGATAACCGATTCAATTTCTTCGCTGGTTATGGGTCTGTTCAAGCTTTCTATTTCCTCCTGATTGAGTTTTGGAAGAGTGTGGGTGTTTAGGAATTTGTCCATTTCTTCCAGGTTGTCCAATTTGTTGGCATATAATTTTTCATAGTATTCCCTGATAATTGTTTGTATCTCTGAGGGATTGGTTGTAATAATTCCATTTTCATTCATGATTTTCTCTATTTGGGTCATCTCCCTTTTCTTTTTGAGAAGCCTGGCTAGAGGTTTGTCAATTTTGTTTATTTTTTCAAAAAACCAACTCTTGGTTTCGTTGATCTGCTCTACAGTTTTCTTAGATTCTATATTGTTTATTTCTGCTCTGATCTTTATGATTTCTCTTCTTCTGCTGGGTTTAGGCTGCCTTTGCTCTTCTGCTTCTAGTTCCTTTAGGTGTGCTGTTAGATTTTGTATTTGGGATTTTTCTTGTTTCTTGAGATAGGCCTGGATTGCAATGTATTTTCCTCTCAGGACTGCCTTCGCTGCGTCCCAAAGCATTTGGATTGTTGTATTTTCATTTTTGTTTGTTTCCATATATTTTTTAATTTCTTCTCTAATTGCCTGGTTGACCCACTCATTCGTTAGTAGGGTGTTCTTTAACCTCCATGCTTTGGGAGGTTTTCCAGACTTTTTCCTGTGGTTGATTTCAAGCTTCATAGCATTGTGGTCTGAAAGTATGCATGGTATAATTTCAATTCCTGTAAACTTATGAAGGGCTGTTTTGTGACCCAGTATATGATCTATCTTGGAGAATGTTCCATGTGCACTCGAGAAGAAAGTATATTCTGTTGCTTTGGGATGCAGAGTTCTAAATATATCTGTCAAGTCCATCTGATCCAATGTATCATTCAGGGCCCTTGTTTCTTTATTGACCGTGTGTCTAGATGATCTATCCATTTCTGTAAGTGGAGTGTTAAAGTCCCCTGCAATTACCACATTCTTATCAATAAGGTTGCTTATGTTTGTGAGTAATTGTTTTATATATTTGGGGGCTCTGGTATTCGGCGCATAGACATTTATAATTGTTAGCTCTTCCTGATGGATAGACCCTGTAATTATTATATAATGCCCTTCTTCATCTCTTGTTACAGCCTTTAATTTAAAGTCTAGTTTGTCTGGTATAAGTATGGCTACTCCAGCTTTCTTTTGGCTTCCAGTAGCATGATAAATAGTTCTCCATCCCCTCACTCTCAATCTAAAGGTGTCCTCAGATCTAAAATGAGTCTCTTGTAGACAGCAAATAGATGGGTCTTGTTTTTTTATCCATTCTGATACCCTATGTCTTTTGTTGGCACATTTAATCCATTTACATTCAGTGTTATTATAGAAAGATACGGGTTTAGAGTCATTGTGATGTCTGTATGTTTTATGCTTGTAGTGGTGTCCCTGGTACTTTGTCTCGCAGGATCCCCCTTAGGATCTCTTGTAGGGCTGGTTTGGTGGTGATGAATTCCTTCAGTTTTTGTTTGTTTGGGAAGACCTTTATCTCTCCTTCTATTCTAAATGACAGACTTGCTGGATAAAGGATTCTCGGCTGCATATTTTTTCTGTTTAGCACACTGAAGACATCGTGCCAATCCTTTCTGGCCTGCCAAGTTTCAAAAGAGAGATCAGTCACGAGTCTTATAGGTCTCCCTTTATATGTGAGGGCACGTTTATCCCTTGCTGCTTTCAGAATTTTCTCTTTATCCTTGTATTTTGCCAGTTTCACTATGATATGTCGTGCAGAAGATCGATTCAAGTTACGTCTGAAGGGAGTTCTCTGTGCCTCTTGGATTTCAATGCCTTTTTCCTTCCCCAGTTCAGGGAAGTTTTCAGCTATAATTTCTTCAAGTACCCCTTCAGCAACTTTCCCTCTCTCTTCCTCCTCTGGGATACCAATTATGCGTATATTATTTCTTTTAGTGTATCACTTAGTTCTCTAATTTTCCCCTCATACTCCTGGATTTTTTTATCTCTCTTTTTCTCAGCTTCCTCTTTCTCCATAACTTTATCTTCTAGTTCACCTATTCTCTCCTCTGCCTCTTCAATCCGAGCTGTCGTCGTTTCCATTTTGTTTTGCATTTCGTTTAAAGCACTTTTCAGCTCCTTGTGACTGTTCCTTAGTCCCTTGATCTCTGTAGCAAGAGATTCTCTGCTGTTCTCTATACTGTTTTCAAGCCCAGCGATTAATTTTGTGACTATTATTCTAAATTCACTTTCTGTTATATTATTTAAATCCTTTTTGATCAGTTCATTAGCTGTTGTTATTTCCTGGAGATTCTTCTGCCGGGAATTCTTCCGTTTGGTCATTTTGGATAGTCCCTGGAGTGGTGAGGACCTGCAGGGCACTTCCCCTGTGCTGTGGTGTATAACTGGAGTTGGTGGGCAGGCCGCAGTCCGACCTGATGTCTGCCCCCAGCCCACCGCTGGGGCCACAGTCAGACTGGTGTGTGCCTTCTCTTCCCCTCTCCTAGGGGCGGGATTCACTGTGGGGTGGTGTGGCCTTTCTGGGCTACTTGCACACTGCCAGGCTTGTGGTGCTATGGATCTGGCATATTAGCTGGGATGGGTAGGCAAGATGCATGGGGGCAGGAGGGGCAGGCTTAGCTCGCTTCTCCTTAGGTGATCCACTTCAGGAGGGGCCCTGTGGCAGCGGGAGGGAGTCAGATCTGCTGCCGGAGGTTTGGCTCCGCAGAAGCACAGAGTTGGGTGTTTGCGCGGAGCGAGCAAGTTCCCTGGCAGGAACTGGTTCCCTTTGGGATTTTGGCTGGGGGATGGGCGGGGAGATGGCACTGGCGAGCGCCTTTGTTCCCCGCCAAGCTGAGCTCTGCCGTCCGGGGGCTCAGCAGGTCTCCCTCCCTTTGTCCTCCAGTCTTCCCGCTTTCTGAGCAGAGCTGCCAACTTATGACCTCCCAGACGCTAAGTCACGCTTGCTGTGGGAACCCAGTCCATCAGGCCCCTCCACTTTTGCCAGCCCCACTTGGCGGCTCTGCTTGGCCGGCGAGCCGCCCCTCCGCCCCGGCTCCCTCCCGCCAGTCCGTGGAGCGCGCACCGCCTCGCCGCCCTTCCTACCCTCTTCCGTGGGCCTCTCGTCTGCGCTTGGCTCCGGAGACTCCGTTCTGCTAATCCTCTGGCGGTTTTCTGGGTTCTTTAGGCAGGTGTAGGTGGAATCTAAGTGATCAGCAGGATGCTTGGTGAGCCCAGCATCCTCCTATGCCGCCATCTTCCCTCTCTCGGTCCAGGTTTATTCTTATGCATGTAGCTGTCCAGTATCCCAGCACCACTTATTGAAGAGACCATTCTTTACCCATTGGATATTGTTCCCAACTTTTTGTCATAGATTAATTAATCATATAGATGTCAGTTTATTTTTGTACTCCTTATTGGGTTTCATTAATCTATGTGTTTTGTTTGTTTTGTTTTGCTGGTACCATACTGTTTTAATTGCTGTAGCTTTGCAGGATATCTTGAAATCCAGGACTGTGCTACTTCTAACTTTGCTCTTCTTTCTCAAGACTGCTTTGACTGTCTTGTGGTTCTATACAATTTTGGGGATTATTTGTTCTAGTTTTCTGAAGTATGCTGTTGATATTTTGGCAGGGATTACATTAGATTGCTTTAGGTAGTATGCACATTTTAACAAAATTAATTTTTCCAATCCATGTGCATGGTGTATCCTTCCATTTGTTTGTGTCATCTTCAATTTCTTGATTAAAACTATTTTGGAAAGGAATGTGTTGATTCTTTACTTTTAAGAGTATTGATGTACATAAGTGCATCTTTCTAATGTGCCAATCTTACCAGAAAACTTGTACCAGCTAATATTTTCTCTTAAGGAATTTAAAATAATTGGATACCATAAAAGTTCTGCAGTAGCTACTAAGTAAAATTAATTAATTATTATTATTATTTTGTTAATGTTTATTTATTTTGAGAAAGAGAGAGAGAGTGTGCTAGGGCACAGACCCTGATGTCGGGTTTGATCTCACAAACTGCAAGATCATGACCTGAGCTGAAATCAAGGGTCAGACACTTAACCAACTTAGCCACCCAGGTGCTTCAGTAAAATTAATTTTTAAATCAAGAATATACACTAAGTGTGTGGTATGTATAGAAATTTTTCTTTATGTTTTTCTGCATATTATTGAAACATCATTAATTCTAGCCTAACTAGGGCTGAAAATTTATTTTCTTGAAGACTGATTTGTTTTGTAATCTATAAATCCCTTTGTTCCAATTGAATTGTGATGGAATTTATTATGTAGTAAATGTCTGGGTTCCTCCAAAATTCATGTGTTGAAGTCTACTCTCTAAAGAGATGGTTTTGGAGATAGGGCCTTTGAGACATAATTAGGTCATGAAGATGGGAACTCATCAATGAGATTTATGCCTTTTACTTATTTTTTAAGTTTATTTATTTTGAGAGAGAGAGACAGTGTGAGTGGGGAAGGGACAGAGAGAGACAGAGAGAGAGAGAGAGAGAGAGAGAGAGAGAGACAGAGAGAATCCCAAGGAGGCTCCACACTGCCAGCACAGAGCAGGACGCAGAGCTCAAACTCACATTGCCGCAGATCGTGACCTGAGCCAAAACCAAGAGTCAGAGGCCTAACCAAGTGAGGTACCCCGGTGCCCCAGAGATTAGTGCCTTTTATAAGAAGAGGCTACCAAGACAGCTAATATTTCTGCCCTGCGTGGGTATAATGAGAAATTGGCCTCTGCAGAGCAGAAGAGGGCCCTCACCAGACCCTAACACTGCTGCATTCTGATCTCAGGCTTCTAGCCTCCAGAACTGTGAGAAGTACATTTATTTTGTTTAAGCCATCCAGGTTATGGTTATTTGTATAGCAACCCCAACTGACTAAGAACCCTAATTCAACTGTCTGCATACATTTTTATACATAAATTATGTAATATGATTTTGACAAAATAAGACACATACCGGTTTTTTCAGAAAGCGGACATACTATTAGCATGAGATTATTTTGTGAACTGTGACATAATTTGTATTGTATAGGTAAACATCAGTGGAAACCTGAATTTTTATGGCTGCAGCAGATGTATAATACATGAAAAGAATAAGATACAGAAAAGTGACAGTAACATCAAAAGATATTAATGAAATCAGGATAGAACAAGCAAATGACAAGATAAACAACTATACATTTGAAAGGATGTGTGAATGATACTTACAAAAGCTATTATTTCAAATTTTGTATGCTGCATTTTTCATGACCATCAGCTCTTTCAAATTCCAAACAAGTTACCAAAATATAAGAGGGAGCAAGTGTTTATTACCTTGTTAGTTGATCTGTTCTTGTGTTCTCATGTCGAACTATTTTGTGAGTTATTATTTAATAAGAAGCAAATAATTATATCAGGTAGCACATATGTATCCATTTTGAACATGTTCAGCTCCTTACATATTTTTCAAGCAACCAATTTCTTAAACAACACATGAACTTGTGGGAAAATGTTTCCATATATCTTCAAATATCTAGAAATTTTGAATTACCAACAGAATGAAATACCATCCTGAGCATGTTGCATAAAGGATATTTATCATTTTGACCTAGATATTTGTGAATTCAAAATCCAGTTTTCAAGAAAATGGATTTGATTTGTAGTTACTTTCTTTGATTCTTATTAATATTGAACACAGTTTCCATATAACAAAAAGTTACACCCTTACTAGAAAAAGGTCTTTTGAAAGCTACAGTCCATTATGTATAGATGGGAATAAATAAATGTTTGCTACTAAATTGTATATAATAATAAACCCTTATATGCTTGTAGATGTAACTAGAAACTAATCCTAATATATGAGTATGCATTTTCATATTTGAAATTATAGCCTACCAGCTTCTTAATGTCATAAATAATTTGATTCCTCCTATCTTATGCTTAAAGTGATTCTACTTTTTTTATGATGCTATTTCAGAGATTATTGTTTCCAAGATCTAGGTCCACAGATTTATTTTAATTTCATAAATAATAAAAAATAAATAAATTTATCTAAATGTGAAATAAGAATAATAATAATTACCACTAGGATTATTGTAGCCTCTTCCTCTTACTTACTAAGAAATGATGCAGGGAATATACAGGATGTACCTGTAGGGTCTTATAATGTCAAAAATTAAGTAAATATCATTTAAAAAACATAGCCCACCACCCCCCCCACACACATACACATGATATGATCTGTCAAAGTGATACAGGATCCAACTGAAAAAGCACCCTATCCAAAGCCACAACAATTTAAGAAACAAAATAGTATTGGATTGTAACCCAGGTATAAAATAAATATCCATGAGTCCATACTGATATAAAGAAGCAAGCAAGCAAACAAACAAATAAATGGAGAAGGGAAAAATCCTTAATCATTTGTAGAGATACTGTGCTCTTAAGGAAGTGGAGCATAACTCCTTACTCTTCAAATGTTGATTGAGCATAGTGATTTCCCACCAAAGAGTAGAATATGGAAAAGTGGTGGAAAAGAGTGACTTCATAATAGAGAAACCTGACAAACCATACTTCAGCTAGGTGATTGATGTCACTGTCAGCAGTAATAAGACGTTGTTGATAGCATATAAATTTGATATGATGTCATGAAAAATGGCACTTACTTCCATGGTACTTTACCTCCCATAAGCTCAGACCCCCAGTCTAACCACTAGAACAGTATATTAGAAAAATCTCAGTGAGGGACACTGTACCTGACTAGTACTCCTCACATCTGTCAGTCATTAAAAACAAAGAAAATATGACAAATTCACAGACCAAAGGAGCCTAAGGAGATATGACAATTAAATGTAAGGCCACGTCCTATAAAGATTTTGGAACAGAAAATGGACATTAGGTAAAAGTGAAGAAAATCTAAATAAAGAATAGACTTTACCATAATGATCAATGGCTGAGTAATTGTACAAAATATATTATTGTAAAATGTTAATCCTAGGGGAAACTCTGTACAGGGACATGGAAAGTTTCTGTATTATATTTGTAATTTTTCTGTAAATCCAGAAGTATTTTTTATGACTCATTAAAGAATAATTTATTTGAGCGATATAAGGAAGCTCATAAATCACGCAAGACTCCAAAGAACTAGGCTGGAAAACATGAAAGGAAAATAGCAACTCTAGCCACTTAACCAGCAAAAACTACTCAAATAGCTGGTATGGTCACTATCACTGGAGTAATCATGGGGTTATATTGTCGTGGTGCTTGTTGTGTTTTTGTTTAATGTTTCAGATTCTTTTTTTCCACCAATTGGATCTATACTCTGAGCCACACACAGGTTTTGAGAATATGTTTTGGGGTGTTACTTTGGTCAGCCTTTGCCATGATTAGTTTGTGCAATGAGCATTCCAAAATCTTGGTGGCCTTCAGAAGCAAGCCTTTATTTCTCATTCATGGGTTTGAAGTCTGACCACAGAAAGTCCAGAAGCATTTTTAAAAATTAGGTTTTTTTTAAAGGACATGTTTTAGAAAATGCTGGGTGACATTGCCCAAATTAAGTTAAAGAACTTGATTTTTTTCTATTTTCCTTTCTGCTGTACAGATATAAAATGCTGCTTTTTGTGAGATCCTGCTCTTAAAGAAACAGCATTTAAAAAGTAGTATGACTTAAAAATATTATTTTAAACTTGCGTTAAGGGGTTCAATTAATCTATTATCCGAGGAAGGAACTCCATTGATTTACTTTTCTCATCTAGACAAGGCACTTCATCTTTCTGAGCATTAAATTTCTCATGGGTAAAATTAAGATATTAATCGCTTTACCCTAAGGTTGTTGAGAAATCTAATGATACAATGGATATTAAAAGTCTTTTAGGAAATTATAATGTGCTATACAATCTGTGTATATAATATCTCCCTTTAGATTCTTAACACTGATATATATACTTACTATTTATTACTATTATGAATATTACTAAATGTTTATGTTTATAAATGAATTTAATATTTGTTTAGTAGAGAAATCTCAATTGTCAAACAATTCGTAATGTATTAACAAAGAACTTCCACTGTAAGAACACTGACTTTGATAGCCTTCTAGTTTTCCCTGAATCTAAGTTTTCTTGTATTTGTTTATCTCTCAAAATGTTAAATAAAAGGAATCCCTGAGAGTCTGTCTTCCTTGTCTTGATACTAGTTCATCTCATACATATCTATGGATTTGTAAAAATTTATCATTGGATTACTCCTAAATATACAGGTTCTTCCTATTTATCCAACTCTGCACATACTTTCACTGCTTAAATATCTACCAGGCATCCCAACTTAGTAATTTCAAAATAAAGCTCTTATTTCTCTCTCTAATCTTTTTCCTAACTTATGCATTCCTAGATCAATAAACAGCATGAAAAGTCACCTATTTACTCCACTCAAAATCTAGGAATTATTATTTTTTTTAATGTTTATTTTTGAGAGAGAGAGAGACAGAGACAGAGAGAAAGAGAGAGAGAGAGCAAGCAGGGGAGGGCATAGAGAGAGAGAGACATAGAATTCAAAGGAGGCTCCAGGCTATGAGCTGCCAGCACAGAGCCCAATGTAGGGCTCGAACTCACAAACTGCAAGATCCTGACCTGAACCGAAGTCACATGCTAAACCTACTGAGCCACCTAGAGAATTATTCTTGATTCCTCTTTTTCCTTTTAATCCATGTCCAAATGTCAGTAAGACCTGTTAGCTTTACCTTCAAAAAGTTCCAAATGTGACCACTTTTCAACAGCTCCACTTTTAACACCATACTCCAAACTCATCATCATGTGTCATTTACACTTTCCTTGATTACTCTCTTCATTCTTCATACCCTATTCACTCACCCACAGCCTGTGCAATCATATCTCATTCCTTCCTCAACACCATCAAAGCTTTTTCAAAATAAAACTCAAACTCTTTCTTATGATCTATCAATTCTTATATGATTGAACACTGTTGATCTTTATTTTTCTTTTCTAATGAAACTATTCCTTTCACACCCTCTTTTTCAGAGACATTCACTCTCTTGCTGAACTCAGAAAATGCCAGATTCATTTCTGCCTCAGAGCCTTTGCCTTTGTGTGTATTGTACTCTCTAGTAGATTCATCTTCCCAAAATATGTCATGACTCTTTTTCTCATTTTAACGAAGTCTTTTCAGAGAGACTTCCCAGTTCATCTTATATAACATAACACCCCATCTATACAATGTCACTTTCTTCCCTTTTTTTTCCTCTCTATTATGAAGATAAAGGGGACAAATTCATATGTTAGGTAAAAAGAAGCTCTATAAAATTTGCATACAAGAAGATTAAATGGAGAAGCACACACAGCCAAACAAATGACAACACTCCTTAGTGTCATAACCCAATATATCTTATAAAATATTATGCACATATATAATATTATAACACTAAAGGATTTTAAAACATTTATGTAGAACAAATATGCAGAGCTAGGTTGAGAACATGAACAAATTCCAAGAGTTTGTATTTTTTCTTATCAGTGTCACTGAGGCAGAATTTGCACAAATAAGTTACATTTTATTTTATTGTTATTTTATTTTATTTTATTTTTTTTAATGTTTATTTATTTTTGAGAGGGGAAGATAGGCAGAGTGGGAGGGAGGGAGGGGCAGAAAGAAGGAGAAACAGAACCCGAAGCTGGCTCCAGGCTCCGAGCTGTCAGCACAGAGCCTGACACAGGGCTCGAACTCACAAACCATGAGATCATGACCTGAGCCGAAGTCAGACACTTAACTGACTGAGCTACCCAGGTGCCCCTAAGCTACATTTTATAAAAGTATACAGTTTAGTAAGTCTCTATGTTGTGTACACTGAGGAAATCACCACTGCCATTACAATGCAAAACATTTCCATCATCCTAAAAATATCCCTCACATGCCTTGTATCTGTCTGTCCCTCTGCTTATAGTTTTAAGCAACCACTAAACTACAGATCGGTTTGCATTTCATGAAATGAATTGAATCATTTCATATGTATGTATTGCAGTCAACGTTGTCATTGACCATAGTGAATTTGAGATTTATTTACGCTATTATGTATATTAGTAGTTCATTTCTACCTATTGCTAAATAGCATTCCATTATATGGACATTATATGGACACATACTATTTATCCCTCTACCTGTTGATAGACATTTGGGTCATTTTCAGGTTTTGATTTTTGGAAATAAAACTGTTATGAATACTTGAATCCAGATTATTGAGTGGATATTTCCCTTATTAATATCAAAGAGTGAAAGGGCAGAACTGACAGTTTTACAAAGTTATACTACTCATATCCCCATTAGTACCAGTTGCTCCGTAGCTGAACCGTCCTCAATAATGGCAGGCTTTTTTATTTTAATCATTCCAGTGGATGTGTCATATCTCATGGTTACTTTAATTTGCATTTCCCTGAAACCTAGCCAGGTTGACCCCTTATTTATTTGTTTATTGGCTATTTATTGTTTTCTCAAAATGTTTTAGCAATTTTTATTGTTATTTGTATTCTTATTATTGTAAAAATTCATTATGTATTGGACATTGTAGCCCATGATCAGATATGTGTATTGTTGATGTATCTCTTACTGTTACTCTTCTTCTTTAATGGTATCATTTAAAGAACAAGTGTTTTTTTTTTAATTTTTATAAGGACATAATTTTGTTCTGATCTAAAAAATATTTTTGTACCCTAAGGTTCACAGATATTTTCTTTTAAGATTTCTTCTGCAAGTTTTATGTTTTAATATTGAGTCTGTGATCCATTTCATTTTGTTTATGATGTGTGACAAATATTCATATTTCCCTCTTTTCCCCACAGAGTCATCCGGTTTTTAGAGCACTGTTTGTTTAAAAGATTTTAAAATATTTTCCTTTCCCTTTTCTGTTGCTTTGGCCCTTTGTCAAAAATCAATTGATCATAAATGTCCAATTCTGTTACTGGGCACTTTGTCTTGTTTCATCCATTTAAATGTCAATCATTTTACCATTCTCACTGTCCTAATTACTGTATAATTAGTTATAGTAAGCCCAGAAATCATGTAGTACTAGTCTTCATTTGTCATATGAATCCCGTTTAGAATTTCACATTCTTCATAATAGTTGATTGCCAAGATGGATAAAAGCATGGAGTCCGGTGCCTGTTCTTGATCAGGTTTATCATTGTAGATATTTTTTTTTCTTTTTCTAAGTTTCCTTTTATGCAGTCTGTAGGTAAAAAAAAAATTTACTCTTTGCATAAATGGGTGCCCTATGTTAATATACCTTTGCTGGTCTAGTCTCTTTTTTTCAAGCCTCATTATTGAAGTATGATTGACATATAAAAAGCTGTGCACATTTGATGTATACAGCTTGATGAATTTGGGATAGATATGCATCATGAGACCATCACCACAATTTATACTATGATAAATCTATTATTATTAGAACATTTAACATTAAGACCTAACCTAATAGCAAATTTTAAAATATGCAACTATATTTTTAATTATTGGCACCATGCTCTACAATAGAATTCCAGGACTTACTCATCTTGCAAAACTGAAACTTAGCACACTCTGAATAATGCCTCCCCATTTATTTCTACTGCAGCCCCTGGAAAACCCATTCTGTTCTCTGCCTCTATGTATATGACTGTTTTAGATTCCTCATATATTTGATATCACATAGTATTTGTTCTTTTGTATCTGGCTTAGTCTAATCTTAAAATTTTTCTTAACATTTATTCATTTTCGAGAGACAGAGAGAAAGTGCAAGCAGGGGAAGGGCAGAGAGAGAGAGAAAGACAGAGATTCTGAAGCAGGCTCCAGGCTCTGAGCTGTCAGCACAGAGCTCTACGTGGGGCTCAAACCCACAAATGGTGAAGATCATGACCTGAGCCAAAGTTGGACAGGCCAGTTCTCTTTATTAAATGGTAAATTATATAATCAAGAATTTGGTGAACTATGGTCCACAGACCTAATATAGTCAGTCCTCTGCATGGTTTTTAAAATAATGTATATTGGAGTACAGCCATCCCCATTTATTTATGAACTCTCTGTGGCTGCTTTCATGCTACAGTAATAGAGTTGAGTTGTTGTGAGAGACATCCTAGGCCCTGAAAAGCCTAAAATGTTTATTATCTCCACAGGAAAAAAAAATTGCATCCCCAGAATGAAGAATCAGGGAGAGGGATCTCTGTATTTAAGGAATGAGTCTGCTCTTGTAGCTAGCTGAGATTTCAGAGGCCAGGCTAGACTTGTGATTGGATATATTGCTTCATTTTACAGTAGAGCTTTCTGGAACTTATCCCATCTTGTGAGATTATAGTTCAGGGAGAACCTGTTACAATATAGGGATTTCTGGTCAAGTAATTCATTTTCACTAGACCCCTATAACAAAACAGTAGTTTTCTTTCAAAATACATATATTTTTTTCAATGGCTGGAGGAAAACATGGTTCAGAAACCAAACGTCCAGAGAATTCTGAGAGAGTTTATTGCTAGAGACTCCAACAGATGTTAAAATCAGTCACAGACACTTGTAGTTTCAAAAGATATGAAGAAAATAGGGACAGAAAGGTATGACCTGCTTTATGGCTAATCGCAGGCTTCCTGTTATGGAGACCACTGCTCACTTTCAGTACGTAGCTTGCCTGGTAAGCTGCCATAAGGCCTTTCATAAATATCTATATTGAGGTATAGTCTTTTGAGTATCAAGGAAACTTATCAAGTTATGTGAAAAATCAGGATACGCTTACCAACATCTCAAAAATAATATGTTGGCTTCGTGAAAACCTTAGGAATAGAGTCCCTGAATGGAGCTGAGAGCTGCCAAAGGAGAATAGCAATGTTCATAAAATATCCATGATCATTTAAAAATAATGTGTCCTCAGGTCTTGTTTGTATGTTTCTTAGGTTATATTAGTTAGGTTTTTAATGTCTAAAAACCTTGTCTCTTTCACTTACTAATTTGTGAAGTATATCATTAATGTAAGTTATTTAGATGATATATTTGTCAGTTTCTCCTTTTAGTATTATTGTTCTTTGACCTTTATGAGTTTGAGTCTATCATTCTGATGAATATAAAAATTGGTATATCACTCTGACAAAAAGTAAACTTGACAATAATCATTTTTTTAACTCTCGTAAACGTTTTGCCATAAATTCTATTGTGTATGTTGTCAGTTATCAATTCATTGTCTCCCAAATATGAATTAATCCTTCAGTATATGTCCATCCTATGATTTAAAAAATTCCTTCAAACACTCTCATTTAAAGTGAGTACAATGATAAAATGTTCTTGAAATAGGGCTTTTGGTGTGGCATGGGGTCAATGTTGTAGATGTGAGAACATCCAGTGAAGCCTGATCATCCCACAGACCTAGAATGTGTTGCCTTGGTAAACTTGGAGCCAGCATCAGCCTACCAATTAGCTTTCCTCTTCCCTCCTGACGTGGAACCATAAGCACTTAGCAAGTTGTCTAGTTTCCCTCAGCAAGCTCTCACATGACTTAAACTTGAGAAGATTGACTGTTGTTTGCCCAATAGCTTCAGACCAGCTATGGACTGACCTAACCAGCAAAATCCTCTTCTGTCCAATGACCAAACCATAACTTCTCAGTGAGTGAGGAGTCCCTTCTAAGTTTGTCCTTCCTTGGGTCCTTTCCTTTAGCATAGGGATAATATGTAGAGTTTCCTTGGATCTTATAGTTATTTTTTACCATGGCTAATAATTACCTATATTAAACTTTACCATTTAAATTACTGTGTGGCTTCTGTCTCCTGACTGGACTCATATTTCTACAGAATTTGTATCCAGAGTAGTCCCAGAAGAAGAACCCTAAAGATGGGATGCAGAGATGGTTTTGTTTTTGCCTTTGGTTTGCCTGTATGTTGAGCCCCTTGCCAATTAGAAATGATACCTTAGTAAACCATGATGTGTAGTAGAACCATAATAAGGTTATCACCTCTGGTTGATTTTGATAAAGTGACAGTTGAAGCACAAGCCCTTGGAGCTCAAGTGGCTGCTGAACTTGACCATTATGTCAGTAATTATGACTCTAAATACCCCAGTGTGGCTTGTATTGTTTGAGTGCATGAGTGCTTACAGAGAAAAATGACAAGCTCAGGTCCGTTAACCCTAACCTCAAGTCATAGTCTGAGAATCAGACAACTTTCATAACAGCCTAAAAGAGTCTCTTATTTCTTGTATCTGCAGGTTTGATATTACTGAAAATAAAAACAATATTTAGTTGTATGAGTGCCAAATACAATGATAATTGAAGTGTGTGTCCCTGAGTTTTTCATGTGAAAGTTAGGGGATTAGTTGGGAAATAAAGGTATCATGAAATGTGAAGTGGGGACTTCTGGTACGATTCAAATAAATACTTGTTTTGTGGACTGACTGAAACTTTTCTACAGAGGGTCCTACATTTAATGAGATTGAGATGTCAGAGTTTACCTGGTATCATCAGGAATCCAAAAGATTAGTATCAAAAAGTTGAGGCTAGGCATTATAGGGATCCCAGAAGGAGAAGAGAGAAAAAAGGGAGCAGACAACTTATTTGAGGAATTAATAGCTGAAAACTTCCCAAATCTGGGGAAAGAAACAGAAATCCAAATCCAGGAGGCACATAGAGCCTCCAGTAAAATCAACTCAAGGAGGAACACACCAATACATATAGTAATTAAAATGGCAAAAAGTAGTGATAAAGAGAGAATTTTAAAAGCAGCAAGAAAAAAGAAAATAGTTATATACAAGGGAAATCTGATAGTAATATCAGCTGATTTTTGAGGAGAAATTTTGTGAGCCAGAAGGTAGTGAAATGGTATATTCAAAGTGCTGACAGGGAAAAAAAAAATTGCAGCCAAGAATACTCTATCCAGCAAGGCTATCATTCAGAATAGAAGGAGAAATGAAGAGTTTTCCAGACAAAGTTAAAGGAATTCATGACCACTAAATCAGCCCTACAAGAAATGTTAAAGAGGATACTTTGAGTGGAAAGGAAAGAGCATTAATAAGGAGAAAGAAAAATAGGAAGCACAAAAACAGCAAAAATGAATATAGTTAATAATCAGTCAAGCAACTCACAAAATAAAAGGTTGTAAATTATGACAATGTCTACCTAAAATGTGGGATTGGGAGAAAGGAGTAAAAAATGGGTTCAAACTTAAGTGGCCATCAACTTAATATAGACTGTCATATGCAGAAGATGTATATACAAACACAACGGTCCAAAATCTTTGGAGTGCAGCAAAATCTGTCCTAAGAGGGAAGTTTATAACAATATAGGCCTACATCAAGAAGCAAGAAAAATCTCAAATAAACAACCTAACCTTACATCTAAAGGACAAACAAAACTCAAAATCAGTAGAAGAAAGGAAGTAATAATTTTGGAGCAGAAATAAAATAGACTACAAAAAACAGTAAAACAGATCAATGGAACCAGGAGCTGGTTTTGAAAAGATCAACAAAATCCATAAGCCTTTATCAAGATTCATCAAAAAACAAAAAAAAAGAGGGCTAAAACAAAATTTAAAAAATGAAAAAGAAATAACAACTTACACCCCAGAAAGATACAGGATTATAAGACAGTATTATTAAAATATATATGCCAACCAATTGGACAATGTTGAAGAAATGGATAAATTCCTACAGATATGTAACCTCCGAAAAGTGAATCAGGAATAAATAGAAAATTTGAACAGAATGATTTCCAGCAAGGGAATTGAATCAATAATCAACAACTCCCAACAAACAAAAGTCCATGACCAGATGGCTTCACAGGTGAATTCTACCAAATATTTAAAGAAGAGTTAATAACTATTCTTCTCAAACTATTCCAAAACTTAGAAGAGAAGGATAACTGCCAGATTCATTCTGTGAGGCCAGAAGAACCTTGATACCAAAATCAGATAAAAAAAACACTACAAAAAAGGAGATGTACAGGCCAATATCTCTGATGAACATAAATGCAAAAATCCTCAACAAAACATTATCAAACTGAATCCAACAATAGAATAAATACAATATAATACAATTAAAAAATCATTCAAGTGGGATTTATTCTTGGGATGCAAGGTCTTTCAATATTCACAAATCAATTAACATGATACATCACATCACCAAGAGAAAGGATAAAAACCATATGATCGTTTCAAAAAATGCAGAAAAATCATTTGACAAAGTACAACATTCATTCATGATAAAATAGGTTTAGGGGAACATTTGTCAACATAATAAAGGCCATATGTGAAAATCCCACAGTCAACATCATTCTCTATGGTGAAAATCTGAGCTTCCTTCTAAGTTCAGGAATAAGACAATGATGTCCACTCTCTCACCATTTCCATTCAATGTAACACTGAAAGTCCTATCCACAGCAATCTGACAAGAAAAGGGAATAAAAGGTATCCAAATTGGTAAAAAGTAAGTAAAATTTTCAGTTTGCAGATGACATGATGCTATGTTATAGAAAACCTTAAAGACTCCACCAAAAAATTAGTAGAATAAATTAATTCTGTAAAGTCACAGGATACAAAATCCATATAGAGAAACTTGTCGCACATCTATATACTAATAATGAATCAGCAGAAAGAGAAATCGAGGAAAAATTCTCTTTTACAATTGCACCAAAAGTAATAAAATATGTATAAATAAACTTAAGAGGTGAAAGACCTATACCTGAAATCTGTAACAAACTGATGATAGAAATTTAAGACAACAAAAAGAAATGGAAAGACATTCCATGCTCATGGATTGGAAGAACAAATATTGTTAAAATGTCGATCCTGCCCAAAGCAATCTACAGTTTTAATGCAATCCCTATCAAAATACTAATACTATTTTTCACAGAAATAGAACAAACAATCCCAAAATTTTTGTGGAATAACAAAATACTCCAAATCGTGAAAAGAAAAACAGAACTGGAGATATTGCAATTCTAGTTTCATTTTATACTAAAAAGCTGTAATAATCAAAACAGTATGATACTGACACAAAAATAGACATATAGATCAATGGAACAGAATAGAGAGTCCAGATATAAATTTACAATTATATAGTCAATTAATCTTATAATGGAGGAAAGACTATGTGATGGGAAAAAAGAGACTGTTCAACAAATGTTGACAAAACTGGACAGTTACATGCAAAAGAATGGATCTAGGCCATCATGCACAAGAATAGACTCAAAGTGAATTAAGGACTTAAATGTAAGACTTGAAACTGTAAAAATTCTAACAGAGAAGACAGGCAGTAGTTTCTCTGAGACTAGCCATGGCAACATTTTTCTAGTTGTATCTCCTGAAGCAAAGAAAACAAAAGCAAAAATGAACTGTTTGGGACTACATCCAAATAAAAAGCTTCTCCACAGGAAAGGTAACAAGCAACAAAATAAAAAGACATATTACTGGGTGGGATAAGATATTTGCAAATGACAAGTCTAATAAAAGGTTAATATCCAAAATGTATAAAGAATTGATACAACCAATACCCAAAAACCAAATAATCCAATTAAAAAATGAACAGAAATTGTGAACAAACATTTCTCCAGAGAAGATATCCAGACGCATGAAAGGATGCTCAACATCATTCATTGTCAGAGAAATGCAATCAAAACCACAATGAGATACCACCTCATATCTGTCAGAATGGTTAAAATAAAAAACACAAGAAACAAGTGTTGGCGAGAATATGGAAAAAAAGGAACCTTTGTGCATTGTTAGCGGGGATGCAAACTGCTGCAGCCCCTGTGGAAAATATTATGGAGTTTCCTCAAAAAATTAAAAATAGAACTACCCTATGATGTAGTAATTCTACTACTGGTCATTTACCTGAAGAATATGAAAGCACTAATTCAAAGGGATATGTGCACCCCTATGTTTATTGCAGCATTATTTACAATAGCCAAATTATGGAAGCAGCCCAAGTGCCCCTTGATAGATGAATGGATAAAGAAGAGGAGATAAATAGATGCAATGGAATACTACTCAGCTGTAAAAAAGAATGACATCTTACCATTTGCAGCAACATGGATGAATTTACAGAGTATGTCAAGTGAAATAAGTTAGTCTGAGAAAGACAAATACCATATGATTTCATTCACATGAGAAATTTAAGAAACAAAAGAAATAACAACAAAAAAGAAACAACCCAAAAAACAGATTAACAGTAGGAAAAAAACTGATGGCTACCAGAAGGGAGGTGGGTAGAGGTATGGGTGAAATAGGTGAATGGGATTAAGGGTACACTTAACTTATGAGCACTGAGCAATGTATAGAATTATTGAATCACTATATTTTACACCTGAAACTAATATAACACCATACATTAACTATAGTGGAATTAAAAAACAAACCAAAAAATCCCCAAAATATTAGGGCAATGGGAACGTTAGACACATGTGACCTGCACACCCCCGCCCCCCCCGTAACTGTGTTCTATACAAGGGCTCAGGAAACACTCCCTTCACTAAGGCATTTAGAAATACATGGATAAATACACCTGCATCCCTAAAAAGCTTTGTGGTACTCTCCTTTGTAAGCCAGGTATTACAGCACTTGGTACTACTTTTGAGATGTAGTTTAATTTCACTGGGATGATCAGATCCCAGAATATCAGATACCACGTGGAAGCATTTGTCAAACACATGTGTGTACTTCAATCATAAAATACAAAATGGATATAATTGTAACCAGAATATTTTTGTTTGTAAATTTTTTCATGGTGGCTGATTTATCATGATTTCTTGGAATGAGACAGATAGGTAGCCTGTTAGTGTGTTTTTCTGTATGTAATAAGAAAACCTCTAAATATGGTAGCAAGAAACCTGACTTGAGTCATCAAAAACTAGAGAATCATGGCCTCTTACCCAGATTTCAGACCTAACTCAGTTAATAGACTGGAGAGCCCCTTGACCGAAAGGGATGCTGAGTCCCTTGAGGAAAGACTTTACTGTTGCTTCAAGCACACACTGGAAGTCTTCATACAAGCCTTCCCTAGAAGAAACCTTAGCCATTAATAAAGTGGGTGTTCAATGGGGGAAAAAAGCATACCCAGACCTTTCATGGATAAATGGACACTAGCTCCAAAATAACAGTCATTTCTGGTGACACAGTGAGTTTCTGTGGCCCATGAGTCAAACTAAGGGCTTTATGGTGGGCATGTGATAGATGGAGTTAAGTCTAAATCACATTGAGCTTAGTTGGTTCATGGATCTACTTGTGATTATTTCCTCAGTTCCTGAATGTATGATTGGAATAAACACACTTTAAAACTGGCAGTCTTCACAGTGACCGTGTGACCTATAGGGTGAGGCCATTAAAGCTAAATGGAAGCCCCCAGTCACTTTTCCTTTCTTTCTAGATAATAAACTGAAGTGATACTGCATCCCAGGGGAAATTTCTGAGATGAATGCCACCATCAAATAATTGAAAAAATGAGGATGCTTTTAATGATCATGTTCCCATTTAATTTACCAGTTTGGCCTGTGCAGAAAACAAATGGATCTTTGAGAATGACTGTGGACTATTGTAAAGTAATGAGGTGATGACTCCAATTATAACTGCTGCCCTAAATATAATACTTTTAGTGGAGAAAGTCATAGCTTCTGGTACTTGGTATGCAGCTATTGACCTGGCTAATGCCTTTTTCTCTATACCAATTTGTAAGGACCACCAGAAGCTGTTTGCTTTCACCTGCCAGGGCCAACAGTATATCTTCACAGTGTTGCCTCAGGACTACATAAATTCTCTTGCTCTTTGCCATAATATTTTCAACTGAGATCTTGATTGCCTTGACATTTCACAAATCATCACACTGGTCCATTAAATTGACGACATATAGGTCCCTATGAGCAGAGCATAACAAGTACTTTCACTGGTTTAGTAAGGCTTATGTGAATGAAAGAATGGAAAATAACCCCCGCAAAAGTTCCTCCCAGCACTATCTCAATGAATTTTCTGATTTAGTGGAGGTTTAGATATTAATATATTTCCCCTAGGCTGAAAACTAATTTGCTAAAAGGAAAGAGGCAACCACCTGTCGTACCTTTTCATATTTTGGAGGAAACACGTACTTCAATTGAATGTGCTACTTCTTCCCTTCTACAGAGTTGTTCATAAGGCTAACTGCTTTAGTAAGAAGTAGACCAAGAAATGGTACCACAACATATTAAGTCTGCAGAACAAGCTGCTCTACCACTCATTTGTCATAATCCAACAGACCCCACATCACTTAAAATATTTGCGGCAAATAAGTATGCTGTACAAAATCTTTTGCAAATACCAATGGAAGAATCACAATACAGATCTCTAGGATATTGGGGCTGATTTATGCCTTCCTCTGTACAGAGCTATTCTTTTGATAAAAGTTTATTCTTTGCTACTGGGTCTTGGTAGGAAACTGAACATTTAATCATGAGGCATGATGTCAATTAACCATGTGGCTTGAAATTCCCATCATGAACTGGGTATTATCTAATCTAACTGCCCATAACATATGGTATGCACATCAGAATTCTACCACAAATGGAATTGGTACATAAGAGTCCAAGTGTAGGAAGGTTTAAAAGGTACAAGTGAATTGCATCAACAGATGGCCTAGACTTCAACACCAGCTTGTGGTATATTGCCTTCTCTACCTGAATCCGAGCCAATGGATTCCTGGGGTGCTCCTTATGATCAACTAATCAAATAAGAATTGAGCATGCTTTACAAATGAGTTTGCACAATATGCCAATGAGATCTGAATGTGGATAGTTTCAACACTAGAGCCCCGTTCAGGGGTGACTCTGGAAGACAGTAATAAAGGAAATTCCTCTCAGTGGGTAGACTTTTACATGGTTCAACTACATGGAATGTCCATTACCAAGGGTGACCTGGCTACTCCTACTTGCCAAATGCCTAATTGACCAATAACAGATACCAACATTGAGTCCTGGATATGTCACTATCTCTGTGATTACATCAGACCTTTCCTTCACAAAAAAAGCAAGTATTTGTCATCACTGGAATAGCCACACATTCTGGATATGGATTTCCCTTCCTTATTCATAATAATTCTGCTACTGCTGTCATTTGTTTTTGCCTAAAATGCCTGGTGCACAGTCATGGCACTGTGGACTGCATGGTATTGGATCATGAAACTGATTTCATAGCAAAAGAAGTATAGCAGTGGACTCAGGCCCATGGAATTAACCAGTCTAATCAATTACTCTATCATCCTAAAGTGGCTGACTTAACAAAAATGTGGAATGACTATTAAATGCTCAGTTCAGCACCCATTGCAAAACAGTATCCTGAAAGTATGTGGTTCTGTTTTATAGGATGCAGTTTATGCTTTCAATCAGAGAACGCCGTATGGTGCTGTTTCTGCTGTAGTCCGAACAACTGGATACCTTTGGGATCAAGGGGTAGAGGTGGAAATGGCCCTTCCCACTAGTAAACCTAATAACCTCTTTGCAGAATTTCTGCTTTTGTCCCAGCAACTTTAAGCTTCTTTGTCTTATAGAGCTGATTCTCCAAAGAAGGGAACATTTCCACAGAGACACAAAATTATTCTTTTCAACTAGAAGATGAGACTTCCACCTGCCTATTTTACCAGTGAACTAACAGACAAAAAAATTTTTTAAAAAATTACTTCTGGAATGATTGATTGGTCATGACTCAACCTCAGGTGAAATTAGGAGCCATTACATAATAGCATTAAGGAGAACTGTGGCTGAAACTTAGGAAATTATCTGGATATCTCTAAGTTATTATTATTTATTTATTTATATTTATCATTATTGCCTGCTCAATAATAAACTAAATAATAACTTCAAAATGAAAGCAACCGATAAAAAGCAATGTGTTTGAGGACACAGACCCTTCAGGAATGAAGGTTTGGGTCAATTCCCCAGTAAAGAAATGAGAGCATCAAACAAGCTGTAGGAAACCACTTTAATCTGAGAAACAGTTATAGAAATGAGGACCATAGTAGTTGTGCATATTCTGTTGCAACTTATGTTCATCTGTGTAAAGGAATCATTCTCTTTTTTATCTTCCTTCCCATTTTTTCCCTCTTTATTATGATTTTTTACAAATGTCCCTGGAGGTTTAGAATTTAGTTTTTAAATAACAGAATATTCAGTGAGACTGACTGAATTTGAAGATAATCAATACAGCTCATGATAGCTCTAATGACTATTAGTCATCTCACTTAGGGGAAAGTGAAAATTTCTTCACTTTTAAGAAATAGAAACATCCTTTTAGGTAGTTCAGTTTGCTACCCTTTCAGTGGTAAGGGATTTCACATGTGTGTAGAAGGGTGTGTATGGAAGCTGAGTCATCAAATGGGTAGACTGTGCCTATTATCAGTTTATTGCCTCTCTTCCTCAAAAGCACTCTTCAATATAAGCAATAGGATAAACAATGGAATCCGTTTAAGTGCTAATCATTTAAAGTGAACATAATATAAAGCTTCCTCAGAGAAGGGCACTTTAGAAACAGTATAGGAGGATGTCTTCCTTCATTTTCTGGTGAATGGACCAGGGTTAGTGGTGTGGGCATGAGAACATCTGGTGGAGACTGCTCCAGACAGAAACCCAGACTGTGGTCCCTCTGCAGCATTGCAGCCCACATCCACCTGCAGCTTTCTCAGCCTTCTGAAGGTGGAACCTACAGCCTCGTGCAGCCTGCAAGCACCTACCTATCCGTACTTCTGGGCAAGCCCCACACGGCCTGTACACAAGAGGACTGCTTGCTGTTTGTCCACCACCTCCAGCCCAACTCGGGCCTGGCTCTGCCAGTAAAATTCTCTTGTTACCCAGTAGTTGAACATACCTTCTCCAGCCACTCACACTGCCAACTCAGAAGGGCTAGACCACTTCTGAGTATCTCCCTCAGCCCTAGAGAACTATATGGAATTTCTTTATATTTTATAGTTACTCATTTGTCATAGTTAATAATTTTTACATATATATTTTAGATTCCTTTTATTTTTCACAGTGCATCATGGGTGTAACAGTAATTCTCTATATTAATTTACCCTTGTTCAACATACTGTATATTTTTATCTCCTAGTTAGATCCAGACTAATATAATATATTAATATTTATTCACAAGTTTGCTCCCATTTTCTTTAAATTTGCAATTATTCTTTTTTGCTTTCTTTCAGAATAAAACTATTTTTTAAGATGATTTTGTTTTCTCCATTATTTGTCTTTAATGTAGGTGAACATATTTTATTTTAGGAAGTACCTGTAGGTAACTGTAAATGCATATTGAGAATAACTCAGATAATAAATTAATCAGTAAATTTACACTCTTTCTGAATAATACGAAGAACTTTAAATTTTTAAAAATATCTTAATCATGCACTTTTTAACATATTTTTGTTGTAAAGTAGTATTGGAAAATTTTAATTTTTTTCTCATGAATTATAAATAATTATAGTGTTTTCAAGTCAGTGTTTATTTAAATTTATTTTCAAGTCAGTGCATTTATTAATATCTTTTCTGAACTTTCTTTCATAACCCAGAACACTATGGGATCTTTTCTCTTTTTCTTTTGTGGTCCAAAAGAAAAACTGAGAATTTGTTGGTATTTTATTTGGTTCATCCCCACACCTCCTTGATTCTTTAACATCATTTCCCATGCCTGCTCATATTTTTTTCACTATTATTTCCTTAAAAATATAAAATGTATTTATTTTAAATTTGAATCTGATAACTTTTTTATGGTTCAGTTTCTAGGTATGTTCTTTTTAGTGGTTCTTATTTATACATAATATGGTATATTCTTTTTGTGTTAACTGATTCTTGACTGTGCATTCTCTGCATTCCATCAAACTTTGTATCTCTTTGAGACCATCAATTAAAGTTGTTTTCCTCATGAGAATATTCACTTGCACTTCAGCCATTTGCCTTAGGCATGACCAATATGAGAGTACATTAAATTAAATTAAATTCTCCACTTGAATCTTTTGGAAACTTTGTGGACCACATAGCATGGATTTGGGCTGCAAAAATATATGATGCCTTTTTGGTGGTTATGAATTCTTAAGAATGATTTTATTCTCTTTCTACCAAGTTAAAGTGGAAAGAAGCACGTTCCTTTGTGTCTCCTTCTGTGTACTGAGTTTGATTCCTAGAGTAGCTTTTGTGATCCTAATGTTTGTAGGAGTTTCCTCTGAAATTACACCACTGAGGCAGATCCTAAGTCTTCTTCCCTCCCCCTAACACACTACATGTCTCAAAGCAGAAGCTCAAATTTACATATTGGGCAGAAACTCTGGGAAAAACAAAGCAAAAACAATTGTGTGACTTGTTTTCTAGGTTTCTTTTTCATAGACTCTGGTTTTAGGCTGTACAGATTTCTTTTTTGGTATCAAGCCAGTAATGGCATGTAAAATGGTTTAGTTTGATCCAAAATTTTACTGTTTAAGTTAGGAGAGTGATTCATCTCCTGTAGTGCTTAAAAACAGCACTTAATAATAGAAAACAACTTACCGCTTTTGAAAAGAAAGAATACTTCTTAAAAGTTATTTCAAAAATTCATCAGACATTGTTGGTAAAAGCTCTAAATGAGATATATGTGTGTAAAAGAAAACAACCAAAGTATTAAAATGACTACTCAGTATTTACACACTGGCAAATATTTTAAATGGTAAACAAGTCCAATCTATTTCCATTAACGTTTTTATTTCACATTCCTTTGGAAGTTCTTATAAACATAAGAACAGAAGGAAATAATGAGTTATATATTTGATTTCTCTCCTTTGCTAATATATTGTGATTTGAAGTGACAAAATCCAGAAAACACAGGAAATAAAAGAAATAATATGGGGGTATGGCAAAGTGACTAAACTCTAAATATAAGAGCAGTAACAATTTTTTTCTAAGGTAATCAAAGATAGTCAAGGGCCATACACAACTGTGAAAATGTTTAGAAAACTAAAATTTTTAAAAATGTATACAAGTTATGAGGAGAAAATCTAACACCTTTAATAAAACAATGAAACAAAATCTAAAAAAAATTGGAACACACATATTCTGTGTTTTCATTTTGGAGAACAACTAATATTACAACATTGCTGGTTCCCTGTATATGTCTATCTCTATCTCTTCATCTATCTATCTATCTATCTATCTATCTATCTATTATCTACCTATGTAGCTACCTACAGACCTACTTACCTATCTTTCCATTTGGAATGTTAGTAGAATCACAATAAAAAAAAATTTAGTGTGTATTTTTTGAAAGCAACAGAGTACATGCATACAGGACCGGGGCAGAGATAGGGGTCAGGGGATCCAAAGTGGGCTCTGCGCTGACAGCAGCGAGCCTGATGTGGAGCTTGAACCCTAGAACTGCGATATCAAAACCTGATCCAAAGTCAAGACACAACTGACTGAGCCACCTAGGCGCCTCCAGAATCACAATTTTAAAAATTGAATAAATTCTATAGAATATCCGAGAACATTATTTAAAAATAATTATGGGCCTTTTTTTTTTTTTACCTAATATCAATATAAAACAAATCTATTTTATTCTAAGATATTTTCTCAGGAATAGACAAATCAGTAAAATAGAATTCAGAAAGATCTCATTAGATGGGGATTTATTATATGATAAAGTTGTGTTTTATTTTAATTATGTATAAAAGTAGTTGCATCTCATGTGACAGTCATGAAATAAATCTATAATTACAGGAATAAACATATATAAAAAGTAATTCCCTATTAACTAAAATCTGAAAAGAAACAAATGGAAAAAATGATTTAGGAGATTCTAGACAATCTAGAGATCCAGATTTGTTTTTCAAAAGGGAATAAATAAAATCTTTAGAAGAGAAATATAGTCATAAGTGCAAGTGAAAATTATATTATAAGGAAAAATATAGCAGAGCCATATCAATAAATTGAGGCATACTGTCAATGACCATTAATTTAAAATATTAAAATCTATAAGATAAAAATATAATTTTGAAATTTAGAAAAAATGACAGTTATATACAAAAATGGATTAAGTATATGAACAGACAGTTCACAGAATAGCAAACCCAAATTACCTGAAAAATAAAAGGATGCCAAATTAAGCAACAAAAATATACTTTTATTTTAATAAATTAGCAAATTTTAGAAGACTATTACATATTGGTGGTGAATATAAGGGGAAATATCTGTTTCCTAATAGAAATGTGTATTTCTTGAACACATTATAAGCCACTCTAGCATTAAGTATTTAAGTAAAATTTGAAAAATAAAAGACACTTTAGTCCCTCAATCTTACATTTGGGAAACCCAAACACTTAAATGAAAGCATCAGCAAAGTGTCAGTCAATTGAGGCAGGTTATAGACAGTGCTTACAGCTGTTTGGGGAGAATGAATACAATGAGTAGAGGAATTAATTAACTTCACACATTGGACATTGAGGGATTTCCATATCATAATATTATGTTGTTCTGAATTAAGTTTCAGAATAATGTTTCTAAATATCATGATAATTGTAGAATCGTGACCAATAAAGTATCTTCTTCAATTATATAAGGAGAAATCTATGGACAGATACCCACCTTAGAAGAGAGAAGAAATAAGCAAGAAACAAACATACCTATTTGCTATTCTTGTTTTGCAACTTAGTATTTAAAGATATAAACATTTTAAATTACTAGCTAGAATCAGTTTTAGAGTTGATGATCTTACAACCTAATCATCAAATGCTATATAAATACATATATGTATTTGTATAATATATAATACATATTGTATGTGTCCAATCTAAATATATGTTCACAAATATTAAAAGAAGTAATTATAAGCAGAACCTAGAACAACTCAAGCTATTTTTTTCCATATTTCTTTATTAGGGCCTAGGGGAGTAAGGAGTAATTGATCTATATAAATTTACTCAGAGACAGAATGTTCAGGAGTCCTTTATTTTATGCAATTTTAATAGTTCATTCTCAATAATTGTATATTTCCTTCTTTGCAAGAGGTAATCCAATCAGTAGGTTTTCTCATATTCCAAGTTTGCCTAGAGTATCTTTGTTGAAGAAAATATATCAGTTTGAGATATGCTTTCTTAACAATTACTCTTTTTGTCTTTGATAAGAATTTTATTTCAGTTGTGAGTATATAATTAAATTCAAATATTTCTTATATTGGTTTTACGACCATGAACTTTAGGTATATTTTCTCAAAACATGGCATTGTAAATTAAATTGCTTTTTCAATATATCTCAGTAATTTTGTTTTCTAGTCCATATCCTTGACTTCTTTTATTATATTACTACTGATTTTTGAAAAAGTGAAATCCAATTCTGTAATATATCACCAAGTGTTTGGAAGAGAACTCTGGATTGTGGCATTTTCAAAAAGAGTACTTAACATTCATGTATAAGAATTGTACTTCATTTTCTGCTTTTTGGAAAGATCCACAATCATGTTTCTTAAATTAGTTACTTAATAGAAAGACAGAAAATCTGCATTGTTTGGATATACTATCACTTTCATTTTATCACTATTTTAAGATGATTTAATTTTATTAAAACATAAAGTGAATATTACAAGTTTACGAACAAATGTGCATACAATGCCAGTTTGCTCTTACCACAGAGAGAGATTTTGTTTTTAGAAATCCAAGCACTATACTTGTATACATCATATTTGTGTTGCATGTAAACTGAAAGTTAAGCAAACTATTCCATTGAAAATGAAAGGAATCCAGCAGTATATATAGAACCTTTGATATCTTATTGATAGAGGAGAAGGATGTATTTCTTATATATTTAGGTAAGAAAGATTTTTGTACCTGAGCATTATCTTAGTATAATTTATTCTCTGTAGTATTTATAAAAGTGCAAGCCTAGAATAAACAATGTTGTAGGTTTTTTAATTTAAAAATACCCAATCCTAATAAAAATAATAACCGATGGAAAAATCAATTAATAAAAAGTAGTCTTTTATTTTGAATCAAAGGGGCACCTGGGTAGCTCAGTCAGTTAAGCATCTGACTTGGTTTCAGCTCAGTCATGATCTCACGGTTGGTGGGTTTGAGCCTCACATCAGGCTTCACGCTCTCTCTGCCCCTCCCCTACTTATGCGCTCTCTCTCTCTCACTCTCTGTCTCTCTCTCACTCTGTCTCTCTCTCTCTCTCAATAAAAAAAAAATCTCCTTAAAACATAAATCAATCAAATAAAACACTGAATTTTATACTATTAATTAGTATACTTACTGTCAACTGAGCATGGATGCTGAGTATACAGATCTAAGTACACGCACATATATTTCTGTATATACTCTCCTATCAGACAAGGGCATACGTACACATATTCAGCAAGTACCTATTATGACTCCACACAATTAATATTTTGAAAAGTCAACATGATATTAACCTATATAACAGCATTCTCAGAAAGGTAAATATTAAAAGAAACTTGATCTTTAATAAGAAGATTATGTTTCTGATTGCTGCAGTTTTTACTAATGTAGTATATATTAAGTAATATCACCATTTTTATTTTGCAGAGGTGAAAATAGAAATATCAAAAAAAGTGTAAAATTATATCTGGGATTATAATCAGAGTACAAACTGAAGACATATCGGCTAAATTCATTTTTGTTCTCCTAAGCCAGTATTCTTCCCACATATCATGATACTCCTATTGTTAAAGACAAACAAATACCGCTTGCTCAGTTTCACCTGCTCTGTGGCCAGTTGTGGGATGGGAGGTAACAGGGAAATCTATAAGTTGTGCCATATGTTATAGAACTAAATAATCAAATCATGGCAGGGAAATGTCTATTTTCAGAAAACGTGCATTAACAGAGGATAGAGTTACCCTTTTTAAAAAAGTAAGCAACCAATAGCAAAAAATAAAGATTAAGCATATAACCAAAGGTTTTTCACCTATTAGATACAAGACAGCACAAAATTTCTTTAAGATACGGGACTGACTTACATTTTTTTGATATCCTCCATACTGTTTTCCACTGTGGCATTGCAGCCGTACCAGTTTACATACCCACCCTTTTCTTCACATCCTAATCAACACTTGTTATCTTCTGGGGTTTTGGGGTATTAACCATCTTAACAGGTGTGAGGAGATATATCATTGTGGTTTTGGTTTGTATTTCCATGATGGTAGAGATGGTGAGCATTTTCTCCTATAGTTGATGGCCATTTGTATGCCTTCTTTGGAGAAATGGTCATTCAGATCCTTTGCCCATATTTTAATTGGGTTGTTATTATTTTCTCCTATTGAGATGTAGAAGTTCCTTAAATATTTTTCATATTAGCCCTTTTTCAGATATATAGGTTGCAAACATTTTCTACCATTCTATAGACTGTCCTTTCATTTTGTTGGTTGTTTCCTTCACTATGCAGAAGCTTTTTAGTAATCTCTTGTAAACTCTATTTTTGCTTTTGTTGCTTGTGCTTTTGCTATCATTTCCAAGAAGTTATTGCAGCATTATTCACAATAACCAAGATATGGAAGCAATCTAAGTGTCCATCAGCAGATAATTGTTTTTTAATATGTGATATTTACATAAAATACAATATTATTCACCCATAAAAAATAAAAAATCCTCCATTACAACATGGATGAACCTACAGGACATTATGCTAAGTGAAGTAAGTCAGACAGAGAAGAACACATGGTACATGATCACTTGTATGATGAACCTAAAATAGTTCAACTCAGGTAGAGAGATTATAAGGGCTTACAAGGGGAGGGGGAAATGAAGAAATGTTCATCAAAGGATACAGTTTCTGGGGCGCCTGGGTGGATCAGTCGGTTAAGCATCCAACTCTTGATTATAGCTCAGGTCATGCCCAGGTCATAATCTCAGGTTGTGAGATAGAGCCCCACATCAGGCTCCACGCTGGGCTTGGAGCCTGCTTAAGATTCTCTCTCTCTCTCTCTCTCTCTCTCTCTCTCTCTCTCTGCCCCTCTCCCCTGCTCTCAAAAAATAAAAAATAATAAAATAAATTTAAAAAAAGTTTCAATTATGCAAGATTAATAAATGATAGAGATCTGTTGTACGGTATAGTATCTATAGTTACCATACTGTTGTATGCCTAAAAATCTGCTGCATATAGTTAACTGATACCCTCCAGCCACATCCTTGTTCTTCATTTCTCCCAGTCTTCTCCCAACTGCTGAGTGTGGCAGGAGGTCTAGGACTGTGCTGTTCCTCTTCTGGAAATAGAATTTTTCCACAAGCTAACTTAGAGGCATTCCACTGGTTATGTCAAAAGTTTTTCAGAACTTCACTGCAGCCTGGGGACCTTTCTACTCACCCTTCTCTTCTTCCTCTGCTTTCAAGCGTTTTAGCTATATTGAGGTCTAAATCTTGTCTGTGTTCTTCTCCCTTCCCCTTTATCTGGCACAACTGTTTCTCCTGAAAAAGCTCTGCACATTTAATCCTGCCTTGATGTAATCTTGGAGGATTCAAAATGGCCCAGAGGATACAGAGTAAAGTAAAGGAATAGGCACTAATATGGTATTTTGGGATTGGTTTACCAGCTCTCAAGGAATATTCCATGTAGAGTGGCATGGTGTTCCTTGGCTCAGTGTAGTAGTCACACTGCTGAAGATTTTACAAGAGGTGACCTATGAAAATGTACCCTACACGGAAACATGGGCCCTCTCAGAAGCGACTCCTGTCTTTTCTCCTGAGCTGTAGGAGGTCTTCTCTTCAATGTCTCCTTTCTAGGAACCAAAGATGCCTTTTACAGATGCCTAAAGGCTGACATATTTTTCATATTCTATTGGCTAGATTAGGTCAAAGGCTTTTGTTTAAATCAGTCACTGATAAAGATGAAGGGTCTCAAGGATTGGTTTAAATGACTAAAGAATAAACTCTGAACTTGGGTTGCATTCACTTTCCCCCCAAGTTAAGTGGAGGGTAATATGTAGCACTCTTCCATCTTTTTCTCTCCTCTCTCTATTTCCCTGCCCCCATCCCCATCATCATCATCATCATCATCATCATCATCATCACAGAACTGTTTGGAAGATCAACATCTGGAAACAAACTATTTTCCCAGATATCTAAAACCAAGTATCTTCATGATAGCACACTCATATCAGAACTTATACAGAAGTTAAATCTATATATGCAGGCATAAAATATATTACATATCATTAGGATTTTTAAAAAGGAGGAACACAAGTTCTAGAACAGATTTCAATGCATAATTCTGTTGATTATAATATACTCAAATAGAAATATAAACATATATAGACATATATAGATAGTGGTATTCTTAATTATAACTATAACATTTCTTCAAGTACACAGCAAAAAAATGTCTTTAACACTGGGACTGATATTTGGGTGCGTTAGAGAAGGGAAATTGTATTTTCACTTTGAGTTCTTTTACATAATTGGATATTTCTTTATTAGCATCATTATAAAAATAATAGGAAGACAAAGTATACAGCAGAATATAGTGATTGCCTTACTGTGAATGTTGTGTGACTTGATTTTACTTTTCTTAGCTTTCTACATGTACAGTGTCCTTTTTTATTTTGCAAGTAGATATATTCATTCTCTTTTAGAATATAAATCATTATAACTTTGTCCATGAGGTATCACTTGACTTCCTAGGACATGCAGATTCATCTGCTATTTGCTAGCATGAAACAGAATATTTGAGAGAGGTATTTTGACCAAAACTTATACTCAAAATGAATGAGGGCTAGATTTGAATCATCTTTAGTTTTGAAAACATTTTATAAACATTTCAACTCTGTGCAGAGTACTTTTTCTGGCTCAATAAATCTCTTGGTCAAGTCCCTTTTAAATGATCAATGATGTAAAGGGAGAGTATGTTTCCAACAGTATCCAAGTGAAATATATATTTATCATGTAAATTCATTTATAAGTCATATTTTTTAAATGAATATTAGTTGAAATTAATCCAGCATCAATTATTTTATGTCAATTTATTTTATAAAATTTAAATGTTATAAATATTTTATGTCATTTCTGCCATGCCAATTCATGTGCTGTTGCAGCTTAGTATATATTTTCAGCCTAATATAATCCCTGTGTTTATTTTGGAAATACATTTTTGTGTCCTATTTTTATAGCTATATCTCATGAACCCATCGAGAGAAACAATGTCAAAGATATGTTATTTTTATTTATCATGAATGTTTGAAATAGAACTTCGTGAATTGTTCTCTACTTCACTATAAGGAATGTAAAGCATGGTATTTTTCTACTGAATCCTTAATCCTTAGCCCAGTACCTGACACATCAACGCTAACTCTTCTAAAATTTCTCTTCCTTCTTTTTTTTATTAAGTCCCTTTTGAGAATATGATTAACATAAGTTATTTGCAGCTACATGGTATTTCTCATCCTTTCAAGTGCATTAGTAAATAAACTTTCATTTTATGAAGAGCTAGACTTAATCTGTACTTTATTTCCACAGGCTTATAGAGCTAGAGAGCTGTTTATGACTGTTGTTTGTGTTAAAAAGGGATTGTGCCTATTCTGACCTAATGTGTCTGGTTTTACCAATCTCACATACTAGAAGTGACTTTTAACTTTTTCTCCTAAAATTAATATAAAAACTATTGTGCTTGATGACATGCTATATAGATGCCTGAGTTATTCACTGTTTTAAAGCCTTCCAAAGTTTCAACTTAAATTAAGTTCACTTCTTTAGATTTAACTTTATAAGTGACTATAGGTTATTAAATGTAAATACTTAAGACCTACATATTGTCAAGATGTTGATAGTTTCTTATTTGTATATTTTTGAGGCAAAGTTTAGAATGTAATTCAGTTTTTGTATTCACATATTTATAAAATTGAGATGATTATTCTAATCCTAGAAATTTAATAATTGTATTTTAAATGATCCCTTGGTAATGCCTGGAATTAAGGAAGAAATTAACAATTATTTGGACCTGAATGCTGAACTGGGTTTTATAGGCATCCATTGGGAGTCTGCAAACAGCCCTCATTAGGGTAAGGCTAATCAGCATTGCATCAGGGAAATAGCTAAAGTACTGTCTAAGGAGACAATATGAAAATAACCATAACAATTAAAGAAACTAAACAAATAAGAAGGATATAAGAAATTGTTTAATACACTAATGGTTACAGTCATAAAATGGTATAATGTAAGTTCTTTCAAATGGTTGTGTTCTAAAATTGTGTTGTATCATGATAAATCAACTAAAAGCTAGAGAAGAAATGTTGACAATTGGAAAGGGAATACTTGGACTATCTATAAAACTCTAATATAAACTTATGGAAGAGTTCATCTTATTAAACCAATTGCAATGTTAGAAGCTAGTATTCTTATGTCAATGAAATAGAGCCTTGGTGTGTGTTATCTATTATCAAGTTGTTAGTGTGATAACTTTTCTATTTGAAGTATGGCTCTATAAAATATTCTCACATGGAATCTGTGAACATGCTACAAAAGAGCTGCAGTTAATGAACAAATCATTGATCATAGTACAAAGGCAAATAATCCAATATTTTGTAGCATCTTGCACTAACTAATGCAATAAATCAAACAAGTGTACTGTCGTGTAACCAAGCTTCTAGAACTTGAGAATGAGGAAATGAGAATATCCCAGTATACATATCCTAATTTGGATACCAAAACCTTGAAAGAAAGCTATGTTTACAAAATTGTGATTATTAAAAGAAATACTTTCAATAGTGCATAGAATAGTACATATTTCATAGGCACTTGAGAGTCAAATTATTTTGTGTTTTAAGTAAAATGGATTGATTGCTTAAGACCCAGCACCACGATAAATTCTGTGCAGTCACCATGATTAATACATAGGCCACAAAGTCACGGGGGCGGCAAATATCTGGCTGCATAAGCTGTGACTAATAAACCAACATATAAAACAAAAATGAAAAATAAAAATAGGAACAATTAAGTATTATAGGTTTTATTCCAAAAGTAAGCAAGTATAGTAAGCCTGATACATTCACCATCATGACTCATCTAGTTTTCAAATGATTTATACTCACTTTTGTTTATTACATGTGTTCAGTGATGAGCACATTACTCTTATAACAATGTAGAAATGAAACAGTAGGATTTACTCTAGGACTTCTTATGCGCTGAAATGTGCTTGCCAAAATTCATATGTTGAGCTTTTATCTCCCAGTACTTCAGAGTGTGAATGCTTTTAGAGACATAGGTCTTTAAAGAGGTAGTTAGATAAAATGAGATCATCAGGGTGGACTCTAATCCAGTACAACTGGGGTCCTTGTAAAGAAAGGATATTAAGGATATTAAGGCACAGACACACAGACAGAAGACCATGTGCAGAGGGGGAGAAGACGGCCATCTGAAAGCCAAGAAGGATGGCCTCGGAAGAAACCAACCCTGCTAACACCTTAAACTCTCATTTCTAGCCTCTAGAACGATGAAACAATAATGTTTTGTGGCTTCAGCCATCCAGTCGATGGTACTTTGTTATTGTGGCCTGAACAAACTAACACAGAACTGAACTCAGAAGGAACTCTGCAGAGACTTGTGGTGGATTGACTCATATTTGAACTTGATTCTATTTGAAACAACAACAACAAACTACCTTACTTGTTTGAAATGTCCTCACAGAAGTATGATTCAACTATATAAAAATATTTTAATTATTTGTTTACCATCTAGGAGCTTTTGGAACATAAAACTTAAGAGCATAAAGACTTTTAGATATAAGAGCTGATATGTAATGATCAATATTCATCATTATTTTATTACACATTACTACAAAACAGAACAGGAAAGGGACACCTGGCTGGCTCAGTGGGGGGGTGGGTCTGGTGGCACATTCAGTTATGTATCCAACTTCAGCTCAGGTCATGATCTCACAGTTCATGGGTTAGAGCCCTGTATCAGGCTCTATGCTGACAGCTCAGAGCTTAGAGTTCTGTGTCTACCTCTCTCCCTGCCCCTCCCCGACTCACGCTCTGTCTCTGTCTCTCTTTCTCTCTCTGTCTCTGTCTCAAAAATAAATAAATATTAATAAATACAGTTAAAAAAGGGGCACCTGGGTGGCTCAGTATGTTGAGCATCCAATTTAGCCTCAGATCATGATCTCCCGATCCACGGATTTGAGTCCCCTGTTGGGCTCTCTGCTGACAGCTCAGAGCCTGGAGCCTGCTTCAGATTAGTGTCTTCCTCTCCCTCTCCTATTGGTGCTCTGTCTCTCTCTGTGTCTCAAAAATTAAAAAACATTAAAAATAATTTTTTAAGAAAAATTTTGTCTTTGTGAATAATATGTATACTTTTTAAATAAAAAATCATAGTGATTTGGATCTGTGCTTGGGTTTATGTTATCAGAATAGATAATGCCTATAAATAATAGGAGTGAATAAAATGTTCAAATATTGGTTTTATCAATTTCCTTTAACTATTCACATTACTTTCAAGTTGTCTAGAATAGCCTTTTAAAATATTATTTTAAAAAATGGGGTGCCTGGGTGGCTCAGTCGGTTGAACATCCGACTTAGGCTCAGGTCATGATCTCGCAGACTGTGAGTTCAGAGCCTGGAACCTGCTTCAGATTCTGTGTCTCCCTCTCTCTCTCTCTGCACCCCCTGCCACAGATGCTTATACACTCTCCCCCACTCTTTTTCATCGATTGGAAGAATAAATATTGTTAAAATGTCAATACTACCCAAAGCTATCTGCACATTCAATGCAATCCCAATCAAAATTGCACCAGCATTCTTCTCCAAGCTAGAACAAGCAATCCTAAAGCCTGTATGGAACCAAAAAAGACCCTGAATAGCCAAAGTAATATTGAAGAAGAAGACCAAAGTGGGAGGCATCACAATCCCAGACTTAGCCTCTACTACAAAGCTGTAATCATCAAGACAGCATGGTATTGGCACAAAAACAGACACATAGACCAATGGAAAAGAATTGGACCCACAATAGTGTGGCCAACTAATCTTTGACAAAGCAGGAAAGAATATCCAATGGAAAAAAGTCTCTTTAACAAATGGTGCTGGGAGAGCGGGACAGCAACATGCAGAAGAATGAAACTAGACCACTTTCTTGCACCATTCACAAAAATAAACTCAAAATAGATAAAGGACTTGAATGTGAGACAGGAAACCATCAAAACCCTAGAGGAGAAAGCAGGAAAAAACCTCTCTGACCTCAGCCACAGCAATTTCTTACTTGACACATCTCCAAAGGCAAGGGAATTAAAAGCAAAAAATGAACTATTGGGACCTCATCCAGATAAAAAGCTTCTGCACTGCAACGGAAACAATCAACAAAACTAAAAGGCAGCCGACGGAATGGGAAAAGATATTTGCAAATGACATATCAGACAAAGGGCTAGTATCCAAAATCTATAAAAAACTCACCAAACTCCACACCCGAAAAACAAATAATCCAGTGAAGAAATGGGCAGAAAACATGAATAGACACTTCTCTAAAGAAGACATCCAGATGACCAACAGGCACATGAAAAGATGCTCAACATCGCTTCTCATCAGGGAAATACAAATCAAAACCACACTGAGATACCACCTCACGCCAGTCAGAGTGACTAAAATGAACAAATCAGGAGACTATAGATGCTGGCAAGGATGTGGAGAAACGGGAACCCTCTTGCACTGTTGGTGGGAATGCAAAGTGGTGCAGCCACTCTGGAAAACAGTGTGGAGGTTCCTCAGAAAATTAAAAATAGACCTACCCTATGACCCAGCAATAGCACTGCTAGGAATTTACCCAAGGGATACAGGAGTGCTGATGCATAGGGGCACTGATACCCTAATGTTTATAGCAACACTTTCAACAATAGCCAAATTATGGAAGGAGCCTAAATGTCCATCAACGGATGAATGGATAAAGAAATTGTGGTTTATATACACAATGGAATACTACATGGCAATGAGAAAGAATGAAATATGGCCCTTTGTAGCAACGTGGATGGAACTAGAGAGTGTGATGCTAAGTGAAATAAGCCATACAGAGAAAGACAGATACCATATGTTTTCACTCTTATGTGGATCCTGAGAAACTTAACAGATGACCATGGGGGAGGGGAAGGAAAAAAAAGTTAGAAAGGGAGGGAGACAAACCATAAGAGACTCTTAAAAACTGAGAACAATCTGAGGGTTGATGGTGGGTGGGAGGGTGGGGAGGATGGGTGATGGGTATTGAGGAGGGCACCTGTTGGGATGAGCACTGGGTGTTGTATGGAAACCAATTTGACAATAAATTTCATATTAAAAATAAAAAGAAAAACAATTTAAAAAATTTAAAAATATTATTTTAAAAGATATATAAGTGGATATTATCCCTTTTAAGTACATTTATCACTAATACAAAACATATAATAGCTCTATATTTAAATTTATGTTTAATATTAAAATTTAAAACTTTAGGTATTTATATTCACTTAATATCTTAGATATTTATCTAATTTTTAAACATGAAATTTACTTTGCAAGAAATTCATTTTGATCCAAATTGAAATTCTCTGTTGTGATATTCTATTTTGCTAGTTTTTTTTTTAGATATATAAAATAATTTCAATTTTAGTATTTCCTATTTGGGATCATTTTCTGAAGAAATCTCACTAGGGTTGGTCTAATAGATCACAGAATTTGAGAGATGGTGCACATTCCTCAAAAAATTTAGAAATCCTTATTTTCCTTATTTAACCATTTCCACTGCCAAAACCTTAAAAACAATTGACTAGGAGTACATGAGCTTCCAAAATTGGACCAAAATGGCATAAAATCCCAGATATTCTCTGCTTTTCCTTGGCACAGTGATTGTTAATGAGACATCTATTTATCCTATGGTGACCATTACATTTTAGATATAATGTTATATATAAATTTCCAGTTTGATTTCTGTGAGCATATTCCATCTCATCATTTACACCAATTTTAGAAACTGAGATGTACAAAGTGTTTTTCTTTTAGGTGCTGGTAGATGAGTAGGGAAGAGTAGTTCTGAAGGTGGTCAAAGATAGAAACTTTCAGTTATAAGATAAGTACTGGGGATGTAATGTACAGGATGATGACAATAGTTAATAGTGCTGATTAGTATACTGAAAAGTTGCTAGGAGTGTAAAGCCTAAAAGTTCTCATCACAAGAAAAGAAAAATCTATGTGAAATGATGGATGTTAACTAAACTAATTGTAATTATCATTTTGTAATAAAAACATATGTCAAGTTATTATGCTGTACACCTTAAACTTACATAGGGCTGTATGTCAATTATATTTCAATAAAACTGGGAGAAAAAAGATCTAAATAAATTACCATTTTACATGATGCAGTTAATAAATGTTCATGCTTTTGAGTACTATAAAAATACAGAGGAGAGAGATATAATTAAATTTAGGAATATGCATCTCCTGAGAATATATAATGTGAACCAACTCTTAAAGAAACTATTCAATGGGAAGAAAAAACAGGTAACAAGTAACAGTCAATTAAGCACAGTAAATATCAGGTAGTTATGGGAGAAAAGGACTGTGGGACAATCTGGTATATCAGGAAATGTAAGTCCTTCTACAACTTACATGTAAAAAGTGAATGAAAGAAAATTAATATGAAATATTATTCTAAAGGGCATGAATGGGCTTATCTACTACTCAAAAGAGTGTTTTGTTTAAAAATTTATTCCTAAACTATAGTGAGACATTGAAGAATTTTGAAATAATTTTTGAAACCTCCAAATCTTTTTATGATGTATTGGATAGATCAAAAGAACTACAATAATCAGGGTAGATCATATTGTCAAGTACATCAGATAACTATGGAAGCAAACGAGTCATTGAATTAAAATTTCAGAGAAGGAAGAATCCAGTTTAGGATCCAGATCATCCTACTCTCCATACCCTACTTTCCAGGGATGATTGTTGAGGGTAAGCACAGAGTGGGGACAGGGCTTACAATAGGCAGAGGGGCTTTCTTAGTGGCAGGAGACCAATGGACATTTTGACAAGTAGTCTTGCCTGAGAGGTTAAAATCTAGATCATCTCCAAAGGCATGGCCATTTTTTCCCATTGTATATTTATTGAGGGGTTGGAAGGTGAAGTGAAATCTTCCATGGTCACAGGATTTTTAGGCCACAAAATGTCACTAAAGGGAGAGTCCTGCAGCATACACATAACAGATTTTGTAATCAGGGTGTTTGAATTCAAAAGTAGACTGTATGTAAGTAGAGCAGCCAGTGATTACATTCAAACGAGTAGCTTTCAAACTCTATTCCTAATAAAGGTGAATCATCCTCTGACAAAAGCTACATCAAGTTATGGGTGTACATTGCTTTTATTAACAAATATATATAGCATAGAATATATGACCAGAAAAGGAGAATGAGAGTGTGAGGGATGTCAAGAGAGAAAAGACACAGTAGAAGCAGAATCCCAAATGTTACATATGTAGGAAGTAGCAGAGAAAGATTGTAAAATAATTAGTATAAATACAAATGAGTACATTGAAAAAATGGAAGAAAAGATGGAGACTCTAAGCACAAAATAGCAATTAAACACAAATCACATTCTCATAGTGAAAAACATAGTACTGAGATTAAGAACTTGCTGATTCGGTTTAACTTGAGACTGAGCACAGAAGATTAGGAAACTTGAAAAACAGTACAAAACATTCACAAAGAGAGAACAAAAGAATGAACCCAGAAGATAACTGAGAATGAGGGATATACAAAACACAGTTTAAAGTAAAAATATACATGTTGCAAGCTCAGAAGGAAAGATGAGAGAAAGGGTATAAAAGCAGTGTTTGAAGACTTATTATAACTTAACTTTTTACAAAACTAGTAAAAGACTTCCAGCCATCTGATACAAGAGTTCAGGAGACTCCAGCAGGAAAGCTCACCCACACCCACGCACAGAGGCACATTGCAGCCTGGTGGCTGACTCTTCAGACCTGCAGAATACAGAGGACCAGAAGACCTGATTTTCTTTACAATTCTGAAGAACAAAACAAAGCAGGGCAACAATAGCCACATCTACTAACCCACCAGTCTAAACCTTTGTACTATGCAAAATGAAGGCAGAATACACGTGGTTTTAGACCAATAAAACATGATAATCTACTAGAGATTTGCCTTAAAAAATATATCCAATAACATCAAAGTGCAGATTCGTCTCAAGGACACAGGGCTAGCCATTAAGAGAAGCCATGTCACAATCCATAAAAGAACTGTTAATAAATTTCAGAAGAGAGAATCATACAATATATGCTCTCTCACAAGATGGATTTAAATTCAAAATCAGGAAGATATGCAGGAAAATCTGAAAATATTTAGAAATTAAATAGCAAACATATAAATAATTCAGTCAAGGAGGTTCAGTAAAAATGTTTTAAACTGAATAAGGACAATTAAAAAGCATAACACAATTTTTATGATGAAAGTTTCCCAGTAAAATATTGCAGTTGTAAATTCTTTCAAATCTGTTTTGCATTATATATTTTTAAGCTCTGTTGTTAAGAGCATACTATTGCTTTCCAGTCAATTTTTAAAAATATTTCTTTAGAATAGTTTCAGATATACATTAAAAAATGTAAGACTCTTTTTCAGTACCACTGTACATCCAGTGCATAAATGAGTGCTACAAATATCAGCAAAAGCTCTTGATCAAACACTCACGAAAACTTGCATTCTACCACTTCTGACCATCAAGAAATTTATTTATTAGTTTGTTTTAACTTGGGTTCCTGCTTTAGGATTTGAGGAAAATATAACCAGTTTCTATATGAACCTCTGAACATATTAATCTGACAGACTCAGTTTCCCCATCCTGATTTCTTAGAGTATAATTTGCCCCTCATTTTTATCCTCATTTTCCTCTTTGTGTGGGTGTTCAGAGAAAGATTCCTGTTTTATAACCACCTAGACAGAAATACATCCTTGCCAAGGGGAGCCTCAGACCCTACCAGCACTGTGATCTTGTGCAAATTACTGAAGTTAGTTGAGGAAGCTTCCTCATCAATAAAAAGGACTATGAATACCTAAGTTTAAGTTTTAAGTTTTAATAATGATATTAAAAGAAGTAATATTCATAATTCTTCCGACAAAGTCCTTGCATATACCTTACAAATATTAAAAACCAATCAATTATATGACAGCACCATTAAAAAAAGAGCCTCACAGGTTAAAAAAATAAATATACTTTAATTAATAAAATTAACTAGTGAAGAATGTTTACATATACATTTTATGTTCTAGAATAGCACTGGTAAAGTCATTTGATTCTCTTTAAAAATCAACGCAAAATTGGGGCGCCTGTGTGGTTTCAGTTGGTTGAGTATCTGACTTCAGCTCGGGTTGTGATCTCGTAGTTCCTGAGTTTGAGCCCGCATCAGGCTCTGTGCTGACAGCTCAGAGCCGGGAGCCTGCTTCAGCTTCTGTGTCTCCCTCTCTCTCTGCCCCTCCCCTTCTCACATTCTGTCTCTCTCTCTTCCTCAAAAATGAATAAACATTTAAAAAATAAATCAACCCAGAATTTTAAATTTCCACTTGCTTGTGCTCTCTTCTTTCTGTTAATACAGAGCATCTTTAACTCCATTTATAATGAGGGTAGAGAAACATACGTTCTTTTTTCAGAAATTACTAGTTCAAACTTATAAAACTAAAAGTCAATCCTACAACAAGATTTTCTTTAAGATGATGATGAATGTGGAGACATAAGCATTTTAATTTGTTTTACTAGATTTAAAAATAAAGACATTTCCTTTTTAATATATCCTATTCATGCCTAACGAACAATACATTTTCATATATGGATTATGGTTAATATGTATTAGATATATTTGAGACTTAATTAAAAGTATAGAGCCTTTTGAAATTCAGAGATAAAAATACGCTCCTTTAAAACACAAAGGAATTTAAAGTATTTAATCGGAATATGGTTTCAGGCTTAGTCTGAAATAAAACATATGGTAATTACTAACCTGCAAATCATTAGTTATAGTACTTAACTAATATTGTAAAAATTTCCAAAACTAGACCAAGCTCACTTGTCATTATGTGCTAATATAATTGTCACACTGCATTGGTTCTCCTACAGTTAAATGTTCCAGTTGACAGCCACCCATCAGGATGTAGCCATCAATCAAGGAAGTAACTCCAAGACCTCTTAAGGATCTTCCTTTATGTTGAATCAATCTGCATCACAAAAAGTGTCACCTTCTCTTTCTTTCTCTGTGATGTTTTCCTGATCCCTAGAGTAGTAATATATCACATCTGCCTCTGTTTCTCTCTCCGAGTCCCAACAACATATGGTTTTGTAAATAGATATCTAAAGATCTGTGTCATAACTGCTATACTGGATATTTTTTAAACACTATGGTTGTACTTTTTGAAATCTACGTATTTGTCAAATGACCAAGAGATTTTTTACTGTTCCCTTCAGCTTGGCTAAACTTCTTCCTCATTCTGGGCCCCTGATTTCTGTCTCTCTGTCTCTCTGTCTCTTTTGGTTAGAACCTTTACTTTAGAAAAATATGTAATTGGAAATTCTTTCTCTGCCCTTTGAGATGCAAATCTTCTCCCAGCCAATACTGATTCAATAATTGTAATAAATATATCATACTAAAGTAAACTCTTAACAATAGGAAAAAGACAATAGTAAAAATGACAATTTTTACTGAACCTCCTTGACTGCATTATTTATATGTTTGCTATTTAATTTCTAAATATTTTCAGATTTTCCTGCATATCTTCCTGATTTTGAATTTAAATTCATCTTGAGAGAATATACATTATATGATTCTCTCTTCTGAAATTTATTAACAGTTCTTTTATGGATTGTGACATGGCTTCTCTTAATGACTAGCTCTTGTGTCTTTGAGAAGACTGTATTTTGATGTTATTGGATATATTTTTTAAACAAATCTCTGGTAGATTATGATATGCTGGTCTGAAACCATATTTAGGATGTAAGATAAGTTATGGAGAAGAAAGTAATGGCATAGAGAATGATATGGCTATGAGTACTATTTTAGAAATGGTTGACAGAGAGGACCTTTGCTATAATTATCACTCAGGGATCTGAATTAAGCAACATAAAAAAGCCATGTGATTATCCAAATGAATGAATGTAAGAAAGTTACTTGTAACCAATATATTTAAACAGGACACTTAATAAAACAGTTACATTAACAAATTTTAGAAAAAAATTCTCAGAAGTATATGAACACAATTTTCATGGATACAATTATTTGAGAAATATATGCTACACAGGAGTCTTGCGGGACAGAAATATAAGCAAAGACAGAGAGGTAAAAGATCACACATTATTTTAGGAAAAATATATAGTAAAATGGTTCTGGACACCCATGTTGGAGGATGAGATAAAGAATCAATAATAAATTAATGGCAGCAGACTAGAAAGACCCAGTATAACTTCTGAAATTTGAAAAACTTTGGTAACTGAGAAAAAAATGCACCCGATATGGTATTGCGTATAGATTAATATCTTAGAAGAAATATTACAACCATTATTATCTACTTATACATTTTTTTTTAATTCATTTTTGAGAAACAGACGGAACACAAGCTGGGGAGGGGCAGAGAGAGAGGGAGACAGAACTGGAAGTAGGTTCCAGGCTCTGAGCAGTCAGCACAGAGCCCGACGTGGGGCTCAAACTCATGAACTGTGAGATCATGACTTGAGCTGAAATCGGACACTTAACTGACTGAGCCACCCAGGCGCCCTGATATACACTATTATTTTTTAACTGAGATAGCAAAGGCATTGATGCCTAAGTGACTATCAAGTTTAAGTATAGTGAGTGAGATAGTCAAGTATCATTGGACATCCAGAGAGATAACCTTTTTATTATGCCATTATCTAGAATTTTTTTGCATGTGATTTCTTCAATACCCAAAACAACTTTGTGGAGTTCATAGCGTATCCCCACTTTATCGATGGTGAAACTGAGTTGACAGTTGCTCAAAGCCACTTAGCTAGTAAGTGGCAGAACTGGGATTTAAACCTCTGCCTATCTGTAACTGCAATTAGCACTAGTCTTTGCTGTTTCCTAAATTAACTTCACTTTATTTTGCTCCTTCCTAAATTAATGCTTAAGTGGTCTGGAAAATTCGCTTCTGATGACCATTCCCTTTTCCCAGTGATGCTGGATGAATGAGGTGCTACTATAATAGGTGTTAATTAAAGGTGCACAGAATAAGTGCAAAAGAAATTACAGAAGGAAAAGGTGTGTGCTGAAGCCATTAGGGAAGCTTCTTGGAGTCGCTATGAGACTTTAGTTTATTCAGTCAATGCTATGAAAGTGTTCTGACTACTGCACCTGGTAGGACATATGGGATACGAGTAAGTACAGAGGAGGGTAGAGGTATTTCAGTTTGGAGAAAATTCATAGAGGCTTGGAGGTGTGGGGGTCTCCTGAAAGAAGGAAAACTAGTGTGGCTGGAGGAAACGATTAATTTTGGAGGAGAGGAGGATATTTGTTAAAAAGGTGGATGGGGATGAGTGAGGGTGGTATGGAATATATACATAACTTAATTTTTTTCTGTGATTGCCAAGAACAGTTGTGGGATTAAGTAATATTTTAGGAAGTTCATTCTGGTAGCAGCGTTCAGGTTTAGAATAGAATAGTGCAACATTGGTAGCACAGTGATTGTGTGGCAACTCAGGCCCTGGGCCACCAGAATTCCACCTCTTGTCCTTGCTGGTTTATGAGCTTGGAATGTTATTTCACTTACTGTTCTTCCGTTTCTCCATGGTGAAATGGAAATGGGACAGCAGTACCTTTTGCCCAATCCCAGAGATTCTGATTCAGTGCGTCTAGATTGTGGGACAGGAACACCCCCTTCTCCGAAGCCAGATTTAGTTCCTCCTCCTCTGTGATCCTAGAGCACTTTGCATTACCTAGAAATTTTAAGGTACAATTTAAAGTATGTTTTTCCAATAAAGCTGAACTCCAATGGGATGTTTGTCATAATGTCTTCTTTATAATCATGGGAATAAACAGATTCAAAAGGGGCATAACATTATTTTTAAGAATGTTATCTTACAGAAGAAAATCTAGATCAAATACTGTTAAAAGTAATTTGTGTGTATCTTTAAAATAAACTGGATTTTCCCAGGAGCCCATCAAAGTAAGAACAGATGGAAGCCAGTAAAAGTTTTAATTAAGTACAAAATTATTTGATGGAAGTTTACAGAAACCAATTGTATAAAACTGTCCTTGACATTTAATTTCCAATTCTATTCATGGTTGACAAGTAACCTAAAAACCCTCTTGAGATTCCAGCAACTAATTCTCTAAATTAAAGTACATATTTTGATACAAACCAGATGCATCTATCCCTTCTACACACTGTGATCTCTATTGAAATGAATTTCACTGGAGGAAATTGAAACAATGGAAAAAGTCAAATCTGGAAATAATCTAGGATATATGTCTGTTCCATATTTGCTTGAGGAATATTTTTTGAGTTTTATAAGACATGGAAATACTGTGGGCTTTTGGGATTAATCTCCATATTTGTTGCTCTTATGAAGAGTATGTAGGATGGAGTACCTGAGTGGCTCAGCCAGTTAAGCGGTTAAGTATCTGAAGCATCTGACTTCCACCCAGGTCATGATCTCATGGTTTGTGAGTTCAATCCCTACATTGGGTTCTCTTCTGCCAGGGCAGAGCCTGCTTTGGATCCCGTGTCTCCTTCTGTCTCTGCCCACCCCCCTTCCTCATGCTTTCCCTCTTTCTCAAAAACAAATAAGTATTTTTAAAAAGTTTAAATATTAAAAAAGTATATAGGATGTACACTAGTTTTTAATCAGTCATAGGAAAGAAACAAACAAATAGCAAATACAGATCATGGGAGGAAAAAGGTCTTGAGATCTCTTAAATGGTTAGATATCATTTGTTCCACACTATGTGTTTCTCTTTAATTCTAATCTATACGATGCAGAAATAAACTCAATTCTTATTTTCTCATCCTAACAACACACAAATCTTTCTTACAAATGCCCATGTACTTCACATCTACCATCTCCATTAATTTCTTATCCAGTTGCTAGTCTTTTTACACTACTGATAACTGTTCCCCTCCCCCACCGTGTTCAATTAGTCTGAATAAATAGTCAAATGAACAGTTGTAAATGATTAGAATAGATAAAAAATATTTTGGTTACTAATGAGGCAGTAACTATGATATACAATAATAGCTTCCAGTTATTGAAAGGCTACTCTTTGAAGATAAACTCTTTAATTTTTAAAATCCTTACTTACATATTAATTTCTAAATTCTAAAGAAAATGTTATATTTTTTCCTAACTGTTGATACATATGTGTGCTTTTTGTCTACACTATTTAATGAATATTCTCATGCTTCCTTAAGAAATTTGCTTCCTTAAGAAATGGAAATTCTGTCTTTTTCGAGTAATTCCACTGGAGATGTTTCCGAGTCAACTGCATATTCAGAGACATTTCTCTAATCTGCTTCTGTTTCAATTGGAAGAAATTCACAAGTTGTAACAAATTATTTGTAATGTATGTACCACAACCAATTACAAGTATATTTCTGTTCCATGTTATTCTTAATTAGGTAAAAATATGGTGGCTTTGATTATATTGTACTCCATCAAAATAATATTAACACAAAATCTAGTGATTTAATTCAATTTAAACTTCTTAATCTATCATAGCTATCACAATGATGTCAGATGTTTCAATGATGTCATTGTTTCTACAGAATGAACTTCTTGACCTTAGTTATTAGATTAAGAAAATTGAATGGGAAAAGCAAATTATTGTCTGATATCCTCTTTAAATATTTAATGAAACTGATAAAAATGTGACATCATTCAAGTGAATATGAATTTTTCTACTAATGGAACTGACATATTAGCAGTCATTACTCTATTATTCATACATGTAAAAGAAAGTTTTAAAAAATGAGCCAAATGGGATTAGAATAGTCATTTGATCTGAAAGAAAAGTCAGGCTTTAAGCACATCTACTGCAGCTGTATGAGTTAAATTGTCAACCTCTGGTCTTAAAAATTGCTACTACTTCAGAGGCCACTGCTGATGTGGTCAGTAATGTCACCTGGGCCCAGGTTAGAAGGCAAATTTTGAGAAACATATTATGCAATTTATTTATCTTCAAATTCCTTGAAAAAAGAATTCAGTACTTTTTTTTTATAAATGTGCATTTCAGCTCATTGTGATTGAAAAGGGTTATTGCATAATACAAAAACAATTACCATTAAATAAAATAAAGGATTTTAGATTCACACTACAGAGTAAATGGCAAAACCATTGCAGTAAGAGTGATTAGATACTCTCTTCAAGTTCCATAGCAGGACTCAGTCTTTCCCACTCTTACTGCATGCACATTTCTTGTCTATAATTCCTCCCCATTTCCCAATTTACCTGACCATTGGCACTCTGAGGCTTCATGTGGCACTAGCAGTATCCCAAGAATAGAAGAATTAGCAGTCCTTAGATGCTTCTAACCAAATCTACTTTCAATTATTTAGTGCCTATCTGCAGTTCACAAAAGCAAAGTCCTACTTAGGCCTTCTCCAGATAGGATCAGGAAAAGAAAGTGGAGGCTATTGCTGGTTTCCCTTCAGATAAATCATTTACTTAAGTGAGAAGTCTGTCCATAACATACACATATGTTACCAGACAAGATGTTGGAGAAACTGGCAGTACACTAGAACCATCTGCCATATCCTCTCTGGGCTCTTTAAGCAACTAGGCATTATTATTCTTTATTTAAAAAAAAAAGCAACAACAGACTCTAGGCAAAGCTACCAGACTTATGACAGGAAAATAGTCATAAACTACAGTTATGGTACACACCATCAATTATTTAGGTTTGTATCATATATTTATACTTGCTGAATCAAATAGCATATAATCAGTCCTCCTTAAGAGGGGTCTATATGATTTAAAACAAACAGTACTTCAAAAATGGTAAAAGGATATTTCCCAAATAATTTAATGGAATTTTTATCAAAATCTTTTAGTATTATTAGCAATTTAGCAGCTACTTGGAGTTTTATAGACAAAGGAAATTTGTACCTCTAATCAAGAGCACAGTGAAGGCCCAGGTATGTGTAAATGTTTTGAGATGTTAACTCCGTATTCTTCTAACCAATAATGAAAAATTTGAATTTATTGTCTGTCCGCTGGTCTCTTTCCTCTAATTATTACCCTTCTTACAACCAAATAGTGGTTATAACTTGAATCAGTATTAGGGCAATATGGATATCTAGTAGTATAATCCATATTTGGCCTTCAAGTTTTGGTTGGTGAGTGAATATTATTAATACCAGAGGACCTCAGAAGACAAATGCATTGCACTCGCCTCAGTCTTTGTAACATTATATTATAATTTCTTTTTCTGCTTATCCTCTGTCTTCTCAAATAGAATGTACTTTAATTTAGGAAAAGAAAGTGACCATTTTGTCCACTGCTGGTTCTCCATTATCTAAATAATAGGAGGGTAATATTTATTGAAAGAATGAAATTGGATTTTGCCTTTCTGCCTCATTTGGGTTTTTTTCCTAGTTAATGTACCAATTGTCTATTACATAAGGTGTTTGAACTGGGAAAAACTTAGGAAAACCATGATTGTGTACAAATGACTTAACCTGCAGAAAGTTTTACTGTTTCCTCCTCTAAACTAAACTCTCTCAAAAACTGTGACATGGTAGGAAAATACTGATAAATTTCAAAATGTAGAGGCAATTAAGCAACAAAGAAAAGAATGTGGGTGTTGAAACAGAGCTAGAGTATGTATGAAGTAAAAATATTTGATTTCAGTGTGAGACAATGAAACCACCCAGAACATAAAATGAATGATACATCTCTGCACCTAAGGAGAAACCTGATTCCTCAAATCCGCATAGATCGAAATGTTTCATGAAAAATTAGCCAGATAGGATAAATTGGGTACCCACTACACAATTAGACGAACTTTTATATTTCTTTATAAATAAAACTAAATATAAGAAAATACAGCAAGCTTTGCTCTAACAATAGTAGAATTCTTCCAGTTGCTATAAAGAGTAGGCCCAAATGGAATGGTTTACCTCATTATGAAATAGCCATTCAAAGATTTCAACCTTGTCACTCAGCCACCAGTTATGGTCTCCTCAACGTCTGGCCCCTAGAGAGACAGAAGTTCTTCCTAGCCTTAGCCTGCAAGTGGCATTTGTAGTTTGTGGTCATATCTCATCACAAGAACTCTGACACTTGGCCTCACCTAAGGGCAACGAAGTCTAGAGAATGTGCACCAAAGATGAATTTGATTACTGACCAGCACACTGAGCCTCTTCCACCACATCTGCATAGCTTTGACGAGAGAATGGTGAGGCATACTCCTTCTAAACCTAAACCCAGCTTTCTCTTTTCTTTCTTTCTTTCTGTTTTTTAAAACAAGGGATAACCATAGACTACAATTAGTTTGGAAGTTCACTATCCATGTGTTCTTCCTAAAGAGAAATGTTACCGAGCAAATGTATTTATAAAAAGAATCATCCCACCAGACTTTATCATCAGAAAGCCATCTGATAAAAACATCTTGTGATGGAGTTAAAATCAATGCACGTACTGAGTAAAATATGAATGTGTTGAAAGTCGTCTTGCAAAATGTAACACATGTTGATATGCTTGTCTGAACACATGTGCATAATATAAATAATAAGAAAAGTTTAATGTAATACTTGGAATCAATAAACCAAGCTTGAATTAAAATGGAAATGAATGACAAGAGAAGACCCAAAATAGAAATAGATATATATATTTGGAATTGCATATCGAAAATATTTGTGACTTATGTTTCAGAGATTTTTAAACTATAATACCATTATTTCTAATAGCTTTGTTCTTTTAAATCATATAACCTAATTGCATGGGACCAGTTAACTTTACTTTGGCTTAATATCTCTTTTGTACATACCAATATAATTGCAACACTAGTATAACAACATAAACATTATCTAGTCCCCTTATTAATTTCCATCTTGTGTCAATATCTTGGACAGTAATTTCAGGAAAATATTTCTTACCTCCTGTCTCTCCTTTTTAAAATTTTCCTTTCACTTTGATATTCTTCCTTTTTTTGTCCTTCTTTTCTCATTGCTTCATCTGTGGGGTTAAAAACAACAACAAAAAAAGGCTTAGTTATTAGTAATTTATAAAAGAAAGTGTATCAGGAAAAATTTAAATAGGAGAAATAAAATGAACAAATGTTAAGTATTGAAGAAACAGTGCATTATCTGCACCCCTGCCATTCCCAGCATGCATCCTTCCAATCAGTACCGCATCATAGGTTGGTGAATTTTTTTCCTAATTTTTACTTGTGTATAATTGAAATCACCCAGTAAGTTCTGATCACTTTAATTTTGTCATTAAAACAAGAACTTTGTGCTAGATATTTCAATTTGGCTTTGTATTCAAGGTTTGTTTTTTTTAACTCAATTTCAGTAATTATTGTAATTGTTAAGTAAATTTATTCTTATTTAATTATTGGAGGTTAATAATTTAATCTCATCTCTACTCTCATTCCCATCTCACATAGAAAGCCATTGGAATGACTGATTTTTATATTTTCACCTGCATATATTATTAGAATATTTTATTTTGCAATTTTAATTTGCTCAGGTAGAATTGTACTATATAACTCATTCAATTAGATTTTCACTCAACAGCATATATTTGCATAGTTGGTTATAGCTTTTAACTGTGGCATATAGTATTACATTTTTCTATTTGTGGGAAAATTGTGTATGATTAGGCTTGTATATTTCCTCTTGAATAAACATTTGTAGGTCCTTTGTACAAAATAATCCAGCAGTAATAGTAATGAGATTTTTTTATTGTGCTAAGACATGAAAAAATGGATTCAATTTGTGAAATGCCTGTAAAACAACACAGGTTTTCTATTCCTCTCGATTTAGTTTTGGTAAGTTTAGCTTTGTTTTAATTCTGTTGAAATGCATATATTAATGATTCTATATAATTGTACTTTAAATTTCTGTTGCATGTGTAATTTATGACCTCTGTTTAATTTCTAATATTGTTAGTCATTCAATATATTTCTCCTTAACCAATCTCCTAATAATTTTGGTTACTTGTATCTTAGTAATCTTTTCAAGAACATTTACTTGAGATTTTATAGTGTCCATAGAATATTTTTCAACTCGTTATTTTTCCCTCTTCTGTTTATTATTTTAAATCTTCTATTCTCATTGGCTTTATTCAGCTCTATCTGCATTCCAAATTTGGTTACAGCATTCCTTCTTTCCAAATATGACATACAAGCAGTGGGATAATGGCATTTTACAAAATTATTAAAACTCTGAATTGTAGCTTTTGAATATTACTGTGATGTAAATGATCCCAGTATGGTTACATTTAAGCTACTCACATTTCACAGTGGCACACATCCCACATGCATCTCACAAAATTCCTGAGCATTTAACTGTCATCACTCACAAGCCAGAATGAGTCATTTCCAGCACTACCTGCATTTGGGTTCTGTATTTCTTTGTAAAAATTATGTTGGCAATATGCTACAAAACTAGAAATGTAGTTATTTATTTTTATACAGTGCTATTTAAAAATGCTTACTATAATTTTTTGACCTAACAGTTTTGTATACTTTCTGTTTTCAAATATACAGTATGTCTAGTTATCTGTTCTTAACTATTTCTATGTATTTGTAATTTAATCAGATAATAAGACCATTATGATACCTGTTGTGGAGCTGAGACTTGCTTTAGGGCCTAGCATTAGGTTACATTTAATTTTTTAATGTACTTGGAAGAATACATATTCTCCACTTTGGGAGTAGAGCATTCTGTATATGCTGTTAAGGTCAATTTTGATCATTGGTGTTCAGTACTCTAATTAAGGTATTATACGATCTTCTTGATTTACCAGTTACTCAAAGGGAAATATACAAATATGAATTATATGTTTATCTACTATTTATTAGCTATGTATTTATCCTCTATCTATATTCATGTAATATTTTTTAATCTAGCTACAGAAGTTTAAAATGAATATAGCTTCCTGGTGAATTGAAACTTTTATCACTGCATATTTATTTTTTTCTGTCTCTAATAATTATTTTGGCCTTAATATCTATTTTTGCTGAATTTTATGAAGGTTCTACCACATTTATGTTGATTTATTTTTATGTGCTTCTCAGCTTATTTATACCGTTATAGTTTTTGTCTATAATGTAGATTATATTTTAATGTGTAATGTTTACTTTTTAAATGGTGTCTCTATGGTTGTTCTCTGCCACTTTTCATATAATCTGATTTCTGTATTTTATAATTCTATTTTTAAAAGTCCATTCTCAACTTAAATATTTATTAATCTTAGTGAACTTTTCTATTCATTTGACTTGTTCTTTCTTACCTATATTAACAATTATGCTTATGTAATAAATCCTCATATAGCCAAGGATGGCGTTAAGTTTTGGAATTGTCACTGTCTCCTCATAAGTATTTCATGCTAACTGTTATTTATAACCGCAAAAAAAAAGTAAACCAGCATTTCATCTATTTTCGGAAGATGAATCTGTAACCCTTTAAGAAATCCTCAAAATGAAAGAAGGAGGTAGTTTAACTGAGAAAGTGGAATTAATTTTTTATTAATCTTGTAAAAATTTAATATTCTGTATAAAAATAGTGTCCCATAATGGATTAGATGTTCAAATATTGTGCATTTAAGAATGAGTGTGCTCCAACAGATGAATGTTTAGAATGTTGTAAATATCCTTTTTTCTGCCAAGGGAGATTTATATCATGATAAATCTGAGTGCAGATGGTATTGAGTAGCTCAATTTAGATCCATTGAATGAAGGAAAAAAGAAAAAATGAAAATAAATCGTTTAATGTTTTTTGCGTTAGCAAAATGGTATTCATTTGTGTGAAATTTGTTTAGCTGTATTAATAAATGTAAGAAATGATCCATAAGCAACTCAATCATATCTGATGCAGAAGACATAAAACACCATTTTCATATTCAGATTTCCTTTGAAAAATAGATGTTTAATTCATAGTAATTAATTTATAATAAGTGCATGCCATTAATAGAATATTTGTTAACCTGAAGAATAAAATTACAATGACTTGCTATTGATTCTCTGAGAAATCAAGATAGATTGTGTAGCTGATCTCTAATTTTCCTGACACAAAATGTAAAAGTTAAAAGTGGATTAAAAACCAAGCTGAATTTCTCACAATAAATAATTACAAAAAGAAATCAATTAAAGTGGTGCTTATCTAATTTGGAGCTTTCACTTATTCAACAAATTTCTATTTATGATATGTTATATTTGTAAAAAAAGATTTTAATCAGACATATTATATCATTGAATACCATTTGGTAGTAAAAATAAACTACTGATACATGGTACAGTATGAATGAAACTTGATAAATTAAGTGAAAGTAGCCAGTCTCAAAAGAACATACAGTCTCTAAAATACTACTTTATCTGAAATCTCGAGAAAAGACACATACATAGAGACATAATGTAGATTTGTGGTTACCAGATCATAAAGTTAGGTTTGAGGAGTGACTGCAAATTGGGTGCACTGGATTTTTGGGAGTGATGGAAATGTTCTAAATCTGGATTTTAGTATATAATTCTAAATTTGCTTTAAAAATCATTGAAATTTTATGAAGAGTGATTTTACTTTATGTATATTTTGCCTCAATAAAGCTTTTAAAATGATGGTAATTCACCACATATAAAGACTAAGAATGAAAAATCAGATAATTATCTCAGGAAATTAAAAAAAAATATTTTGTTACAATTGCATATACATTGGCCATCCTATAAATTAGTAATGGAAGGGAATTTCTTCAACCTGATGAACAGGACTTATAAAAGACTACTACCATATTAAACTCTGAAATACTGTGTATTTTTCCCTGTGACAGGCAAGGAAAAAGTGGGTTCTGTCTTGCTAATCTTTAATATCACATTGAATGTCCTGGTCAGTGCAATAAGACTAGAAAAAGAAGAGGTGAAGGTCATCTAAATTGAAAAGGAGGAAGTGAAACTATTTCTATCCACAGACAACATGACCATCATCATTGAAAATACCAAAGAATCTACTAAAATGTTAACAGGACTAATAAATGAACTTAGCGAGATCATAGGACTCAGACTAATACACAAACATCAGCTGTTTTTTTTTTTTATGTACTAGAAATAATCAATTAAAATAGTCTTAAACTAACACTTATAATAGTAAGAAAGGTGTTTTTTAAAGACTAGATATAACCTAATAAGCTACGTGGTGTTCTATAAGCTGAAAAGTTGAAAATACTTACTGACAAGATTCAAATAAAGCCTAGAGAAAGAAGAACTGTATCATCTTCATGGATTGGAAGTCTCCTCAAATTTAATGCATATATTCAGTTTCATGATCAAAGTACCAGAAATATTTTAATAAACAAGCTTTAAATTTATATGGGAATGCAAAGTACACTAGTCAAAAATAATTTTGAAACAAAAAATTTGAAAGTTTATACTATTTAAGACCTACGAAGCAACAGTAAATAGTTAATTTGGACATTTGGATCACTGGAATCTAAAAATAGTCTAAAAGTAGTCTAAAAATAGTCCTAAAGATCTACAATAAATTGATTTTTGTAGGGAGTAAAAACAGTTATTGGAGAGAAGAATTTTTTTCAACAAGGGTGCTGGAAACTTGGACATCTATATGTAAAAATCAAGGAAACAATCACCACGTTCAGAGCATGTAAAATTAATTAAAATATATTCTAAACCTGAAAGTAATACTCAAAAGCATTAAATTTACCAAAGAAAATTTATAAGAATAACTTTATATCTTAGAGAGTTCTTAGACATCACAGCATAAGCATAATCCATAAAAATAAAAATATGACTATATCAAAATTGGAAAGAAAAATGGTTGTTTTTTGCTTTTGATAGCCAAAGTTAAAAAACTGAAAATACATGTCATAAATTGGAAGAGATTATTTGGAAACTTTACATTTAATAAAGCACTTATATCCAGGATATATAATAAATGCTCAGAACATGGGAATAAGAAGACATTTATTTTCCAACCATTTTGAAAAATTAGCAAAATGTTTCATTAGGCCATTCACCAAAGGAAATACATGAATGGCAATAATCACATGAAGCATTGCTTAATATTATTAGTCACAAGTGGGATGCAAATTAAAAACATTGTTATTACATCTTTTCATGTGATTGGAGTTAACTGGACTTCTCACACATAATGGTGGGAATGAAAATGGTACTTTGGGGGGCGCCTGGGTGGCTCAGTCGGTTAAGCGTCCGACTTCGGCTCAGGTCATGATCTCGCGGTCCGTGAGTTTGAGCCCCAAGTCGAGCTCTGTGCTGACAGCTCAGAGTCCAGAGCCTGTTTCAGATTCTGTGTCTCCCTCTCTCTCTGACCCTCCCCTTTTCATGCTCTGTCTTTCTCTGTATCAAAAATAAATAAACATTAAAAAAAGATGGTACTTTGGAAAAGTATTTGATAATTTCTTTTAAAGTTAAATATAAACTTACTGTATTATCTAACATTCTATTTCTTGGTATTTACCCAAAAGAAATAAAACTTTATGTTGACAAGAAAACTTGTACATACATTTGTGCTGAGATTTTATGAACAATCATAAAAACCATAAGCAACCCAAATGTCTTCATCTAGTGCATGAATAAATAAAGAGTAGTGTATCTGTGTATCCATACAATGCAATACTACATAAGAATACAGAGGAACCAATTACCAATGTCTGTAGAGTATAGATTAATCTTAAATAAATTATTCAAAGTGAAAGGACTCAAACTCCGAAGAGTACACATCATATGACTTTTTATATGTCAACCTGGAGTTAGCACAAGTACAGGGACAAAGAAGCTTCATGGTTGTGAAGAGATTTTGATTTAAAAAAAGACTAAGATATTTTTAGGAGGGTAATGGATTTGTTTGGAGAAGTGTATACATAGTATATGCATTTGCCAAAACACATAGCATTGTACACAAAAATGGTTGAATTTTATTGTACATATATCGTATTTAAATAAACCTGACTTTAAAAAATGAAATGTGAAGGGAGGAGTTAAGATGGTGATAGTAGGGGGACCCTGAACTTTCCCTGTCCCTCAAACACAGCTGTATTGAGGTCAGATCACTTGGAACACCCAGGAAATCGATCTGCAGACTCGCAGAAGAATCTCCATGGTTGGAGGGAGACAGCATAGCAGGTGCAAGGCCTATTTTAACAAATCAAAGCACACCAAATTAAAGGGCCAAATACACCCCACTGTAAGCAAGGAGGAGCTCTTCAGAGCACTGACTTTTGCAGTCGAAACACACTTCTGCCCGGTCCTATGACCTCTTTTTAATACAGCAGTATTCTCAGGTGCAGGCTGAGAATATAACAAGCATTTTAAAACATGTAAAACACAGAAACTTAGTCAAAATGACAAGCCAGATGCTCAACTGACTGAGCCACCCACGTGCCCCCAAACTAGATTTTAAAACAAAGACTGTAATAAGAGATGGAGAAGAGCAGTATATCATAATTAAAGGGTCTATCCATCGAGAAGATCTAACAGTTGTAAATTTTTATGCCCCCTACTTGATGGAACCCAATTATATAAAACAATTAGTAACAAACATAAAGAAACTCATTTGATAATACTAAATTAATAATAGGGGTCTTTATGCCCCACTTACAGCAATGGATGACAGATCATCTAAGCAGAAAATAAACAAGGAAATAATGGCTTTGACTGACACATTGGGCAAGATGGACTTAATATATCAAAACATTTCCTCCTAAAGCAGCAGAATGCATGTTCTTCTCCAGTGCACCTGGCACAATCTCCAGAATGGATCACATACTAGAGACAAATCAGCCCTCAATAGGTGCAAAAAGATTGAGATCATACTGTGCATATTTTTCAGATCACACTGCTATGAAACTTGAAGTCAACCACAAGAATAAAATTGGAAAGTCCTTAAATACATGGAGGTTAAGGAACATCCTAAGGAATGAATGTGTTAACCAGGAAATTAAAGAAGAAATTAAAAAATACATGGGAGCAAATGAAAATGCAAACAGGACAGTCCAAACCGTTTGGGATGCAGCAATGGCAGTCCTAAGAGAAAAATATATTGCAGTTCAGGCCTATCTCAAGAGGCAAGAAAGGTCCCAAATACACAGTCTAACTTCACACCTATGGGAGCCTGAAAAGGAACAACAAAGCCTAAAGCCAGCAGAGAAGGGAAATAATAAAGATTATAGCAGACATAAGTGGTACAATGACAAACAAACAAACAAACAAACAAACAAACAAAAAACCCCAGTAGAACAGATCAATGAAACTAAGAGCTGGTTCTTTGAAAGAATTAACAAAATTGATAAACCCCTAGCTAGATTTATCAAAAAGAAAAGAGAAAGGACCCAAATAGATACAATCACAAATGAAAGAGGAGAGATCACAACCAACACCACAGAAATACAAATAATTGTAAGAGAATATTATGAAAAATTATATACCAATGAACTGGGCAATCTGGAAGAAATGGACAGATTCCTAGAAACTCACAAACCACCAAAACTGAAACAAGAATAATAGAAAATTTCAACAGACCTTTAACCAGCAACGAAATTGAATCAATTCAATTTATCAAAAATTTATCAAAAATCTCACAACAAATCAGAGTCCTGGGCCATATGGCTTCCCAATGGAATTCTACCAGACATTTAAAGAAGAGTTAATACCTATTCTTAAACTGTTCCAAAAAAAAAAAAAATGAAATGGAAGGAAACTTCCAAACTTATTCTATGAAGCCAACATTACTTTGATTCCAAAACCAGAGAAAGATCTCACTAAAAAGGAAAATTACAGGCCAATATCTCTGATGAACCTGGATGCAAAAATTCTCTAAAAGATACTAGCAAATGAAGTTCAATAGTACATTAAAAGAATTATTCACCATGATCAAGAGGGATTTATTCCTGGGATACAGGGCTGGTTCAGTATTTGCAAATCAATCAACATGATGTACCACATTAATAAAAGAAAGGATAAGAGCCATATGATTTTGTCAATAAATGCAGAAAAAGCACTTGACAAAGTACAGCATCCATTCTTGATAAAAAAACCCTCAACAAAGTAGGTATAGATAGAACATACTCAAGATCATAATAAAGGTCTTATCCGAAAGACCCACGGCTAATATCCTCAATGGGGAAAAACTCAGAGCATTTTCCTTATAGTCAGGAACAAGACGATGATGACCACTCTCACCATTACTATTTAATATAGTGCTGGAAATTTTAGCTTCAGCAATCAGAAAAAATAAATAAAGGGCATACAAATAGGCAAAGAAGTCAAACTTTCACTATTTGCAGATGACATGATATTCTATGTAGAAAACTCAAAAGACTCCACCAAAAAATCGCTACCCAATGAATTCAGCCAAGTCGCAGGATATAAAATCAACGTGCAGAAATCTGTTGCATTTCTATACACCAATAACGAAGCAGCAGAAAAAGAAAGCAAGGAATCAATTCCATTTACAATTTCACCAAAAACAATAAGATACCTAGGAATAAACCTAATCAAAGAGGTGAAATATCTGTACTTTGAAAACTGTAGAAGACTTACGAATATATTGAAGAGGACACAAGGAAATGGGAAAAAAATTCATGCTCATGGGTTGGAACTATAAACATTGTTAAAATGTCTATACTACCCAAAGGAATCTATACATTTAATGCAGTCCCTATCAAAACACCACCAGCATTCTTCACAAAGCTAGATCAAACAATCCTAAAATATGTATAGAACCACAAAAGACCCCAAATAGCCAAAGCAATCCTGGAAAAGAAAAACAAACGTGGAGGCGTCATGATTCCAGAATTCAAGCTATATTACAAAGCTGTAGTTATCAAGATAGCATGGTACTGGCACAAAAGCAACTACACAGATCAATGGCACAGAACAGAAAACCCAGAAATGGATGCACCACTATATGGACAACTAATCTCTGACAAAGCAGGAAAGAATATCCAATGGAAAAAAAAAAACAATCTCTTCAACAACTGGTGTTGGGAAAAATGGACAGTGACATATAGAATAATGAAATTGGACCGCTTTCTTACACCATACACAAAATAAATTCCAAGTGGATGAAATACCTATATGTAAAACAGGAAATCATCAAAATACTAAAGGAGAACACGGGCAGAAACCTGTTTGACCTCAGCTAGAGCAACTTTTTACTAGACTTGTCACTGAGGGCAAGTGAAATGAAAGCAAACATGAACTATTCGGACCTCATCAAGATAAAAATCTTTTGGGGCGCCTGGGTGGCGCAGTCGGTTAAGCGTCCGACTTCAGCCAGGTCACGATCTCGCGGTCCGTGAGTTCGAGCCCCGCGTCGGGCTCTGGGCTGATGGCTCGGAGCCTGGAGCCTGTTTCCGATTCTGTGTCTCCCTCTCTCTCTGCCCCTGCCCTGTTCATGCTCTGTCTCTCTCTGTCCCAAAAATAAATAAATAAATAAAAAAAATTAAAAAAAAAAAAAAAAAGATAAAAATCTTTTGCCCAATGTAGGAAACAATCCCAAAACTCAAAGGCAACCTACAGAATGGGAGAAGATATTAGCAAATGACATATCTGATAAAAGGTTAGTATTCAAAATTTATAAAGAACTTACCAAACTTAACACCCAGAAAGCAAACAACCTAGTTAAGAAATGGGCAGAAGATATGAATAGACACTTTTACCAAGAAAACATCCAGATGGCTAACAGACACATGAAAAGATGCTCAACATCACTCATCATCAGAGAAATACAAATCAAAACCACAATGAGATACTACTTCACACCTGTCAGAATGGTAAAAAATAACAACACAAGAAACAACAGGTGTTGATGAAGATGTGGAGAAAGGGGAACCCTCTTGCACTGCTGGTGGGAATGCAAACTGGTGCAGCCACTCTGGAGGACACTATGGTTGTTCCTCAAAAAACTAAAAATAGAAGTACCCTATGATCCAGCATTTGCACTATTAGGTATTTACCCAAAGGATACAGAAATACAGACTCATAGGTATACATGCACCCCAATAATTATAGCAGCATTATCAATAATAGCCAAACTATGGAGAGAACCCAAATATCCATCGACTGATAAGTGGATAAGGAAGAGGTGGTATATATATTCAATGGAATATTACTCAGCCATTCAAAAAACAAAATGAAAGCTTGCCATTTGCAATGACGTGAATGGAGCTAAAATGTATCATGCTAAGCAAAATATGTCAATGAGAGAAAGACAAAGATCATACGATTTCACTCCTATGTGGAATTTAAGAAACAAAACTGATGAATATATGGGAGGGTGGGGATGAGAGCGGAAAGGGAAACAAAACCACAAGAGACTCTTAAAGATAGAGAACAGTGTTGATGTAGGGAAGTAGGTGGGAGATTGGCTAGATGGGTGATGGGTAGTAAGAAGGGCACTGGTTGTGATGAGCATTGGGTGTTGCGTGTTAAGTGATGAATCGCCGAATCCTACTAAAGCCAATGTTATATTGTGTATTAACTAACTAAAATATAAAAATAAAATAAAATGAAATGTGTTTCCAGGAAATGTTTTCTTTTGAATATGATTATGTTTTCTATTAGATATCAATGATTTGGATCATTAAATAAGATGTTTAAGAACAAATCTTCTTTGTAAATAAATAACTTCTATAACAATAAAAATTTACAATTTCTGTTACATATAGTATATTCTTACAGTTCAATATGGAAGTTTTACTTAAAGGAAATTAACATGTACATCTTTTTCTTAATATACCTTATTGTCAAACTGGCTAACATACAGTGTGTAAAGTGTGCTCTTGGTTTTTGGGGTAGATTCCCGTGGTTCATTGCTTACATACAACACCCAGTGCTCATCCCAACAAGTGCCCTTCTCAATGCCCATCACCCATTTTCGTCTCTCCCCGACCCCTCCATCCCTCAGTTTGTTCTCTGTGTTTAAGAGTCTCTTATGGTTTGCCTCCCTCCCTCTCTGTAATTATTTCTTTCCCCTTCCCTTCCCCCCATGGTCTTCTGTGAAGTAACTTTATTGACAAAGCACACCATTTTCGATTAGTCTGATTTTTAAAAATTATTTTACAGTAGGCTAGCAATAAACAAACTCTTGCTTAAATTATATATACCACCGTTTTCCAAGAAGGCAAACAGCAGATGGGTAATTAACACTCTTTGCAATGAAAAATATATTTCAAAAATTATTGGCTTGTTCTGTATAGAACACTGCAAGTGGCAAGGATCTCCAATTATTCTGAAGTGCCTGGCTTATTGCTACTTCATGAACGTGATAGTTATGAAAATGGATGATGCATACTTACTCCCCACTTCCTGTTATTTGTAATATAGTTCTAAATAGTACTGTATGCTTTTCAATTTAAAAGAATTTTTTTACTGTTTTATGATATAAATCATATGTTTCATTCTAATGTTTTAGAGATATGTAGCTAAAACACATAAAACCATTTCTATGTAGGGTCAGTTAGCAATACAGTGAATAACCACATGGTGCCCTCATAGACATAAAGTGCAGTTTATGTCAATTTAATTTTAATAATACCAAAAATTGTTCTAGAGGAGGAACATACATAAAAATTAAAAATTACCAATTAATTCTGTGATGCTTATTTAAAGTTATTTGAAATGTATACTATGGACTTTAATAGTGCATGTAGTTCTAGAAAAAGACATGAAGCAGCACAATCTGTTCATCTGTATTATTGTCTCCTCAATGTGGAGTGGCAAAGAGTGTTTCTTGGGAACTTCTATTGAATGCCCCAACTTCAGACTTTGTTGACCTCACGTCATACTGGTTACTATACCATAAAATCATGTAAAATTTTATTAGTTACCTTCTATGCAGTAATTATTCAAGACCCCAATGTATGTGTGTAGATATAGATGGTCGACAGGTGATTGATAGATATAGAGATACACAGACACATGCTATTTTTTTAAGTTTTCACTTATATTCCGTTTAGTTAACAAACAGTGTAATATCCAATTTCAGATGTACAGTATAATGATTCATCATTTCCATGCTAGCTTTTAAATGGGATAAGGCTTTATTAGATTCAAACATGAAAATACAAATTTTGAGATACCTCTTTTTGTGCTGTTTGCCCTATGACCCCGCTGCACTTCTTAATTTCTTAGGCATTTTATATCAGCATCCTGATAGTATGTATCCCTAAGAGGTACTTTTATGCTATCTAAGTGTTGGTCCTATTTTTTTTTCTGTATTATATACACAATATCTGTGTGTTGACCAATTATTTTTACACTTTGAATATATAAAAGTGAGAAAGACTCACATCTGCTATCAAAGGGCTTTTGGCATATTTTGTTGGGATTTGCTCCTTACTTTTAGGCCCTTGTGTATATCCTTTTTCCTTTTATTGTGCAATATAAACATTTCCTTTAAAATGCACTCATTCCTATAAAATTTAAGGTACCAAATGGTACATATGAAGGACTATCAGTAGACTAACATATTTAGAGTTTCCTCACTATACAATAGCTAAATGGTGGTCAAGATAAAGATGTTAAACAGAAGATGAGTATACAAACTGATATTTTATAACTTTCCTATTGTATGTCATAAGTTTATTTAAACTGTTTCTTCCTGAAGCTAAGTACTCATTTTTCAATGCATCTGGATGCCAAACAATTTATAAAAACCAATTAGTTGGGAGTTTTTATGTATTGTCTGATTTAGAGCCACTAACCCATTTTAATGTCTCAGGTTCACAATTTCTAAGTCAAGGGTAAAAATAATCACACACTGAGTGATATTTAATGGGTAATAAAAGTACCATTTGAACAGAGAATTAGTAGTATAACCTTTAAGCTCAGACTCTCCTAGGTGTAATATATAGCCATAGGAGAAATGGCTTGTAATTAATTGTGTAATTCCAGGTTTTGTCTTTTTCATCACCAACTCTGTTCCCTTTTCAGAGAGGTGTCTGTGTAATAACAGAATCAGCTGAACAGTTACTTGTTTCAAGTACGTGTGACCAAGAAAAAGTCCAGAAGGCTGAGTTTATACTATTTACTGATTGTCTGTATTTTGTCTCTCTCATTCCCCAAAGACAATGCAAGAATTTTCTTTGTCCCCTCTCAGTCCCTCACGTCATTATTCTTTCAGAGCATCATGACTAGCAGGCCATAAGGGTAACCATTAAGTCTGAATAGAGCATGAGTCACTTTATTGCTCTAATTAATTTGGAGATGGCATTATGATTTCAATGAAATAATACTGTAATTTATGAGAACAAATATCAAATAGTTTCTCAAAAAAATGAGTCTTCGTTTCTTTTTTCTTTCCTTTTCTTTTCTTTTCTTTTTCTTTTTCTTTTAGTGTTTATTAATTTTTTGAAAGTGAGAGAGTGTGAGCAGGAGAGGTGCAGAGAGAGAGGGAGACACAGAATCCGAAGCAGGCTCCAGGCTCCAAGCTGTCAGCACAGAGCCTGACACGGGGCTCGAACCCACAAGCCATGAGATCACGACCTGAGCCGAAGTCAGCCGCTTGACTGACTGAGCCACCTAGGCGCCCCAAAATTAGCCTTATTTTCATAAAAGAATTTTAAAAATTTACATTTGTTTACAAATCCCATCCCTTGAGAGATAAAGTTTCTATCTGGTCATAATAAACATCTCAAATAGTATATTAATAGGTCATAATTTTCAACTGCCTTTGCTTATACATTTAAACAATCTAAACTATTTGTATCAAAAATATGTCACTATGGAAAATTATCTGAAAACAACACATTTGAAAATAAGCATTTTCAAACTATAAATATCTTTTTTTTAACAAAGAGAAGCAAGGTTGAAGGAAAATCGTTATGACCATTTATGTCTCTGGCAGTCACAATAACAAACCCAGACTGTAATCACTGGTTACTTCTAATCCAGTTCATGTTATATATGCCAGAGTTGTACTAGACATAAAGTGACTTGCCTATCTGAGTATCATGTGGTCCGAAAATTATATCAAGTTGATTTAAAAGCAAAAAGCACGATAAATAGCTGGATATTACAAACTGTGTAACTATTATTTCCGGGAATAATATTTCTTCTCAGATTCTCTTTATGTATTTTTGAATTTTTCTTCAATTCCAGATTCACATTTCATTATGTTTTAAGCATGTACTATACATGGATCTTTTATAGCTGATTTTTGTCTGTATTATAAAAATCCTTTTCAAAAACCACTATCAAACAGTTGAGGACAGGGAGTTGTTTTAAGTGTGATGTTAGGAACAAAAACTTGGCTGATCTTATCTAGTGAATAGACTGTTTTGACTTGGAAGGAGCAAAACTGATAATGCTACTTTAATAATAGTAATGAAACCTAACAGATGCACATTTAATAGTCAGCTGGAAACACTATCTGCTATTTCTAATGAAGCTGGTTGATCAGATAAGATTGGAATATATCTTTCCACTTAGTAACAGCAGAAAATAATGCACTATTTAGAATACCTTTTGGAATTTGTGATCTTTGAGTTGCTATTTAATTCTGTAATCTAATCATGCAGACTCTTCTGGGTTCATATTTTATATGATTTTTGAAAAGCTCTTACGGGCCTTCGGGGAGAAAGTGACACAACACTATAATATTACTTTTGCGTATTCTTATTTATATTAATTGTGCTCTCCCTCCAGTCTTGCATTCTTCCAAACCTTTGTTTTCACAAAAGCTAAGGTACACATGCTATCATGTCATCCCCTTGTTTGCAATATTCTACTGTATTTCCGTTCCATATGGGATAAATCCATCCACTAATGTCATGTTCAAAAAGCTTCATCAACCTGCCCTAGACTTTCTTCCCAAAATTATCTCTTCCCTCTCAACCCCCATTGGTATTTGTGCTCCTATCTCACAGAACTACTACTGATCTGTGCTTCTTCGTGTGTACAGTTTCAGTTCTGCTTCCCCTGCCTAGATGCTCTCCCTTCCTCCCACTTGAAGCATCTCGTTTAGTGACATGCTATTTAACTTTTACAGCACATTCTAGGCTTCCCCTTCTCTAGATTAACTTCATTCATCAGCAGTAAGTGACTGTTTTGTGGCCGCTTACCTATTATGCATTTTTTTGGTGTGGCACTTATGCCAGTGAAATAGAATAATCTTTACACTTGTCTGCCTCTTGAGTGATTGTGTATTCCCTGAGAGTAGAGAATTTTCATATTCCAAACTTTTCCTCAATACCTAGAATAAGCTTGTTATGTAGGAAACTTCAAAATACTTTGATGAATACACATTTGATTTAGCATTGCCTATATGATATTTTACATATATATTTCCATTTGTATAGTCAGTGGTATCAATGAATGATGAAATTTAAAAAAAACATTTATATTCAGATGAGGTTAAAAAAATACCAGCTAATAGGTAAAAGCTTACATATCTAAATATTTTTAAAGGAACAGAAGATTCAGTCTCATTTTTTAAATAGAAAGCATTTGTGAGTAAAGATATTAAAACCAAAAGACGGTTTATGAGAAATAGTTCTGACATATTGAAGTGTTTGTACTTTTTTTTTATAAGCTAAGGAGAAGGAATTTTAAACAATTTGTCGATACTCTTCACTGTGGTATTTTTGAGAACATATTTCACACTGCTATAAGTTTATTATTTGAATTGAAATGTTGCTTTCTATGGAACCGACTTTTCTTAAAGCAGGGGAAAGATAGGTTGAGAGGTTAATTTGTTTATGGCAAAAAAAAAAGTCCAAATGTTAACCAGCACAAAACAAAATGACCTCATGAATTCAATTTGGATGTAGGTGAGGTAAAGCCCAATAGAAATATTAAAATCTGTCATAAGTGAGAAGAAACTAGTTAACCGAGAAGACAGGTAAAATGGGAAGACCAGTGTTGACGTCTTATAATTACACCAAGGAATTACACAACTTCTGGAGCGAAGAGTAAACATAAATGTGAGGGCAACTAAATGTTCATTTGTTTTTCAATTTAAGAGAAAACCCTTGCTATCAGGAACAGAATTCTTCAAGTGAATCACAGGTATCTGATTATGAAAATGAGGCAAATGGTATTTCTTGGTAACTTCGGAACAGTGTTTACCAAAAAATCATTCCAAACTTGACTTAAAGTTTATTTCGAGGTTCTTGTTTTAAATTGGGAAAATGTTATTAATTTGTATTAAAATTTTACTAGATCCTAATTCATGCTTAATTGAAATTATAATCATTTATATAAGCTCATATGCCACTGAATCTTTTATTCTCCTAAATATTTTGGACCAAACTAAAACTTAGAGCATCTTTTGAAATTGTTGAATTTTGTAAATTAAATTATTCTAATACAAACAACTTCTGGACTTCCAGTGCAGCCAAAACCAGATTGACCAATTGGCCTAAAAAAACAAAAACAGTAGATAAAACATAAGAAACAATGTTTTTACTGAGAATTAAGAACAGTTGGGAAACAGTTTTTTCAGTGTTGCCTCCCAAAAAGAAGAAATCTGTAGTCAAGCTCCTTTTGGCTTTTCCAGCTCCAAATATATCATTCCACCTCAGAGGTACCCGAACCAGTCCTATGAGGCTCCCCATGTGATATTCTAGTTTATGATACCCCAATTCTCTTTAATTCCTCTAGGGTTGGTGCCGGGAGTGCTTCCTGCACTTAATATCTGCATTAAGTAGATACTTCCTTTACTTAATAATATTTGCATCACGTTGGCGTTCCCTTTTTGCTTTTTCAGCATTGTACCTTGCGGGATTTTATACAGTCAAGAATAAACACAGACAATAAAAATTTTGCCATATTTTTCTTTCTCCTTGGACATGAAATTTAAATTCCATGGGATTATTCTGTTAGTGAGCCATGATTATGAATTTCCAACTCATCTGACTGATTTAACTGGGATGTATTTTTTCACATGTGTTTCTTTGGTATCATCAAACTTCTATTATGCCAACTCCTGCTCTTTCTCCTTGTGAGTGCTGAAAGATCCACTTACAGGGGATTTTCTGCTGAGATAATTTCTTAGCTTCCCTTGGGAGCATGGGAAAAAAGTTGTATGCTTCCATAGGATCTAATCAAACCTGTCTGCTTCAGAAACATTGTTCCAAAATATCTTGAAAATCTTGATAATTTCTAAACAAGACCACCTAGAATTCTTAATGAGAATTGTGACAGAAATGTGAAATAAAGCTTGACTACATTTCACAGTTGAAGTATAATTAACGTTCATCCTCTAAGTTTCTTAATTCTGATAGTTAATATAGTTATCTCCACATTCACACAAAATTTTGATGCAATTTTAAACCTTATTAGTTTTGTATCTTTGGATATAGTACTTATAGTTCAATTTCTTTATCTCTAAAACGGGAAAAATGATAGACCTTCTACAAGAATATCTGCATGATTCCCTGCTTATCCTATATATTTATTTTTGCCTTCCCCCCAAATTTTCCTCCATCTAAAGTCATTAAACATTCAGTTTTCCGTAATTCGCTATATAATTTCTAAGCTAAATACTTAAAATTAATGCTCTCATCAGATTAAAAAGTCAGTAATTATTAAAAAGTGGCATAACAATATTTCATATAATTATAACCATTTTAATTATTTTATTTAATTATAACCATTTTGATTGTACTTTCCTAAATTGTACCTATGTATACAACTTTTTTTTATTTTTTTATTTATCAAATTACTTTTCTGTTATAGAGGAATTTAGTTTATTTCCTTAGGGCTTTTTTTCCTTAATATCAATGTTATTTCAGCCAATGTTGGATATATATTTTAAATGTTTTATTTGATTACCTATAGCCATTTTCTTTAAAATTTGATGAAACCTTAATTGGAATATGCAATCTTGTTAACCAACCTGTAAACTCCATGAGTAAATTGAACGTTACAGGGATTAAGAAGATTGTTAAATGTTGAATATCTACTAAATGTTTGAGTTGGAATCCAAATAAACCCAATTCTGTCTTCTTCCAAACCCATATTATTAAACATAATTTAAATATTAAATAGTATGCTTAATCAAAAACAAAGGAGAATAAGTAGCTTATAGTGACTACACATTTAATGGTGAAATGGCATTAACAAATGTTAAACTGTTTATAACAAAATATCAACCATGATTTCATTTTTCCATACTTTTTTTTCAATTTTTTTAATGTTTATTCATTTTTGAGAGACAGAGAGAGACAGAGCATGAGTGGGGAAAGGGCAGAGAGAGGGAGACCCAGAATCTGAAACAGGCTCCAGGTTCTGAGCTGTCAGCACAGAGCCCGACACGGGGCTCAAACTCACAGACTGTGAGATCATGACCTGAGCTGAAGTCGGACACTCAACCGACTGAGCCACCCAGGTGCCCCATTTTGCCATACTTTTTAAACCAACTTTGGTGGTTTATAAATGTGGTTCACTTTTGGACTAGAAGAGATTCAAGACATCTATATTGCAACCTTCTCTTAAGTGCAAATTAAGGGGTTTAGGAGGGAGGGTTAAGTATGTGATGATGTGAAAACAGTCTCATGTTTCTGAATTGAATTGTTACTATTATATGGAATATCTTAAGTTACATTCCATTTATGCAGTGAATTGTTACAAATCTTATCATCATGTAGGACAGTAAAAAAAAATGTCCAGATGGATTGTCCAGTAAGAAAACTAATACAAGAAAATCATGAACTGCCCTTGAGAAATATTTTAGGGTTCTTTTTCTGTGATTTTTATCTTCTAGACTAGATAGGCCTGCCACAAGGATGGTGAAATGATTACCTAGGACACAATTCTCATTTTAGAATCTAAAAGTTCTTATATGAGAGGCACTGCGATGGGAGGCTCAAGCGATTTATAAAAATCATAGTGAATGTAGAAAGCGTATTTGTAGTGTAGATTGATAAAATTTGAAAGAAACTGACAACAGGGAAGCAATGGTTAATCTGTTCACTAGATACTTTGACTTATAATTAAAGGTTATGTCGGGTAAAAGAATTAGTTAAAAACAAACTATTGGTTCTGGTTTTCAGTTCCACATGTAGGGAACTTGGAAATCTCCACTCTAGCCTGACAGGTGGAAAGCCCAACAGACTGAAAATAACAACTGTCCTTTGCTCCCTAAGAGAGGGGATGACACAGAGTAAATGAAACCTCTGCCCCCCAAATTGGAAAGACACAGGTGAAAACAGTCATGGCTTACTGGAGCAGAGACTCAGGGGCAGAAACAGCTGTGGGAACCAGAGCCCAAGTTGCAAAACCTGACTTGTAACTGTGACTTGCCGGAGGCTCAGTGCAGACCACTCCAGACCTACTCTTTGAAGGCCACCATGATATTTTGATACTTACCTCCAGGAACTGGACCAGGTTCCCACAGTAAATATCAGAGAGAAATCCACTCATGCTTCTGGCAAGAGGGAGAGGAAAAGGAACCATTTAGAAATATGCCAGAACATTCTGTTCTTTTTTAACAAGAAGCCTAACCTATAGGGGTATTATCTGAGCCTGGCGATGGGAAATACCCAACTCCAGCCCACAATAGCTAACCTGTCCCAACTAAGGGAAGAGAAAAAAACTGAGAAACAATTGTGAAGCTCACAGTCCAGAGGCCTATACTCACTAAAAAACTAAGACCTAGGGGCACCTTGGTGGCCCAGTCGGTTAAGCATCTGACCTTAGCTCAGGTCATGATCTCAGAGTCCATGGGTTCGAGCCCCATGTTGGGCTCTGTGCTGACAGCTCAGAGCCTGGAGCCTGCTTCGGATTCTATGTCTCCCTCTCTCTCTCTCTCTCTGCCCGTCCCCCACTCACACTCTGTCTTTCTCAAAAAATAAACATTAAATATTTTTTAATTAAAAAAAATTAAAAAAAAAAAAACAACTAAGACCTAATAAGACCATAGAATGCTTCCCCTCTTCCCACACATTACCACCACATTACTAAAGGCTTATTTACAGCGGTTTTATTTACCTGGTACTATGTGTCTGGCTCTCAAGAAAATATTAAGTCATACTGAAAGAAAAAGAAAATACAATGTGGACAGGGAAAGTATCAGAACCAGACATGACAGGAGTGTTGGAATTATCTGAGCAGGAATTTAAAACAACTATTGTTGATATTCCAAGGACTCTACTGGATAAAGTAAACAGCAGGCAAGAACAGATTGGCAGTGTAAGCAGAGAGATGGAAATCCTAAGAAAGAACTAAAAAAAAAAAAAATGCTAGAGATAAAAAACACAAAGAAATTAAGAAGGTCTTTGGTAGTCTAAATAAGTGATTTAAAAGATTAAAGTAAATTTACTGATTCCTTATACATCTGAGTTGAATAAAGAGATTATTTATATTTAAGCAAGGTAAATAATATTGTTAGAAACCATGGAGGTTCCTGGGGCACCTGGGTGGCTTGGTCGGTTGAGTGTCTGACTTCAGCTCAGGTCATGATCTCACAGTCCATGAGTTCGAGCCCCGTGTCGGGCTCTGTGCTGACAGCTCAGAGCCTGGAGCCTGTTTCAGATTCTGTGTCTCCCTCTCTCTCTGCCCCTCCCCTGTTCATGCTCTGTCTCTCTCTGTCTCAAAAATAAATAAACGTTAAAAAAAAAATTAAAAAAAAAAAAGAAACCATGGAGCTTTCTCATGTCTTCTACAATCAACCGTCCACATCCACCAATGTGACCATCCACATTGGTCAGTAGGTGGCAGAATCCTGCAGCTGGTCTGATATCCTACTGTACATACAGAAATGGTCTGCCTGAATTGTAGTAGCAATATCTGCATCAGGGTTCTGCTTCCAGTTTTGAGACAATGGTATATTTTGTAGTGCAGAGTTACTACACTGGCCCAGGTTTGATCTCATGATCTAGCTTCCCAGCAACCCATGTCTTGTGAAGTAGAATAGATTATTTCCCAATTGCAAAGGATTCTTGTTTTGTTTGTTTGTTTTTTTAAGGCTTTAATTTAGGGGAAGCTTGGTAAATAAACTTTTAGATTATTGTAGAATCTGTACTTCCCTCTCTGCTTTAGTTAAGATCTTCCATACCTTCTCCAAAAAGAAGCACCACATTCTATTCACTTTATTGATTGCATGCTAAGCGCATTGTAAGGAAAACAGTTGTGTAATGGGAACTGAGAGTAAAGATTTTGTCCAGACTTGGGCCAGAGCTGACAACAATAGGAATAATAAGTATCATAACAAATTCTTAGTGAATGTGATCTCTAATGGGACTATTAGTTCTGGTGTTTTCCTGCTTTTTTTTAAGTATACAAAGATGAGCAGTGTTTGGAAAAATAAAATACAGAAACCTAGTCATGAGACATTGACATGGAGTGTTCACTTGAACACTCCGACTCGCCAATGATGTTGTTTTGAAACTGAAAATCATACATATTTTAAGAGTTATTTATGTATATTTCTACTTATAGAAATATTTCCAACTCGCCAATGATGTTGTTTCATCCAACTCGCCAATGATGTTGTTTTGAAACTGAAAATCATATTTTAAGAGTTATTTATGTATATTTCTACTTATAATCTAATTATATTTCAATTAAGCAAACTTAGTATTTCTTCCCACTTCTTCCCAAATTCATCTCTTTTGGCACTAAATAGTTACACTGACTTAAATCCAAAGTTACAGGAAGAGCTTATATTCTTACCATGAAACTAGAACAATCAGCTGTGCCTCTAGGTTGCTTGAGGCAGATGTCATTCTGACCGACTTAAAAGAGATAATGACCTTCTGGGACCTTGACATTAATCATACAACCTGAATGAAATAGGCCTCTTTGGAAAACTCTGTATTTGTCCAAGATTGGAAAATAACCTTCTTGTAAGAAAGTTAAAGCCCAGATCCCCAAAAGACTTGGCCTCCTCACTTCTGTGAGGAAGTAGAGTGCAAAGTGGGGGCAGATAAAATGCTACCTTTGTTGTTTATAAAATTCTCTGAAGTTTGGAAAGCACTTCTTTAGCTCCAAAAGAATTTCTTAAAAACCAGATAGAGGATAGCTGAAAAAATTCACTAACTTTTGGGGAGACTTCATGAAAAAAAAAGAATCAAAATAATATATTAAAACATGACTAAAATTATAGTAATAATTTTTTTCTTTGTAAAACTAAAATAGGAAGTATTTTAATTGAAATTGATTATAATTACCATATTAGAGATGTAGAATGGAAACTTTCTGCTACAGTTTTTAATATTACATGACTATGGTTTATTAAATATATTAATGAAAACAATTTCTCTGATATTTTTCCTTTTAGGACATTTTCATAGTAAAAAAAAATGCTTTCCCTTTGTATATAGTCAGTACTTTGTTTAAGCTAGTTTAAAATTGTATTCATTATTCTTATTTTAGAAACCATGCAAGTTAATCTCTGGCCAAACATGCTATCTAAATACTTTACCTCAAAATATGGCTTCCACCTGAAATATTTTTTCATCAGATATGTGTCTTTAACAATAATTGCTGTCATCCAATGGCAAGCTTCTCACTAAGAATCGTTTGATTAACTGCCCACAGCAAAACAAATTCTTCTTCCCCTGAAAGCATGTCTATACTTTTACACACAGCACTTTTGTACATTTTTATTTACACACTCTATTTTACTATTTAAAGACAACATCATAGTCACATTTACATTATCTATGTGAGCTAGCAGAAAAAAACAAAGTGGTATAAAGGAAAAGAAGCTGTGTTTTGTTTTGTTTTGTTTTGTTTTGTTTTTGCATACAAATTCTTCCTGCTTATTATGTATCATTAAGGTAATTATTTACTCTCTCTGAATTTTGTCTGTCTTATTAATAAATTGGTGATATTAATGCCTGTCTCAGACCATGCCTTTGACGATTAAATACAATAGCATACCTTTCACATAAAGTCAGTCTTTGAATATTTATTCCTTCCCCGTATTTATTACATACTTATTGAATGAATGGTGGATAAAATTATTATCAATGTATTGCATATCACTGGTTTTTGAGATGGTAGGGAGCTTGTTATGGGGAAAGATGTTTGGAATTTCTAGGATTTACCAAAAATGTGGGACAGAAAGATGATTTTCACTGTAAATTGGAGATTACAGTATAAGGGTGGCAATTGTTTTCTGTCTTCTCTGAAAATATGATGACAGTATGGATTAACTAATTTCTTTAATGTCACTAAAAATACAAATTAGGATAATTTCAAAAATAAGTTATAGATGAAAAGACTTTTGGCAATTCAGTTTTGTTTTGTTTTTTTAATATCAATCCCTTCACACCATCAGTGGGATTTGTCAGTCACATTTTCCTCTACTCTCCTACTGAATGTACTGATATTTAATCCAAGCAAATCTATTAAGATTATTTCCAGGGAATCTCAATTTTAAACAAGCAAAAGTTCTAGTTACTCTTTCACACAAGGATTCAGAAAATCATGTCCACAGAGTCTATAAACTTTCAATTCCTTTTCTGGATCATTTCCTTCCCACAATATTTGTTTGATTTTGAGAATCACCCCATATTATTTCTTATTATTTAACTTTTTAGCTTTAATTTAACTTGATTTTATGCCTGTTTTTATAATCAAAGAATCCTAAACAAGTAATAATATAGCTTTACAATCAATTATCAACTTTAAAAAGCAATGGGCAATTTCCATTCTTATTTCCAGTGGATATCTCCTTGTCTATTAATAAGCAGGTTCAATTCTTATACTTGAGAAATTAGCCTTCTTATATAATGTTACCCACCCATAATACAATCATATATAGCTTTTACTTCTGCTTATGTTGAAAAATATATTTAAAATGCAGTTTTAGGGGTTCCAGGGTGGCTCAGTCAGTTGAATGACCAACTCTTTGATTCCAGCTCAGGCCATGATCCCAGGGTCTTGGGATCGAGCCCTGCGTCAGGTTTCACACTGAGTGTGGAGGCTCCGTAAGATTCTCTTTCTCTCTACCTTTGCCCCTCTACCCCATTTGCACTTTCTATAACATAATATAACATAGCATAACATAACATAGCATAGCATAACATAAAATAATAAAAAGTAAAATATTTAAATGTACTGCCTTAATAAGATACATCTATCCAAAAAGTCCAAAATTATTCATTACTTTAAAAATTAGTCAGATGTAATTTAACAATATATTGTCCTATATCATATATTTTACTTATGAAATCTTATGAAATTCTCTCAAATTTGAATATGATATGTAACTCTAATGGTGGTACATGAGCTAATAGAATCATTTTAATCTGTTAAACTGAAATTTGAATTATTTTTTTCTTAAAAGCTAGTATGCAAGAACATACAAAATGTTTTATCTTCAAAGGCAAGTATTAGCAAACTTTTGTTGTAAAAGGCCAAATATTTCAAACTATATAAATAATTTTAACAAATATTAAATATTTTGGGTTTGGGAGCCAGAAGATCTCTGGTGCAACTACCTACTCAGCTTTGCCATAATCAAATCTGCAGTGGCTATGATTAAGTTACCCTTTAGTTATAAAAAGGCTATAGGCCCAATTTGGTACCAACCTGTTTTGGAAAACTCTGTCATTCATTACCTTTGCTTGTGACTGAGTCAACATAGTTTTCTCATTTTTAAACCCATGGAAATAGTAATTATTTCAAAAGTTTTACAGAGTAGTGAATGTTTAGATTTAAATAATATAATTCTGGTAATACTGAAAACTGATATTTTCGTGTTTTTCAGTGTATCATAGCAGGAGGCACAATATATTGGTTTGCACAGTATTGGTGATGTTAGCTTTGATCACTTGGTTAAGGATATGTCCCTGAGGTTCCTCCACTCTAATGGGAAGTATTTATCCTTTATGAATTAAAAAAATTTTTGGGGGGTAAGAGCCAACTGAGACTATATAAGTACTCTGCATCTTATCAGATTTTTACACATTAATTTTAAAATCAATTTTTAAATCATTCCATAGTTTGTTTTTACTGTCATTTTACTGTGAGAACTTTCACTGTTCATTGGTTTATATATTTGTGTCTTTATATTCAGACAGGATTTTTATTTCTTATTCAATGTATTATAATTAATTACTATCACATTTATTTTCATGCTCAAATTGTTCCAGATTTTGCCAATAGGAAACCACTTCACTTAAGTTGTTGAACTGACTGGCCTAAAGCTTTTCACAATAATCCTTTGTCATCGTTCTGATCCTTACTGCAAGGAGTTTGAAATTTTACCTACTCGGAGGCTAATAAGTTAGGCTGATGTGGGGACAAGTCCCTGGATAAGAGACAAAGACAGTTTGTTACCGAAAAAATAAATAAATAAACGTAAACCTCTAGGAGAAATATCTAATGTCAGCCCAGTCCTCAAGGATGATGAAATAAGGGCCAGAGGTAACCTGCACTTGTAGTGGGTGCACCAGAGAAGAGAAACGCGAAGATGTGGAGTCTGAATTTACATGGAGCTTCTCGCACATCTGCTTGTCCTCCTCTCCAGGGCAAGAGTTTAGACGTTATCCTAGAATGTGAGCAAGTGTCTCCAGGTAGAAGGAGAATTCTTTCTTTTTACTATTGCAGGACATCTTTAAAGAGGTACATCTCTAAATATCTTTGGAGGGATACACTATTTCTTTTTCTTAATATATTTTTTAATGTTAATTTATTTTGAGAGAGAGAGAGAGAGAGCAAGTAGAGGAAAGGCAGACAGAGAGGGAGAAAGAGAATCCCAAGCAGGCTCTGAACTGTCAGCACAAAGCCCGATGTGGGGCTCGAACTCACGAACCATGAGATCATGACCTGAGCCGAAATCTAGAATCGGACACTTAACCGACTGAGCCACCCAGGTACCCTAGTATATACTATTTCTAATGTTCAGGTCTATTTGCTTATTCAAACATGGGCTTTGCCCAAGTCTAGGGTGTGCAAGAAATATATTAAGAACTGTCTCCTAAACGTTATCATTCTAAAGTTCATAGGATTTGTAGTAAGAAATCCTCTTACATTTTTGATATTGATGGTAGTATTTTCTCTCTTTTTTCCTTTATAATTTTCTCTGGGATTTACTTATATTTGTTAAGTTCATAAAAGCAACAACATTGGTGTATTTTAATCTTTTTCTCCTATGGCTTGTCTATTTTCTATTTTGGTGCTTTCTACTCTTATTTGCATTTCTTTCTTCATTCTACACACTTTGATAGTAACTTGCTCACACATTTTTTTTTTATGTCTGTAAACTGCAAACATAGATAGTTACTTTAAACTTTTCATTTATCCTAAAATAAACATTTAGAGCTGTAAATGTTAATATAAGCACTGGCTTAATTGCATCTCACAGATTTTCATGTGTTGTATTTTCATTACCATATGTTTCTAACTAGTTTGTTTCCTTTTTTTATATCCTCTGGGATCCATTAATTATTTTAAGTGTATTACCTAATTTCCAAATATTTGTAAACCTCTAAGATACATTATTGATTTATGATTTACAGTTTTTTTCCCCCAAAGAATATATTCTGCAAGATTTAAATTCTGGAAAAAAATAATATAATTTATTTAAAGGATAACGTGTAGCCTACCATAGTGAATGTTCCATGAACACTTGAAAAAAATTAATTCTGCAGTATTGAATATTATTCTGTAAATGTAAATTAATCATTAGTGTTCAGATTTCTATATGATGATTTTTTGGATAGATATTTGTGGCACTTTTTGGTAAAGAGTTGTTAATATCTTTAACGCTGTAGGTTGGCTTATTTCCTACTTAGGTTTTCTTGTTTTTCTTTATTAATTGTTCTCATTAGATGTGTATGCATTAAGAATCATTTTGTCTTCCTGACAAGTTCACAGTTTTATAATTAAGAAATTATGCCCATCCTTATTTCAAGTAATGCCTTTTGTGTCTTCAATTTTAATATTTCTGACTTTAATATAACCAAATTATCTTTCTTATTCTCAATGTTTTCATAGTATTTTCTCATTTTATCATTCTTTAGCCTTAAATCTATCAGTATTTTTATATTTACATTGCATTTCATGGAGGAAGAGTATAAGTGGTTCTTAATATTTTGTGTCTAGAATGACAATTCCTGGTTTTAAGTTGAAGTAGTTAATTCATTTACATTCAAATTAACTATCAATATTGTTAAATTTTTATGCTACTGTTTTGTTATTTTTCCCAATTGGTTCCCAATTTAATTTTGCTATTGGCTTTTAGACCATCTTCTTTAAGTTAAAATATGTACCCTTAACATGCCAAATTCTGATGGGAATTATTATTTTACCACTTTATGAAAACATAAATATTTCAGAAACATATAGTTCTATTACAACTTGCTATTTTTATTTGCTAGTTTTGTTTTGATTTAAACAATCATATTTCATTAAAAGTTTTCTATTGCTGCTGTAATGAATTGCCATAAACTTAATTTGGGGGATTAAAAAGCCTACAAATTTATCATTTTACAGTTCTGTAGGTTAGATGTTTGGACATAGATCTCACTGGACTAAAATTAAAGTGTTGGTAGAGCTGTGTTACTTTTGGGCGGCTCTAGGGAAGAATCTCTTTCTTTGTCTGTTTAACCATTAGATGCTGCCCATATTCTTTGGTTCTTGGTTCCCTTCTTCTGTTTTCAAAGTCAGCAACTTTGCATCTCTCTGTACCTCCCTTCCATAGTCACAATTCGCTCCAAGTTGAAGCCCCCATGTGATTAAATTAGGCACATTTTGGTAATCCAGGATAATCCTCTCATCTCAGGTCCTTAACTTAATTACATCTGCAAAGACCTTTTGCCATGTAAGGTAACAAATTTATAGATATCTGAGATTAAGACAGGAACATTTTTGGGAGATTATTATCCTGTTTACCATAAAAGGAAAAAGCAAGTTACTCTGTTCAGGGAAATAGAGTTAGGAAAGCAATAAAGACATAGAGAAAATGGTTATAACAAAATTCATGTAGGAGAGTAAGGAGAGGTTTTCCTAGACAATGGTATCCTTTGAGTAACCTAGGGAAATACACTAATTCTTGAACTAGGAGGTCATTTAATTGCCATTTATTTTATCAAATGTTGTTAGGTTTTACAGATATGTTTTATCTGTTTTTATATTAAAAATAATAAATAATAGAATATATGAGGTTACAAATTGAGACAGGGAAACTAATTTAGAGACTTTGCTTTTACTTACAGTAAGATGGGGTGGTCTGAACTATGTTTGTGACAGTGTAGAGGGAAAGATGGAAAGGATTAGTGAGATGTTAAAAGTATAAATAGGGGCACCTGGGTGGTTCAGTGGGTTAAGCGACTGACTTCGACTCAGGTCATGATCTCATGGTTCATGAGTTTGAACCCCATGTCAGGCTCTGTGCTGACAGCTCAGAGCCCGGAGCCTACTTCAGATTCCGTGTCTCCCTCTCTCTCAATCCCCCTCATGCTCACTCTCTCTCTCTCTCCCTCAAATAATAATTAAAAAAAATTAAAGTATAAATAGAAGATTTTAATAGTCGGTAGAGTTGGATTTTTTTTATTTTTCCTTTCCTCTTCTCAGAAATTTATTTTACCCTTCTTTTTGGTCATTCATGCAACCATTGATTATATAACCTTTTTAAGAGACATGAAATGACACTACTAAGCTATGTATGAGACGATGAAGTATTAAGCCAGACTCAGTGTGTCTTCATTTGTTGAACTTTCTTGAGCATATACTTTCCATAAGATATCCCCTCAGTTTAATAGCTTAACTATGTTAGATGATGTTTCTTATTATATTTTCTTTTAATAAATATCACCTTCCTACTTATTTGACTATAATAATCAGATGATACAAAAAGCTCTGAGGCCAAATAAAACCTGATGCAGTTTAAAGTAGTCCAAAACAAACACACATTATTGACCATAAATTTTGAGTTTCATATGTTTAAACATTTTAAATAATTTTAGCTAATCATGCACATATTTTCTAAAAGCAATAACCTTTTTCAATCAATAGATTTCTGCATTTTTGTTAATTTAGTTAAACTTATATAACAGCAATTTTTTCTGCAGTTCAATTTTTAAACAAACCCAAGTGTTACATGTTTTCATCTTATCGATATCCATAAATCTGCAATACAAAAAAGAGAAAATATTGTATTTGACTAGAAGACAGGTGAACAAAAAATAATATCAAACAGGGGTTGAGAATAATGATCCTAATGTTAGCCAAGCTCTTCATCTCTTCCATAATTCTAAATCATAAAACCTGGAAATATATTACTATATGCTAAGATTTGTTGTGAGGTCTGGTGAGAAAAAAAAGGTCTTTTAAAACAAATCAATTGGATAAAAGGGTTAAATAACCTAGTCATGACTGGTAGTGAACAGTGGGTTGTAAATGGGAAAAATTATTTTTAAAAGAATATTTCATATTTTGTCTTCAAAAAATACAACATCTATATCTATTTAATAGTTAAATATTCTAAAATATTTATATAAATATTCAATAAATAATACTCATTTAAAACCTAGTCAAATCAGTTTGAAGTCAGTTAAACTAGTTTTGATATGACTGGTTTGTACTTTCTTTATGGACTATATTGATTAACTATAAATATTTTTTTTCTTTTGTAGCTTTTAGTGTTCAATAGGCTTATTAGGAACTAGAATGGCAAAGATTTTCCATTGTAATGCAAACTCCTTTAGTGTTATAGCCCAAATGTTTAGAGATAGTCCCTTGCAAATATTTGCTAGGGAAAGGAAAAGAAGAAAGGAGAAAGACAAGAGAAGGGAAGGGAGGAGAAAGAAAAGAGGAAAGAGAAAGAATTCGATTCTGATCCCAGCTATAAAGAGAGTGATAAATAATAAGCAAAGATGATCATAAGGGCAAAAAAAAAAAAAGGGAATGGTGGCACACATTTGATAAAGTGCATGTGTTGTTTCTAAACTAATTTTAAACCGGATGTCACATAAATCAGATGCGTGCAGGTTACATGAATATACGCTCAGTCTGGGCTTAACAAACTAATGAGTGGTGCTACCCACAGCAAACACGGAAATTGTTTGCTCTTTCTTTCTTCCTTTCTTCCTTCCTTTCTTTCTTTCTTTTTTTTTCAAATGGTGCCTGAATAAAATGACCATTTGGACTGAATTTGGCCCTTACAATGCTTTACCACCTCTTTGAGAAGGAAAGAACTTAAAAATTTTTATCCTCCCTGTGCTTAGGAGGAATTTTGTCATCAATATTTGTGGACAAGAGACAGAAAGAAAGAAAACTTATTCACACTTGAGGCTAGTAATCCATGATATCAAGTCACTGAAACTAGTATCTACTTTGTATGAGAAATAAACCATTTCCTGGACCTGATTTCAAACTGTCCAGGGGCTCCTACCTGGCTCAGTTGGTTGAGTGTCGGACACTTGATTTCAGCTCAGGTAATTATCTCACAGTGCATGAGTTCAAGCTCCACATCGGAGCTCTGTGCTGACAGCATGCAGCCTGCTTGAGATTCTTGCTCTCTCCCTCTCTCTGCCCTTGCCCTGCTTGTGCTCTCTCTCAAAAATAAATAAACATAAGGGGCGCCTGGGTGGCTCAGTCAGTTAAGCGTCCGACTTCGGTTCAGGTCATGATCTCGTGGTTTGTGAATTCCAGTCCTGAGTCAGGCTCTGTGCTGACAGCTTGGAGCTTGGAGCCTGCTTCAGATTGTGTCTTCCTCTCTCTCTGCCCCTCCCCTGTTCTCTCTTTCTCTCTCAAGAATAAATAAACATTAAAAAAATTATAAATAAATAAACAAACAAACACACTTAAAAGAATTAATAAAAAAGAAAAAGGAGCTTTCCAATTAGGGGAGTTGTCCTCTTTCTCCCCAAAGCTCTAGTACACAAAAGAGTTAAGCATCCTGTGTCTTTTGATGAAGAGAAATTCTTAATTTTAATGATACCATGCTTAATTTTTATCCTCCTGGAATTGATTTAATCATGTTGCCTGCGGAAGGGAGGAAAGCATATTTTCCTATAAGAATACCCAGTTTTCCTGGTATCAGTTGTTTAAAAGGATATTGTATCCATATGGTTACACAATGGAATTTCTCTTGTAATCAAATGACATCTATATGTAAATCTACTTTGGAGCCTTTGTTATTTGAATATTTGTTCAGAGTTCAAAATTGAATCCTCATTTCCTAGAATTCTATGTACAGGAAATTTTTCTTATGATTCTAGGTTTCAAATGGTATTAGACTATTCAGTTTTATGTTTTTCATTGAGTTAGTTTCAGTTAAGATGTATTCTCCTAGGAAATAATAATTTCATCTAAGTTTCCTTACTACCAGTCACAAAATCATAATGAAATGTGATACTCTATTCAATTTTAATCTTTTGATATATACTGTGGCTTTGTTTTCTGCCCAGAATGTTGTCCATCTTGGTAAATATTTCAAGTATACTTAACTATGTGTATTTTGCAGTTGTTGGGTATAGAATGTTCGTATGGCAGTTAGATTTTTGTGGTTCATAATATTTCTATCTTCTATATATTTATCCTGAAATTTTGTTTAGTCTTTATTCAATCATTGAGTGAAATACATAATATATCTCTCCAACTGTGATTGTGGATTTGTCTATTTCTCTCTTTAGTTTTTGCAGCTTCTACTTCATGTGTTTTGAAGCACTGTTATTAGGCACATGTACACGTATAATTGTTATTGTCTTATCCTCTTGACAGAATTAGTCTTTATTAAGTTTTGTTCTTTCTCTCTATAATATTCATGTTTTGAAGTCTGCTTTATCCGGTATAATATGGGCATTCCGTTTTTCTTATGTTTACTGTTACATGGTTAGCCCTTCACTTTGAACTTTCTTGTGTCTTTGAATTAATGTGTTATCTCTTGTAGACAGCACACAGTCCATTCTTGTTTTTCTTTTTACCCAGTCTGACACTGTTTTCATTTTGATTAGGAAATGTAGTTCATTTTTATTTTGTGTAGCTATCAAAAGTGTTGTATCTAGATGTGCCACTTTTCTAACTGTGTGTAGATTGCTCATCTGTTATGTGTTTCTGCAGTCCGCTTTTCCTAACATCTTTGTCCATAGCTTCTTTTTCTTAGTATTCCATTCCATTCACTTTTTAAGCTACATCTCTTTGCATTTTTTAGCTGTTAGTTAGGGTTTTATGATATAAATGTTTTAAATGATGATAATCAAATTAAAGTTAATTTTCAATTACTTGAATAGTTGCAAGTATTTACCTTCATTTCTTCTCCTTCTTTCCTGCCTTATGTAATACATTTCAAATCTATATGTATGTGAACTCAACAACACAGTCATACGTATTTCAAAATAAAGAGGACGTGTGTGTGTGTGTGTGTGTGTGTGTGTGTGTGTGTGTAGTTCTTTAGATATAGAATTCTTGGTTCATGGTTTGTGTTTTTATTTCCCCTTAAACATTTTTAATATGGAATTCCAGTGTCTCTGGACTCCTTCCTTTGTTTCTGTGAAAAATCAGCCATTAATCATAATATTCTTTCCTCTAAGTAAAGTTTATTTCTTGTTGGCTCATTTTAAGTTTTCTTTCTCTTTGGCTTTCAGCATTTTGACAGTGATGGGCCATTGTATTTAGACTGGAGTCTCTGTGATCTCTAAGTCAATATTTTCCACAAAATTTTATAAGTGTCTATCATTATTTTTTCAAATATTTTGCTTTTTTTTCTTTCTCCTTCTGGCAACACAATTATAAATATGTTGAATTTTTGACGTTGTTTCACATGTATTTCATGTATATTTATCTACTTTTTTTGTCTCTGATATTTAGATTGGTCTTTTTTTTTTTTGACAACGAGAGAGAGAGACAGAGTGTGAGCAGGGGAGGCACAGAGAGGGGGAGACACAGAATCTAAAGCAGGCTCCAGGCTCTGAGCTATCAGCACAGAGTCCAACGCGGGGCTCAAACTCATCAACCATGAGATCATGACCTGAGTCAAAGTCAGCACTTAACTGACTGAGCTACCCAGGAGCCCCTAGATTGGTCTATTTTTATGTTTAATGATTCCTCTGCCATCCTTGGTCTCCCACTGAGCCCATATAGTAATGTTTTTTTTTTTTTCTTTTAACTTATTGGACATTTAGCTCTAAAATTCCATTTTTGTTTCCTTTCCATTTATATTGGAGTCTCTTCTCTGTTCACTCATTAAGACCATTTAAAACCATTTTTCTTTCATCTTTGGGCATAATTTAAAAATTATTTGAATATAGACTGATACTTTCTGTGAATTTTTCTTTTATAAATCCAAAATTTGCTGTCATTTTGAGTCTGTTTTTATTCAGTGCATTTTTTTATTAACTGTAAGGTGTCACTTCCCTGTTTCTTTGCACGCATAGGAACTTCTGTTGGAAATTAAAAATTGTAAATAACATTGTAGCAAATATAAATTCTTATTGATAATAATAATTATGGGAAATTGTTATTTCTTTTTGTGGTAAACAATAACCTTGCCTGGTTGACAGTGGATATAGATTGTATCTATCATGTGTTAGACAGCAGCTTCCATGTCTGCCCAATGCTTGTGCCTTACAGAGGCTGCCTGTACTGTTTCTCTCTAATTTGTCTTTTAGCCTAATAGGTAACGGAGATTATATTTAAATTTTAAGATCAGACCTCTCTGTCATTCTCTTGTTTGTAGGGATTCCTCATAGTTTCTAACTGCTCCACCAGTCTTAGCTTTTTTCCTCTGAATCTTTCAGTTATTAGGCTCTAGCTTTTCGCTGTTCCAGGTGCATATATTTGGGGAATGACATTAATTAATAAGGCAACAAAGACACAAAACTCACCTGGCACAGTTTTATCTTATAAAGAGATTACTTTCTGGTGTCTGTATATATTTTTTTAATTGGGTCTCTAATGCATATGTGTAGTTTTGTGATCATCCAGAGATTTAAACAGTTTATGCCTATACTATGGATCACACACTGTGGTTCTGTCACTTCAAGGCTGTCCCCTCTTAAATTATTCAGTCTTGAATTCTTTTCTGCTGTCTTCAGCTGGTAAGGCTGCATTATTTCAGTGCAATTTTTTTTCTCTGTTGTAGCCACAGCATTGGAGAATACACTCAAGAAAAAAGCCATGAATATGAATTCTTACACTTTATTGTTGCTACTTTTCAAGAATAAACTGTCCTCTGACCTCTTCTTTTTTGGATACTTTCTTTTAAGTAGTTTTTTTTATTCTATATTTCTTGTCCAAATGTTACAATTTTTATCCCAAAAGTTTTAGCTTGGCCCTTTTACTCAGTCACTGTTACCATTAAGAATGAGTCATTACTTATTTTTCCCTCAATATTAATTGGGCAGCCATGTTATGCTCAGAACTATTATAGGGACTTGAGATATATCAATGAATGAAGCAGTCAGAAATAATTGCCCTAAAGGAGCCAAACTGTGTTTGAAAAGTAGACATAACATAAAGCATAAACATAATAGAAAATGAAATTAACAATATTGTAGTAGTGCATAAGATTACTGGCAGAGAATAATTAGTAGTAAGAAAAGATTTGGAATGTGAAGTTGAGGAGAGTACCAGTTTTAAAGATCAAGTCATTGTTAGGCTTATTGGCAACATAACATTTGAGTAAATAATTGAGGAAAGTTCAAGGAATTAGTAATAGGAATATTTGGTGGGCGAACAGGCTAGCCAGAGGGATGAGTCAGTGCAAAGATCATCAAGCAGTATTGTGCTTGAATATTTGAGGAAAAATAAGGAGGAAAAGTGTGTTGGAAAAGGGTGAGCAAGTTAGAGAATAGTTGATGATGATATCAGGAAGTCAGTGGGCATCAGAAATAATAAGGCTTTGAACCTCAATGAAAGAACTTTGACATTGGGTGAAATAGGAATCAATGTTCATTGTTAAGACTAGAGAGTAGGAGCAGGTAGAACAATTAGGAAATCATTGCAATAATGTGATAATAAGTTATTATTAAATTGGATTTTGATAGTAGCAGTAGAGATATGCAGAAGCATTAATAGTCTGAATATACCTTTATGATTACACAACACGATGTCTTAACTGAAATTTCATTGTGTGTGTGTTTCCAGGTTTGTGTACGACTGAAAACCTCCGAGAGAGAGAGAGAGAGAGAGAGAGAGAGAGAGAGAGAGAGAGATTACACTTAGATGTCTAGTCTATAGGCAAACTCTGATGTTTCATAAACTTATGAGGACTATAAATTCTTAAATATGAGCTTGCCCATCTTTTTTTCATAGTTCTTATTACAGTCTTTCATAGTTACTTGTTTATTTTTCCACATTTTCTAATAGACAATAAGTTCCTGATGTCTTTTTAAAGGTATCAGAGATATTAAAGCTGAATTATTGATTAAATGGGTAATTATATGAATAATTGGTAAATAATAGGTGCATAAAATAATATTAAAATGTTAAAGGGTACCTAGATAGCTCAGTCAGTTAAGCATCGGACTGTGGCTCAGGTCATGATCTCATGGTTTGTGAGTTTGAGTCCCACATTGTTCGAGCCTCGCATTGGGGGCGCTCTCAGCACAAAGCTTGCTTCAGATCCTCTGTGTCCCTTTCTCTCTGCCCCTCCCCCGCTTGTACACACACACACACACACACACACACACACACTCTCTCTCTCTCTCTCTCTCTCTCTCTCTCTCTCTCTCTCTCTCTCAAAAAATAAATAAACATTAAAAAAATAATACTAGGGGCACCTGGGTGGCTCAGTCAGTTAAGCCTCCAACTTTGGCTCGGGTCATGATCTCATAGCTTGTGGGTTCGAGTCCTGTATCTGGCTCTGTGCTGACAGCTCAGAGCCTGGAGCCTGCTTCAGATTCTCTGTCTCCCTCTCTTTCTGCCCCTCACCCGTTTACACTGTCTCTCTCTCTCTCTCTCAAAAGTAAACATTAAAAAATAATGCTAAAAAGTTAATATCAAGTAAAATTAAGGTTTACTAGAAATTCATTTGAAAGGATCACCTAAAAATATTTGCATGTCTGTAATGATATGTTGCATTTTTTGAAAATGATCAAGTAAGATAAAAATAGAGAAATCATTACACTTTTATATACCCATACACCAAGCCATTATTAGAAAAGAATAGTCAGGAAAGTCCCATGGACTTATAATCACCATTGTAAAAGAAATTGAGCTTTTTGGAAATTTCATAGTTGAAAGTAGTTGCAAATGATCCAGTTGAATTTCATACAAAAAAAAAAAAAAAGATTGTGATTTCTTGTTAAGAAGATAGCATCTGTGATATGCTAATGGTTGGAGCATCAGGATTAAGATAAGGGAAATAGACTACCTACATACATGCTTTGGTTAGGGTGGAGGTTCACTTCCCAGCTCTATTACTTTGTGACCAGAGACATGATGTAAAATTGTTGTTCACCATTTCTTTATACTTAAAATGGGGATGTTAATAGCACACACATTGTAGATTTACTTTTAGAATGAAATGAGTTAAACATTTAGAAAATGCGTACCAAATGTTAACGCTGAATATACATTATGATATGTATGTGTTTATGTCTATGTCTACATCATCTGTATCTATAGATATATCACAACATTGACTCATACCACTACTGAGGCACAAGGAGTCAAAGAACCTTCTTTTTTCTTCCTATTGACTAACTGGAGCACCACAAGTAGGCTATCCTGAGAAAAATCTGTTTTTATATTTCACTAATGTAATGTGACTCTGAATATGCAAAAAATTAAATGATGGCTTTGAAAACATGTAAACATGGAGGTTAAGTCTGTGGGCCACAGCTATAGTATAGCTTTACAAAAATTTCTTTTGAGACCATGAGACATAAGTGCAGTCACATTTCTTGACATGTGGTAAGCTGCTGTGTAGATAATCTGGGTTGTAATGCTGGGCCATGTTTAAGTTACCACAGAAGAATAAGCTTCTTGAACTATCAGGGCTGATATTTCCTTTAACATATTATTCCACCTTTTGCTTTTAAACCTTTCACACCAAATTTCTGCTCTTTTGAAGTATAAGAGCTGTATTTCGACATTTAAAAAGCAGAAGTCCTGAGGGATTCACTGGTAAAAGCCATTAGTGAATTTGCTGATATAAAACTTGCATGATACCATAAATCTTTCATAGAGCATCTTTGGAAAATTTGTGTGTGTGTGTGTGTGTGTGTGTGTGTGTGTGTGTGAGAGAGAGAGAGAGAGAGAGACAGAGACAGAGAGGGAGACAGAGAGAGACACAGAGAGAGACACAGAGAGAGATTAGGTGAAAATGGCAAATTGCATTACATATAGCCTTCAACATTATACTTTGTGACATTTAATAAAATAGGATCAAAAAGTGATATCGTCAGGGGACTTGTTATGCCGTCATGTGAATGAACTGAATAACCATGCCATATGTTCAGAGAAGTAAATGTATATATTTGATTTAGGAAAACTTATTTCAGTTTCCTTTGCTGAAAAAATGAACACTCACTCTCTATATGCTGTAAGTGTCATAACAATAACACTTCACATCAGTTCTCTGTATATCATAGGTATAAAAGATTAAGTTAAATTTATATCTACATGTACATTTCTATATTATTTTGATTATCTGGATGCTCAGAAATAAAGCAGAGTAAATGAGAAGTACACAGTTTGCAGTAATAACTATTTCTAAGTTCTGTGGTTATATGTATGGTATTTTTTTAATGTTTACTTATTTTTGAGAGGGAGAGACAGAGCATGAGCAGGAGAGGAGCAGAGAGAGAGGGAGACACAGAATCCAAAACAGGCTCCAGGCTCTGAGCTGTCAGCATAGAGCCCGACGTGGGCCTCAAACTCACGAACCATGAGATCATGACCTCAGCGGAAACCGGATGCTTAACCAACTGAACTACCCAGGTGCCCCATATGTGTGGTATTTTTAGCAGAAGAGTTCTGTATGCAGGTAATTTTACAATAACTTCAAAAAGTCATAATTAGACTTTCAGTTTTGGGAGAAGTTTATATAGGCTCACTTTTCCCTGCCCCTCTCCTCCAAGTATTCCTAAATAACCTGGAAATAATTCAATAGATATAATCATAAAAAGACTCTGAAAGTGGAAAGAAGAAGGCAGACTGGCTGCAAATGTAAAAGATCAATTTACAATTCCTCAAAATAGTGACTATCAGAAATAATATTATAATAGGATATTAGGAAAAATAATATCCATGATGTACAAAACATATTTGGCTGTCATTTTATAAAGTATTTTAAAAGTTTTCACATCCATCTCTAGCTTTCTGTGCAATAGAATTATCTCTTACAAATTCCATTCTTTTAAAAATATTTTAAATTATACCAGTTATTGGTCATTTACTTCTATTTGAAGATCTTTATAGGCTTTAGTTTCATAAGATTCCTTATCTAGGGCAATATTACAAAACATTTTAAATTTCAGGTTATTGTGAAATACTGCTTTTAATAGGAAATTTACATTAAATTCTGTGCAATGCTAGGTACTTTGTAATAATCATGTTGAAAATGCATAAAAGTTTAAATTCCAAGATGGTTATAGGTTGTTAAGATATTAGTTCTTTTTCTCTGTCATTCCTTCAATGTCACACAGAAAATGTAAAGTCCTTATGATCAAATTGTATTTGATCTGTACATAAGTTACCTCTCTGACTTATCTCTTAACTGCCCTCTTACTCTACCTAAGCTACAGTGATTTCCTCACTCTTCTTCAAGCATGTCACATACTCACATTTCTCAGAGCCTCAGACAACCTGTGTTCTCTATAAAACATTCTTCTCCTGATGTATTCATGACCAAATTCCTCAGTAGTTTTATGCCTTTGTTCTAATGTCACTTTTTAATCAGCCTCACCTGAGTACCTAACCCTACACACACACACACACACACACACACACACACACACACACAATCCTGACTCCCTTTTGCATGCTCTTCTTTTTCCACATTTCTCTTTATCTCATATGATAAACATTTTGTTAATTTATCTTTCTGATTGTTTATTATACTGCCAAAACACAAAAGTGGAAGTTTCATATGAACAATGATCTTTGGTTTATTCTGTGCCCAATTCCAAGTATCTAGAACATAGTAGATTCTCATTAAATATTTATTGTACATTGAAAATGGATAGACATAAATAGCATGAATAGAAGCTATTTTCATTTTTCCCAATATGAATACATAAGCAGTTTTCCAGTCTGAATACATAAACACTTCGGTAAAATAACTACATTAAGGGACCAATCAAAATTGTAAAACATCATATATATGTATATACTAGTCTCATACTCTTTCCCTAGTACAGGATAATTTATGTATTTATACTGGGTCACTCAATATACCTCTGTATTTTAGCAAGGCATACTCTTCTAATTGGGATTATTTTTACTCTTTGCACAATATTTAAAATTTTAAAGAGTTCATTGACTTAATAGTGCAGAATGTAATATCCAGATACTAGTTGTATGTAAATTATAAGATTCATCATAAAAGAAGAAATGATCTGAGTCAAGATCCTACCCTAAGTATCCAGTTTATGCTTTTTAGTTTTTTTTCCCTTCTCATTTTATGTTTCACTCATGACAGAATTTTCAGATCATCTGAATCAGGAATAATCTTATCCAGACTAAAGGTGTTTTCTTCAGGTAGAGAAAGGCATAACTTTATAATAGATTGACATAGCATACACATAGTATGTACAAGCGGTGAAATACTAAGATCTCTCGATAGATAGATAGATAGATACATAGATAATAGAATAAAGGCAGATACATATAGCTATAAATATCTACTCCATCTATATAGATACAAATTCTATGAATTTATAAGGTATCTAATCACACAGAACATATGATACATCAAACACAGTAGTGAAGATAGAAAGATATTCATATGCTCAAATGTATATACAAGTATAGTTAGGTGGTGGTCAGCTAGATAGGTTAATTTTTTGATAGCCATTTAAATAAACAGAAAATCAATTCTTTTGACAGAGCTGAAATAGAGTGTTCTGAGTGAGTAAAAACACTCAAATCATTTGATTCTATCAAAGTTAAAATTGAAAAATTGATTGAGTGCTTGTATTGAAATGACCTATGCTTGATTTTGTTCTCTTGGAGATATAGCCTTTGATAAATGAAATAGTTTAAGACATCAATAGTGTTGTGAAGCAGGGCAAGGGATTCTGTGAACATTCAAATATCAGTGTGAGATTGAGTTATGCCAGTAAATGTCAACTTTGGTCAGATAGCTCTTGGTTTCAGAACAACATAGTCTTTTAGTCCTGAAGCCAAACTGCACACATTCAGGTCATGCTGAATGATCGAAATGCCACCGAGTGAAAACAAGCTGAGATTCGCTGCAATCATACTACGCAGGGTATTCCACAGGTGTTTTGGATGATGTGATTTCAGCTGGAAATTTTATAAAAGCTTTAGACAGAAGAAATCCTGTTTGCCATTGTGTAAAGTTAGGAATTGCTGCCACTCAGGAATTCTCAGTCCTCATATTTGATCTAACCAGATTTCTTTTTTTTTTTTTTTTACATCTAAAACTTGTCCCCAGACAACCTGCACCAGAATAACCTGGGTGCTTATTTACAAGGCACATTTAACAGAACCCTCCATGGTGTTGTTGAATCCAGGTCTCTGCAGGGGCCTGGTTATCTGCACGTAAATAAATATTTCAGGTAATATATGCATACCTGCACTCAAGGGACCATGAACTAAACTCCAAAAACTGTTGGGAACGGTTATTAAGGTTTTTTTTCTTTTGTTTCCTCAGTATCTAGTTACTTCATGGCAAATGGATCAAATATATTTTTGAGTAATTCATTGTTTCCTTTTATATAATGAACTTTTGATTTCTATGAAAAGTATTTTTCATAAGGAAGGAGAAATTAGATAGGATTCAGTTTTTAAAAAGTGAGTCATGTTGTATTAAATCCTTTTTTTTTTAAATTTTCCCTGAAGGCAGTCTCTTGCTCATTAAATACAGAACTCAGTCAAGAGCAAGTGTTGTTGGAATGAGAAATCAGAAATTAAACTTCAGTGATGCCAGACCAGCTGGAAATTGAAGGTAACATCACAGAATGAAGTGAGCCACAAAAGGGAAAGGGGATACTCCGAAATCTGTGAATAAACTCTCTTCAAAACTTGGCCTTTGCCAAAAAAATGTACATTTAAGAACTACTGAACTATACCAGCCTAACAATTCAAGATACACAATAGACAACTTTCTCTGTAGTCCAAAAGAGATGGGCAAAATTTTCAACAGCTTCATTGTGCTAGAAAGAAGAGCTAGGTAAACCCCTTTGGCTTTTCATTTAAACCGTAGATTTGCCACTTCTAAGCCTAGGTTAAGGAATTCACTTAGTACTAAAGGAAAAACCATAATAACCACTCTCTCATAAAGCTTAAAACCAAGATTCCATAAGATCAAAGTATTCACCCATAATTTAACAGTTTGCAAGAGCAAAATCCAATGCTCTTCACACGATAATATAGAGACCTAGAAGCTCTACAGCATATAAATCACAATGTCAAGTGTACATTGAAAAGCTACTAGACGTGCGGAAACAGGAAAATGTTAGCTACGATTAAGAAAAATAGCAGTTAATACAAATAAACATCCAGAACTAATTGCTGGTATTAGCAGCAGAAGGACTTTAGAATAAGTGATCATTATTTTAAACTACATACAGGAAAAAATGGATGTGAAGGGTATAACGATGTGTAGTTTCAGAACTGAGAAAAAACTCTATACAGAACCAAATGAATCTGGGTTATACACCTGAATTAGATATAAGCTTTGAAAAACTTCAGTGAGATCCGCAAATGGCTACCCTTCTTTCTTAGTGGTAGCATGCAAAAGGTAGCAAAGTAAATTTCATTTGGGAAGGGAATATCCTCAGGCCATAGACCTTCCAAACTTCAGAAAATTTACTGAATAAAGAGTTTGTTTGTTTGTTTGTTTGTTTGTTTTGAGATTGATTTCTTACATTGTATTATCCACAGGTCTTATAGAGTCATATTTAGTACCTATTTTCTTCTACTTTTGAGGGTCTGCCAGTGCAATGTTCTGTGGGGTGATAAAATGGTTAATAATGCTGCCAAATAAATCAATACAAAGTCAGATGGTTGAAAATACTCTGATGCAGAAAAAAGTGAGTTGTACTGCTGCCTTGGTAAGGTGGTCAGGTAAAGATAATTTTGAAATTCTCTGATTATTGCGTCACAGGGAAATATTTTTGCTAATATGATCAATAAACTACATGTGCCAGAGCCTTGGTTCCTTCTTGCCCTTGGGTAAAGTGTCTCTTCCAACACTGAAACATTTCAGGGCTATGGAAGTGACTAAACTGTATATAAATCTCAAAAATATAATTAAGTAAAAATAGCCAGATGTATAATGATGAAAGTCATACTATAACTTCTAGGAAAAGTTAAATGAATATGCAAATTAATATGATGCCATAGATAAATATGTCCAGAAGTGATTAGTAAAATAATTTGCTAATAATTAATGTTATTAATAGTGTTGAAACACAAAGATACAAAGAGGCTATTTGTATCTATAAGTGTTCATTTAAAAATAAAGGATGTAAATCAAATACAATTACACATTAACATTTATTTAATCTAAATGACGGTTAATGGGTTTTTTCTTCAGTTCTTTAAATGTTTGACATGTTTTTATAAAAAGATTATAACATTAATTATAGACTATACTTTTCATAAAAATTAGCAATCCTTTTACCAATTAGGGTATTATGACTTAAATTACATTATCTGTTTGCACATTATTTTTAACTTTTCTGTTTCATTATCTTTTAATTTATAAATAACATATGGAGTTGTAAAATTATGACTTGAAAGTCTTTTTCTTTTAATAGGAGAGTTTAAACACTTTTTTTTTGCACATACATATTTATTCTTACTTACGTATTTATTCTTCCATGAAATGGCATTTTATTTTTAGTTTATTTTATATTTTATCACATTCCTTCTGCTAGTAATAACATACTCTTCTAAAAATTGTCAATTAACAAGGAACAAATTCTTATTTAATTGCCAATATTGCTTACTTTTTAAGATATTTTCATCCCAACTCTAATTGAAAGTGTCCACTTTTGCAGGTGGTCTCTAAGCTGGAATTCACCTATTGTAGATTTCCCTACACTCAGTATGTGATCTAATCTAGTTCACTTGCAAGGCACGGTGATCCAGACCTTTATGCCTGTTTTCAGTGGCCTTGATGCTCTGATAATGCGAATGGTCAGTTCCAGTCACATCATCACTGAATTTTTATGACTAGATTCTCAGTCTCAATGAGGATCACGTGGTAGGCAAAATTCTAAGGTGGCCTCCAAGATTCTTGTGGCCAGTCTTGTATACACCCTGTATAATCCCCTCCCCTGATTGTGGAGATGGCCTGTGAAAATGACAGGGTTTCATCTCTCTGATTAGGCTATAACAAATGGAAAGTATGAAGAGATTTTACATGTGTGATTAAAGTCCCAAGTCAGCCTGAGTTAATTAAAAGGAAGATTATCCTGGATGGGCCAGGATTAATTAGGTGAAGGAGCTTAAAAGAGGGCCCGAGTTCCTTACTGAAGGGAGAATGATTCTCCAACAGTCTTTGAAGAAGAAAGTTTCCCTGTTGTGAGCTGGCTGTCTTAATAGGACTTGAGGGTGGCCTCTTGGAGACTTGAGCAACCCCAGTCCAACAGCCAGAAAGAAAATACAGGCATACCTCATTTATTGCACTTCACTTTAATTTGTTTTATAGCTATTGTGTATGTGTGTGTGTGTGTGTGTGTGTGTGTGTGTGTGTATGTGTGTTTTACAAAGTTTTATTCTGCATTCTGCATCAAGCAAGCCCATTGGCACCATTTTTCCAAAAGCATTTGCTCATTTTGTGTCGCTGTGTCACATTTGGGTAATTCTCACAATATTTCAAACTTTTTTCAAACATTTTATTTCATAGTATTATATTTTCATGGTGATTTGTGATCAGTGATCTTTGATGTTACTACCATAATTGTTTTGGAGTGCCACAAATCATGTCCACATGAGACTCAAACTTAATCAATAGATGTTGTGTATCTTCTGCCTGCAGATGTGGTCAAAATAATGAAAGAACTGGAATTAGAAGGGAAGCTTGAAGATGTGACTGAATTGCTGCAATCTCATGATGAAAAACTTTAATGGATGGGGAGTTGCTTCTTATACATGAGCAAAGAAAGCGGTTTCTTGAGATGGTATCTACTCCTGGTGAAGATTGTTGAAATGACAACAAATGATGTAGAATGTTACAGAAGCATAGTTCTTTAAGCAGCAGCAGGGTTTGAGAGGACTGATGCCAATTTTGAAAGTTTTACTGTGGATAAAATGCTATTAAACAGCATCACATGCTACAGAGAAACCATAAGTGAAAGGGAGATTCAATTGATGTAGCAAACTTCATCACTGTCTTACTTAAAGAATTTGCCACTGGGGTGCTTGGGTGGCTCAGTTGGTTAAATGTCCAACTCTTGATTTCAGCTCAGGTCATGATCTCAGTCATGAGAGGGAGTCCCATGTTGGGCTCCTCACAACATTGATAGTGAAGCCTGCTTGGGATTCTCTCCCTCTGCCACTCCCCAACTCATTCATTCTCTCTCTCTCTCTCTAAAAAAATGTCACAGCAACCCCAGCCTTCAGCAGCCCCCACCCTAGTTAGTCAGCAGCCCTCAACATTGAGTCAAGAGAAACGATTATGACTGGCTAAAAGCTCAGATTGGTGGTTAACATTTTTAGCAACAAAGTGTTTTTAAAACAAGGTACATAATTTTCGAGACATAATGTTTTTGCACACTTAATAGACTACAATATAGTATAAATGACTTTTATATACACTGGGAAACCCAAAATAATTTGACTCGCTTTATTGGGATATTTGCTTTACTGTGGTGGTCTGGAACTGAACTCACTGCAATAGCTCTGAGGTACACCTGTGGAATCTCAGTCTCACAATCACAAAGAACTAAATTATTCCAACAACCTGATGGGCTCAGAAAAGGATCCTGAACTGCAGATGAAAATGTGGCCCAGCTAACATCTTGATTTTCACCTTGTGAGAACCTAAGCAGAGAATCTAATTATACTGTGTCTGGATTTCTGATCTACAGCAACAGATAAGTGAGTGTTGTTTTAATCTGATAATTTAGTGATAATTTGCTGCACAGCATACAAAAGCAATACAGATCATTAGCACACAACAAGATTCTTTCTTAATATCAAACAGGTTATTCTCTATTGAAGAAGATATTGCCCAAGGATTGAAGGATTTTTTTCTGGAAACTTTTTATTATTATGTCTTCAGAGACTGCTTTTGCCTGATTTTCCTCTTTCTTCACACAATTTCTACCCATCTCTCACACTTACCTTTATATTTCTTTTAACTTTGGTTGGTATCTCCTTATTAATTTATCTTTCAGGTCACTATTTGCATTATTTTCCCATTTCAAATATTTGAGAGGACTCCCCAGACACCTGAGTGTGCACCCACGTGAGATTTTTATTTAAAGTGAAAGACGTGATGCTGTAAGAAAGAGAGAACGCAGCCAAGTTTGGAGATCTGAGAGACATTCACAGCATGAGCCTCCTCTTGGGCCTAAGTTTTGCAAGCTGGACTATAATGAGTCTGAATCTTCAGAATCTAGTGAGGAATCTTGTTGGCTTGGAGAAAGTTCATTTAAAAAGCTCTCTGACTCTTCCAGTAGTCAAACCAGGTTTGTCAAACCGGCCGGGGTAGTTACAAAACATTAGTAAAGTAAGGAGCACTGAGTGTAACCAGAAAAGTCTCATATATTGAAGAGTATATCAAAAATACCATTTCCCTTATCTTGGCCAGTTGTAAGTCCAACAAACCAATGTAACCAAAAAAGCAGGGTCTAGTGTCCCCAGAGATAAAGGCAGAAATTCTCTTGCCTAGATTTAAAATAGTTCTGCATCCATATTAATCATTGCAGATGGCAGGTTGCTATCTCTAGTCTTCTGCTAAATCCACCAATAACTAGAATTTGGATTTCTATTGTTGATATAGTTTAGTGAACCCAAATATTTGTTAAACTTTCCATCTTTTCTCCCTTTTAACCCACCTTCTCTATTTTCTTGACTGTATTAATAATAGCAATTTAAAATCTTTATCAGTTCTCATCAACTCAATCTCTAGCAGATTGTTTCTTGAATTCTGGGTACTAGAACATATTTTTTAGCATGTTTCACAATTTTTTGCATTGGTACTTTGCAGTATAGTAATAATTATAGGGAATTTGGAAGGTGATATTTCTGACAAAAGACAGTTAATTATTTTTTTAAACATACTAGTGTGTCTTTCTAATTCTGCACAGGATTGACATTTAGGTTTATAAGATCTATTATTTTTATATTATTATTATTTTCTCTTTTCTTCATAATTTCTCTTAAATTTTTAACAAAAGGTGTTTCAAACTCCTGGTGATATTACTTTTTTGCATCTATTTTTCCTCCCAGTCTTCAGGAAAGTGCTCTATGCTTTTGATGCCTTTGTTATTTTTATTTTATTTTTTATTTTTTTACTACTTTTAACTTTTTATTTTAGAATTATCATCAATATTAATCAACGGTCCTTTTGAAAAACTCAATACAGAGGTTACATGAAGGAAAAGTGCCATCCTTGTTCTGCTCGGCCCCTCCCCAGATCCTACCCAACTATCAGAGGCCCAAACCTCTTTGATCAGTTGGGTCCTGGGCTGGCTAATCTGGTTATCCCTCTGGATGGACTTTCCAGTCTCACCACTCTGCTCTGTGCCCTAGGAGGCTGATATACATAGATGGTGTCTCAGGGCTCCCTTGGCCTGGCTTACAGTTGGTCCCTGCCAGTGGGGGAGATGGCCATTATTTATCCTGCCTACCACTCCTGTAGCCCACTCAAGAGTCCCTTTGGGGCTGCACTTTTCAAAGGTATATTCCCATGATTCATTGCTTACATACAACACCCAGTGCTCATCCCAGCAAGTGTCCTCCTCAATGCCCATCACCCATTTTCCCCTCTCTCCCTTACCCCCCGCCAATCAACCCTCAGTTTGTTCTCTGTATTTAAGAGTCTCTTATGGTTTGCCTTCCTTCTGTTTGTAACTATTTTTTTCCTTTCCCCCAGGGTCTTCTGTTAAGTTTCTCAAATTCCACATATGAGTGAAAACATACAATATCTGTCTGTCTCTGACTGACTTATTTCACTTAGCATAATACCCTCCAGTTCCATACATGTTGTTGCAAATGCCAATGTTTATAGCAGTGCTATCAGCAATGGCCAAATTATGGAAAGAACCCAAATGTCCATCGACTAATGAATGATAAAGAAGATTTGGTTTATATATACAATGGAATACTACTTTGCAATGAGAAAGAATAAAAGCCTTTGTTATTTTTATTTGAATGTTAAGCATTAGGCATGGAAAGATGAAGAGACAATTTGAGGCTTGGATAATGTTAATTTCCTCTAGTGTTGATTTCTTTGCTTTTGGCAAACATTTGTTGTAAAGTTGGAATACCTGAAGACAATCTGTAGTTAAGGTCATTGTGAAGACTGGTGCACTTCAGATATACCCTTTACAAGATGTAAGCTTAGAACTTGAGGTGTTAAGTCTCTTCTTTCTTGGTGGACACTGGAGTCCAATTTTGCATTCTCTGCAAGCTTCATAAGAATATGGACAGCACTTTTCACTTTCTCATCAACACTGATGTCATTTTCAAATTGTCGTATATCTAAAGAGGGGAAAGGGCAACAATAATTTGACAACAAAATTATTTCTCCAGTTATCCCTTCTTTCTTACATTTTAGCTTTACAAATTCCTGTTGTCTTATTTAGCTCACCAGTGCTTTTATGCACATTTATAAATATTTTTATCTCAATTTTCTATTTGCTGTGAATGAGCATGCTATAAAATAAGCTAGACTTTCATTTATGGTAATGTAAAAGGATGAATAGATTATCAGTTTTGAGATTATAATATGTTACTTATGATACATAATTGGAACCCAAAAATAGAGGAAAGAAGGCCAGGAATACATTTGAAGAAACATATGAAGAAATGGCCAAACATTTCCAAAGTATAAAAACTAAAATGGACATGAATAACAAAGATTACCCCAAAACTTCCAAATGCACATCAATGAATGTCGTAGACACTTGTCTAAAGTTCTCTTTTGGCCAGCAAAAGAGAATAATGCAGGATGAAAAGTGACAGATAGCTAATGTCCAGGAAAAGACAAGATCCCTGAATAAGGGTCCTTGCCCCGTTTTTATTAGGATCAGAAGGCTTACAAACATGGCGATGGACATGCACCAAGAAGCAATGAATCTGTGAACATTAACTAGTGGACATGAGGGAGAGGGGGTCTTGAAGATATTTGGGGTTAGGCGTTTGGGTTAATACAAAACAAAATATTGGCGCTGGGCAGTCAGGCATGAGGCACCACCTCTGTTTATCTTAGCTTAGGGGATAAGCTTAGTTTATCTAGCCTAGGGGATGAGACAGATAGGGGAAATAACCAGAGTTAACAAGGCACCTTTTCTTTTGTTAATCACCTCAGCTCTGGGCTGCTTCACCTGCAGCAGTCTATAGCCCAATTTACCTGTTTACCTAACTTGGTCCTTCCTTCCTGTGAAAGCAGCTTCTGCTATAGTACTGAATTGGGGGTGCTTCCACCCTGAACACCTAATCTTGTTTATTTCATGTAGCTATGTATTGGGTGCCTTTACACCTCCCTATTCTTGGTTGCCTTGTCTTGTTTACCCAAACACGGGTGTGAGCATCCTATGGCTTTGTGCTTCTTTACACCTTGTTAACCCATTGGTGTAAGCCCAGGGAATGTCTAAGCTTATTCCCCACAGTTGAAAAACAGCTGATCGTATAAAAGGTACAAAAGAGCCTTTGGGGTCCCTAGGTGGCTCAGTTAGTTGAGTATCCAACTCTTGATTTTGGCTAGGTCAGGATCCCAGGGTCATGGGATTGAGCCCTGCATCAAGTTCTGTGCTGAGTGTGGAGCCTGCTTAAAATTTTCTCTTTCTCTCCCTCTGCCTCTCTCTCTCTCAAATTAAAAAAAAAAAAAAAGCCCTTGAAAACAGCCAATTAAAAAAAAATGACACTTTACATAGGGGATAAAAACAATACAGCTGGTGGTGAACTCCTAATTAGACATAAGGAGGCCAGAAGAAAATGAAAATAATATATTTTTAAACTCTTTAAAGGAATAAAAAGAATTGTCAACTTAGAATTCTGTGTCAGGCTAAAATATCTTTAAAATATGATTAAGTAATGCCATCTTTGATCAATTAAAATTGAAATAATTTATTGATAGCAAACCTATGCCATAAGACATAACAAAGGAAATTCTTCATGATGAGAAAAAAATTGGCACAAGTGAAAACGTGTGTCAACAAGAAAGAAAGAGCATTATACATAGTAAATATGTGGGTATACATAAAAGATCATATATGTTTTTACTTTCTTTAAAAGTTATATGAATATTTAATGAGAAAATTCTAAGATTGTATTTTGGCATTTATACCAAACAAACATTAAATGTAAATAGACTGAAAGTTAAGTATGCAAATTTTAATCACTAGAACTACCACTAAAATTTAACGCAAAATTTATAGTTCAAAAGTCAACAAATAAATTTTTTAAAAATATTGGTTTGGAATGGAGATGAGATGATCCTAAAGTAGACGGGTCAAACAAAAACAACTGACAAAATATTTGAAAAAAAAAACAGTCTCAGTTTTTACATACAAATAGGTTAATCTCTGCAAACAAGACCAGAGTTGGTTAGACTTGGGAAAAAATACCAAGAGCCAAGTGCATGCTATCAATAAGAGACACTTGAAACATAAAATTACACAGAGGTTGATGCAAAAAACCACAAAAGCCAAAAAACATATCAGACAGTACTACTGGGAAACAGACAAACCCACAGTAATATTTAGTTAACAGTCCCTTTCAGAAACTAATTTTTAAAATAACAACAGAAGTAGTAAATAAATAAACAATCTGGACATTCAGATGTCTTTATTCAGTTGAGGTATTGAAAACTAAATTCAAGAACTAGAATAAAATCATTTCAAGTCCACGTGATATGCTAAGTTAGACCACATACTGTGTCAAGAAGTAAATCACAATTTATCAAAACATTAAAATCTTATAGAGTGTTCTCTATTCATGAGATAATTAAATTACTAATCAAAACCAAGAAGACATTTAGAAAATCCCCACTTGATTTTAAATTAAATGACACTTGTAAATAATACTGAGTCAGAGATAATAAGCAAGAGGGGAATTAGAAAATGTGTCAAGCTGAATGATAATAAAATCACAACATACACACAAAAACATTGTGGTATGCTGCCAGCACAGTGCTTAGAAATAAATTTATAGATATAAATACATTTAGTCATTGAATTATTCTACATTAGTCATTCTGTTATTCTATGACTCCTAAATATATACTGTATTATGTACTGTAGATCTTTTTTTTGTTAGAATTCTTATTAAATAATGCAATTTCTGTCATCTGTATTTTATTTTAAAATGCTACAAGATAGGCTTTTTCATTATTAAAATTGTTTTTATTTTTTTTTTATTTTTTATTTTTTTTAAATTTTTTTTTTTTTTCAACATTTTTTATTTATTTTGGGACAGAGAGAGACAGAGCATGAACGGGGGAGGGGCAGAGAGAGAGGGAGACACAGAATCGGAAACAGGCTCCAGGCTCCGAGCCATCAGCCCAGAGCCTGACGCGGGGCTCGAACTCACGGACCGCGAGATCGTGACCTGGCTGAAGTCGGACGCTTAACCGACTGCGCCACCCAGGCGCCCCTAAAATTGTTTTTAATGTATTTTGGCAGTCTATATCTTAAATTAGTGCTGTGCAGAGGAGATAAGGAAACAGTCTCTCTTGTAAGCACAGAACCAAAGAATGAGTGTTCCTCCCGGTTTTGCTGACCGTGGCTCCTCTGGTGCCTTCATATCATGAACTCCAGATCAGGGATTTGGGGACAAGAGATTTGTTCAGCACAATTACCTCTAGTAGATAGTGCTACTTAGCCGTGCTGGGCTGTAGTTTGCAATAAATAATAAATAATAGACAAAACCTCAATACAGCTGAACAGCTGTCGCCACAGCTAACAGTGGAGCAAATCACGAGGTCAGACAAGAAATATAACTGGGGAGCACACAGATACCCAGCTGCCAGGGCTAACAGAGCACATATCTTCACATCTGCAGGGCTGTAGCTGCCAAACCTTTCCCATAAGCAGCTTTGTGTATTGACTTCAGTCAGGCCTGGGAGAAAGACAGAAAAATAAAATTTTGTATATTCAACACTATTAGAATGAAGAGTGTATCAAGTTAATGTTGAAATTGTGAATGAATGGCTATGATTTTATTTTTGTCAAAGAAGAAATATACTCTTAAAATATTTAAGTTCTTTTGTTCAAGGGCTATGTCTATTTCTTTTTTTTACTATCTAAACAACTGTAATAATCATTTAATATCTTTAAAATTGCAAAGCTCACATTGTGTTCAATTATAGTTTCACATGGAAGCTGAACTATTTCATTAATAGATATATTTTACTGAAAATTATTTACTGAATTGAGAGACTTTGATACTCTTTTTGATTTTTTATCAAATCTATAGTCTAAAACATTCTTTTGTATCATGTTACTTGTCATTGTTAGCATAATATTTATGTTACATTACTAAGTAAAAAAGATAACACTTTCATGGTTGGTGCAAGAGTAAATTTGTTACATGAAAAGAAAACATAGATGCAAGTGAAAGATAAAATTTCTTAAAATACTTGATATCCATCCAAGTGTGGGATAATAGTGGTATATATATATTTTTTATTTGGTATATTCCTTAGGTCAAACAGATACCAAAGAGGGGATTGAGTTGATGACCCTGTGAGGTAATTCAAGGAGCAACTACCCACCCATTTCAGATGGGCTCTTGACCACACGTGACATTTCTAGATGCTGGCTACACGTCTGCCACTCTAAATGGGCCAACGCAGTAATGGGGGAAATTGTGCACATATAGGTGTTTGCTGAGAGCTGGAGTGCATTGAAAATCAAATGGCCAGTCCTAAAATGGGCCTGAGGTTTTTTTTCTACAGCCTTTTTTAAGAGAAGATACATTTGCTATTATATTCATATTAAGACAAATGCAGATTTTGAAATTCTACAATTAGAAACTATTTCAAGGTGCTCTCAACTGCTCTGAAAATGAATATCCCTATTACAAAGATACCCTGTGAACCCATTTCCTATTTTTAATAGCCAGTTGAATCATAGAACTGTTCTTTGTTGTGTTCTGATCAAATTCCTGTTTATGATATGGATCTTTATGTAAATTGTCCTAGGGAATTAGGATGCCTCTATCTCCTTACTGTTCCTTTAGAAAACCATAGTTTTCATTATAAACAAATATATTAAAATTGTGTTTAATACATCTGTTTCTTATGAATTATTTACTGACCATTGTCTTTCATGTGTTCTCTAAAATGACTTTCATGCCCAAAAACATGGAGTATATTTATGGGTATGTTTAGATATCAGTATAACCAAACTCAGACTGAGAGGTCTTTTCTCCATCGTTCATCTGCTTGTCAACTGGCAATCCCCACACATTGTTCCACAAACCTCTCTTTGTATGACTCTCAACATTAGTGTATACAGTTTGTCAACTTTGAATAGATGAGGAGATACAATAATGTACTGAAAACAAACCAACTAGAAACTTACGGAAACTAAGAGAAACTAATGAAAGAATATTTTTACAAGGGTAAAAACATAAGAAATGTAATTTTAATATTGTTCTGTATGTTTTATCATAATCCACTGCTTATAGGTATCTGAGAAAGTTATCTATTATGTCTTTGAAGCCATATTTCAGTTGGGAATGTTTAATAAACTTTGCTTTTCTTAATTAATTTTAGGCACTCTACTGTGTATACACTGGTGTTTTAGTGTTGTTTCATTTTGAGGATATGCCTTTTGTGAAACTCCTGATAAAATTCTTCACCCATTTTTCTGTCTATATATTTTATTGTTATCTCCATATATAGATTTTTCTGCATTTTCTAGGTCCTGGAGATGTAAAGTTAGGTGTGTGCATGCACATGTGTGTGTGTGTATGTGTGATCTTTTTCTTTTTTTAATGTAGTGGACATCTATTATAAACTTTTTCCCTTAGAACTAATTTCATTATATCCTATAAGTTTTGGGTATGTTGTTTTTCATTTTCATTTGTTTTGAGATATTTTATTTTCCTTATGGTTTCTTCTTTGACCTATTAGTTTCATTTCCACACAGTAGTGAATTTTCTGGTTTTCCATCTGCCATTGGTTTTTAGTTTCATACCATCGTGCTCAGAAAAGACACTTGGTATTATTTCAGTCTTCTTACATTTGCTAAAATTTGTTTGGGGACCTGACATGTAATCTGCCCTAGAGAATGTCCCATGTGCACTAGAGAAGAATGTGTATTCTGCCGCTGTTGTGTGGAATGTTCTACATATGTCTGTTAGGTCCATAGGAACTTTAAAATATAGTTCAAGTCATGGGGCATCTGGGTGGCTCAGTCAGGTGGGCATCCAGCTGCGGCTCAGGTCATGATCTTACAGTTTGTGAATTTGAGCCCCACATCGGGCTCTGTGCTAACGGAGCCTGGAGCTCAGAGCCTGGGGCCTGCTTCGAGTTCTGTGTCTCCCTCTCTCTCTGCTCCTCCCCGCTCGTGCTCTGTCTCTCTCTCTCTCCTTCAAAAATAAATAAAAACATTAAAAAAACTTTTTTTAATGTAGTTCAGGTCAGTTTTTCCTTGTTGATTTTCTGTCTGGATGATCTATCCATTGTTGAAGTAGGGGTATTAGGGGTATCCCTAATATTATTGTATTACTGTCTATTTCTCTCTGTTAGTATTTGCTTAATATATTTAGGTGCTTCAATATTAGGGGCATGTACATTTACAACTGTTATATCCTCTTGATGACTTGATCCCTTTATCATTAATTAATAGCCTTCTTTGTCTCTTACAGTTTTTGACTTAAAGTCTACTTCTTCTGATACAAATATAGGTACTCCTGCTCCCTCTCATGTACTATTTTCCTCATTTCAATTAGTTGTTCATAATTGTTTCCTTATAGTTCACTGAATTTCTTTAAGAGGATTACTTTGAATTCTTTGTCATACAACTGATAAATATCCATTTCTTTAAGGTTAGTCATTGGAGTTTTATTAGTTTTCTTTGGTGGTATCATATTTCCTTGATTAATCACGATCCCTGTGGCTTTGTGTTGGTGTTTCCCATTTCAAGGAAGTAGGCTCTTCTTTTAATCTTTATGTACTGGCTTTGATAGATAAACTCTTCACCAGTCAGCCCATCAAGAAGTTGAATGGGCCATTTTTTGGTTCATGGGTAGGCTTGTTGCTCAAGTCCTTGGGTAGTCCAGTCTGGTGCCTGGGTCAGCAGATGAGCAGGCCTGGTGCTTGAACACATGGCAACCAGCCTGGTTCCTGGACCTGTGAGAACAGGCTTGGCCCTGGGGACCACTGAAGTAGGCTTAGCATCTGGGTCCATGGAGATGCTTCGGTACCGAAATAGGTAGGCCAGGGCCTGGGTTCATGGGAGACCCCTAGGAGCCTTGTACCATGGAGTCACAGGGGGCTACTGGCTCTCACTTCACTTTCTTTTTCTCTTAGGGTGAATCTCTTTCTGTCTTGGCACTGGGCTGCCTGGGCTTGCTAGAGTGGTGATGGTGGCGGTGGCGGGGAATGTGAATATCTTTTTACCCTTCTCAGTGTGTGTGTGTGTGTGTGTGTGTGTGTGTGTGTATCATTCTGGTGATGTAATGACTCACCTGGAATTGTTAGCTCTTGTGAAGGTATTTTTGGTTGTGGATAGTTATTCAAATTAATGTTTCTGAGAGGAACTGTTGCTAACTTCACTCAAACTAAATAATTTAAGTGTATTTGAAATCATCAGCCATTTACTTTGTGGTTTATTATTTTTATGTCTTTATTATTCAAGGTCACGAAGATGTTTTGCATTTCTTTCTAAAGAAAGAAAGAATGCACCTGAGTGAAGAAAGAGTATAGCTGAACAAAGGAGGTAATACATTTAATTAAGAAAAAGTGAAATTTGGATGAATTATTTTACTCATTAAGCAGAAAATTAAAAAAAAAATCTTACTGCTTTCCTCTCAATTTAGGAATAAGTTTACCAAACATTTCAGATAATCATACTTATGTGTCAACGTATATTTGATTATGGAATATTTAAGCTAATAGTTTATCATATATAAAAAATGTATGACTTTTATTTTCTTTTCTAACTTCTAGAATGCATTGCTGAGGTACTGAGGAAAATCGAATTATATCTGATAGTTCAAGTTCAAACTATGACTTTTACTTTAATGTAACAGATATGAATTCTAAGTAATATTGTTATTTGAACTCTATGAATTTTACTTCAATTATTTTTTCAAATAATTCTATTAATATAATCATAAATGACATCTTTTCATGTTGTCTAGGTTCAATTCCTTTTGCCCATGAAATATTCATTTTATTTTGTCCTTGGCTACTTTATAGATATTAAATTAATTTGGTAGAAAATTATTATGAAACATTTTACAAAATATTCTCTCCTTTAAATTATGAGCCTAATTATCATGTGAATATGGAGATTGTGAAACACATATGCAGCAAATTTCAAAACTTCTTGTATCTTTTATTACTGTATTTACCAAATTCTTACTACCTCTCCCTTTCTTTGTACCTCTCAGAGCCACAGAGCCATAGAACAGTGTGATATTAAGAGAAGAAAAAATGCATTTAAATAATAAGACTTGTTCTTTAAATCTTGTATTAAATTAATTTTTTGGATATATTTTTTATCAAAAAACATAAGAGAAATTAACAGAATATTGTGCCAGATATTGTTCTGAAAGTAATTTATAGAAATGCCTTCCAATTAAAAAATGAGCATATTGATTTGAGTCAAGAATAGAGTTTTCATATTTTGAAACAGTAAACTGTCTTTAGTTTGTTAAGATTAAGATAAATGGAAGAGAGAGGGCTTGTGCTTGAAACCCAGGTCCGTTACTCACTGCTTACAAGATGCTGAATATTATTTAATTTCTTTAATGCTCAGTTGTCTTTTTAATCTCTTTATTAAAATATATACAAAATAAGATAAGATAAAACCAGAGAGGGAGGCAAACCATAAGAGACTCTTAACTATAGAAAAGAAACTGAGGGTTCCTGCAGGGGTGGTGGGCAGGGTATGGGCTAAATGGGTGATGAACATTAGGGAGGGTACTTGTTGGATGAGCACTAGTGTTATATATAAGTGATGAATCACTAAATTCTACTCTGGAAACCAATACTACACTATATGTTAACTAACTTGAATTTAAATAAAATCTTGGAAAGAAAAAAAAAAGGATAGATATAGATATAGATATAGATATAGATGATATAGTTCTCAATGATGGAAATGAGTATAAATAAGTGTGATTAGACCCATATAATCATATAGATGCATAAATGTTCAGGTGGGCCTGGTAAATATTCAATACACAAGCACCACAAGTTTCTCTATTGCTGTCTTTTTTAATGTTAATAATAAGTGGCCATTGAAAAGTGTTCAAATAGTTACATGTTGGAAAATTGAAGATGACTTTTTATGTTGATTTAAAAAATATAGTGGTAAAACCTATATATAGTGGTAAAACCTGGTATATATAGGTAAAACCTATATATAGTGGTAAAACCAAAAAAGTAGTTTTGACACCTTTTAAACTGCTGTGTATGAGCTGTTTTAATTGAATTCTTATGTACAGGCATCATATACAAAATTCAGGTTAGGTTCAAGATAGATAGATAGATAGATAGATAGATAGATAGATAGTAAGATAGATACAAAGAAAATGGGAAGAAGTTGATAAAAAAGTGTAAAAGGGGAAAAAAGAAAAAAAATAGAGCTATAGAAATCTAAATAAAAATCTAGACCAGCAGCCTTATTTTACAGTATGAGCTATGGGTGACAAGTATTTCAGAAACATAGCTGTTAGTACTTGACCAGCCTATTGACTTTTAATATTACAAACTTGAATTGAATTAATGGCTAGCTGTAACTTCTAATGAAGAGTATCACTATAATAATCTAAAGGAGCAGAACATTACTTAAGAAATTCTGACATCTCTTTAACACAAATTGAGAAAGTAAAGAATAGTATTAATAAGCATTAGTATAAACAAAAGCGAAACAAAACAAGATTTTAGATCAGCAGACCACTTTTATAGGAAACAATAACAATGAGATTGCTATGGTTTTGATGTTGTTTTAACACATTCATTATATGTAAAATAACATCTCTAAAAATTTGGGCAATATCACTAATTTTCAATTTCTATTGATGAATTAAGGCTCTCACAGTACCCTTGCTTTTACTTCTTCAAACATAAGTGATCTGGTTTTAGATAAATGACAACACTTACAGCAGACTTTAGACAGTGGTGATCTGTTGTGTTTCTGTTTTTGGTTTTTGCTTATTTCAGAAATTAGCTATTTTTATTTTTATTTTATTTTTATTTTTTTTAATATAATTTATTGTCAAATTGGCTAACATACAGTGTATAACATGTGCTCTTGGTTTTGGGGGTAGATTCCCGTGGTTCAATGCTTACATACAATACCCAGTGTTCATCCCAACAAGTGTCCTCCTCAATGCCCATCATCCATTTTCTCCTCTTCCCCACCTCCCCCATCCACCCTCAGTTTGTTCTGTGTGTTTAAGACTCTCTTGTGGTTTGCCTTCCTCCCTCTCTGTAACTATTTTTTCCCCTTCCCTTCTCCCATAGTTTTCTGTTAAATGTCTCAAGATCCACATATGAGTGAAAACATATATCTGTCTGTCTCTGACTGACGTATTTCACTTAGCATAATACCCTCCAGTTCCACCCATGCTATTGGAAATGGCAAGATTACATTCTTTCCATTGCCAAGTAGTATTCCATTGTGTATATAAACCACATCTTTTTATCCATTCATCAGTTTATGGTCATTTGAGTCTTTCCATAATTCTGGCTATTGTTGATAGTGCTGTTATAAACATTGGGGTACACCTGCCCTTATGTGTAGAAGGGTTCTAATAAGATTTAAGCATAGGCTACATGGCAGAGTCTACTGAGACAATGACTGCACAGTTAAACAACAACAAAAAAACATGGAGAGCCATGTACACTGAGACAAGGAATTTAAATTTTCTTTTAAAGGCATTGTAGAATTAGATCATACAAGTAAAATCGTTGGCTCCCTGGGTTAGAAAGATTGCTGTATTAGAAATATAGAGCGTGCTTGGAGAGAGGCAAGGATAATCTGGAGGTTAACATAGCCTCTGAGAATGACATTTGTGACATTAGTCTAAATTAGGCGTATGAGGGGTGCTTGGGTGGCTCAGTGGGTTAGCTGAGCATCTGACTCTTGATTTCAGCTCAAGTCATGATCTTAGGGTCTTGGGGTTGAGCCCTGCATTAGGCTCTCTATCCCTCTCCCTTTGCCCACCCTCCCTCATTTGCATGTGCATGCGCGCACGCTCTCTCTCTCTCAAAATAAATAAATAAATGAATAAATAAATAAATAAATAAATAAATAAATAAGAGGTGTGAGACTTAGCATGGAAAGGAGGGGCATGTTTTATGGAGCACAAGCTCATACTGTACCTATCATTTCTAAGAGTGACTACTTTTCCTTTTATTGACTAACAGCCACAAAATACTTTGTTCTCAGATGTGTTTATGAATCTCTTAGTGATCTGCAAGAGTTTTGGCAATGCTAAAGTAAGTTTGGAGGAACTATTTGTTGTTGAGAGTGTATTCATTTGTGAGGGTGTGTTTTCAGTGACAACTTGTATGAATTGTTTAGTGGGTCAAAAAAGTCAGAACTGTGAGAAACTGGGAACTGTATGTTGCTGATATCATAGTTGTTACAAGGTACACATGCGTGGAAGCCCTTATCTCCATGACTATCTGAAAATGGCCACTTGATAAATGTGACTTTCCTTCCATCCCTCTTTTATTCCCTCTTTTACTCTTACTGGAATCTGCAAGTGCCTAAGTCTGCTGAATTACATTAAAAGGAAATAATGCTTCAGGATGCCTGGGTGGCTTATTTGGTTAAGTGTCCAACTGTTGGTCTCAGGTCATGATCTCAGGGTTCAAACCCCATATTGGGCTCCACACTGGGTGTGAAGCCTACAAAAAGAAAAAAAAGAAAAGAGGTGTACCTGGGTTGCTCACTTGGTTAAGCATCCAACTCTTAATTTTGGCCCAGGTCATGATCTCAAGGTTGAGATCAAGCCCCACTTTGGGGATTGGGATTCTCTCTCTCTCTCCCTCACTTGCAGGCAAGCTCTTTCTCTCTCTCTCTTAAAACATTTTTAAAAAAGGAAATAGTGCTTGAATTGTAAATAATTGTTTTCTATGAGTTAGGAATCTCTTTTTTTTATGTCCATCTGTCACTGGGTTGCTTAGTTCTTGTTCCAAATGCAGTTGGAGACCTGAGACCAGAATGGGGAAATAGATTTTATGGAGTAGATAACTATAGTACACTTTCAAAAGTGAAAGGGAGACACTGCCAGTGGCAATGGCACCTGGAAGCTCTAGCTACATCCTTTTAAGCTTCCTTTCTGCATATGTAAATTTGGCTTTAATTGATATTTTTGATTGACAGCTGGTGGTTGTATAATATTTTGGCTTCTGCACCATGCGCCTAAAGGGCAAATTGCACCTTTTATGCACAGGCTCAGATTTTAGAAGTCCCCTTGGGGCACTTGAGCCAGCTCTGGCTCCTCCTATTCTGTTAACCCTGGGGGGGGGGGGGGGCGGGCGGGGCTCTGAGGGTGTGGTCAGCACATGCTTTATCTCTCCTAGCTCTTGCCTAACAACTGCCTAACAAGTCCATTTCAACTTCCATTGTATTTTGTGACATGTGGGTATGTAGCTATATAGAAAAGTACAGTGATAAGAAACAATGGTATTTCTTCTCCACTGATGTAAACATGATATTAAAAAAGTGTTGTTTTAGTTAACAAACTGAGGTATTTATATCTACTTGATCGGTATAATAATACCTCATTCTCATACTTGCCTGTTAAAAAACATAAGAATGTACAATATATTTTTTGCCAACCTATTTTACAGAAGCTCATTTATTCATCTATTCACTTGTAGAAATATTGAGAGACCTCTAACCTCTGAGACTGAGAGACCTCTAACCTCAGAGACTTCTAAACCTCTGAATAAGACTTTCTTTAGGTCAATTTATTTGAATAATTGGTTAGGAAAGCTTACAGAAAAAGATCACTCTGTATATAAAACATGCTTACTAGAAATACGTTGTCTAAGGAGAAAATGAATATTGCATAAATTTTTAGGTTGTTCTCCAAAGCAGCATCTAAGAAGGGGGAAATGGGTTTTCTATTCAAAGGACTTTTCAACAAACACAGCAGAAAGGAGACCTTTCATTTATGATCGATAAAAGTCTACATAACAAACAACACTTTGCTCTCTCCCTAAGAAAGACTGTTTTCTTCTCAGGGACCAATACCTAACAAACAAGGCTGGAAGATAAAGATGTATTGTTCAGACCAATTATGCTGAAGAGAAACATAAATAAAGGCTGTGGCTTTGTGTCAGTTTCAGGCACATCTCTTGGACAAGAAACGTGAAACACTATAGCTATGAAGGCTCAACAAAGCAAAGTAGAACATTTTTAAAAAGAGTTATGTTAATCTATTTTTCTTTTATGTTCCTATCTTGAATTTAAAGATTAAGAATAAATAAATCAAAGCAATGCCATAAACTTAAAATGATATATCCTTTGATTGAAAAGATCAAAAAGTTTATAAGTAAAAGAACCACATAATATGATTTGGAATTTGCCTAAAAGTGTATTTCTTGAGTTGCATAAATTATTTGACTAAGGCATTTTATTTTTTCATTTTCCCCTAACGCACCTCATTGCGGCATTTTACCTAAGATATTTGTTTCTTAAATCTGATGTTAAATTTCTCTATATCTCTCTGTTTATTTCTCTCTCTATATATATATCTAATCTGTATTTGGGCAGAAGGATTTTGCTAGATTTTTTTTTTACGTATAATATTCGATGCTATATTAACAGAACTTAGTGATTGTTAGGCATGTGTGATGGGAAGAAGTCAGTGTTAATGTCTCAGCTCCTGGTGGCATTATCATTTAGTGTGTGTTAGAATGCCAGAGAAGAAGCAGGTTTTCCAGAGAAGTCAATGACTTCAGTTTTGGAAACTTGGATTCTGTGGTTCTTGAAGCTATTCTAATTGCAAATGTCGATATATAGGTTAGAAAGCAATTTTTGGATTTCAAGGAAAAAATATGAACTAGAAATTACTGCATGAAGAATATTAATACAGGTATTGTGTTTAGTGTGAAAATAAATGAATACATTTTAAGATAAGCTGCAGTTTTATTATCTCTATATATCTGTATATTATTTTAATAGGCTTAATGAGCCCACTTATGTGACCTATACCATGAAGAACTAACATATTTTGTTTATAAATTATTTCTCTGACTCTTATATAGTATGTTACAAAGTTAACAGTAATTAAAACAGTACATTTCTGGCATAAAGACAGAGATAAAGACTAATGGAACAGAATAGAGACCAGAATTAAACCCATGCATATATAGTCAATTGATATCCAGCAACGGTATCAAGAATACATAATGAACAAAAGATAGCTTTTTTAACAAATAGAGTTGGGAAAATGGATGTCAACATGCAAAAGAATAAAATTGGACCCTTATCTAAACATCATACACAAAAGTGCACTTAAAATTAGTTAAAGACTTAACAATAAGACCTAACACTATAAAACATATGTAAAACCTAACAGTATGGAGGCTCCTCAGAAGACTAAAGGTAAACTACCTACGATTTAGCAATCCCATTTCTGAGTATCTATCCTAAAATTGAAATCAGAATCTCAAGGAGATATCAACACTCCCATGTACATTGCAGCATTATTCACAATAACCAAGATATGGAAACAATCTAAATGTCTGTCAACAGATGCGGGGGAAATATGTGGTATATACGTATAGTGGAATACTATTCAGCCTTAAAATATAAGAAAATCCTGCCATTTTCTACTACATAGATGAAACTGAAGGACATTATGCTGAATGAAATAGGCCAGACAGAAAGACAAATACTGCATGATTCCACTGACATTTGGTACCTAAAATATTTAAACTCATAGAAGCAGAAAATACAGAATAGAGTAGGATAGGGTAGAATAGAATAAAACCATATTATGGTTACCATATTTTAGGGCGGAAGGAAGGAGGAAATCAAGACTTGTTCAATTGGCTTAAAGTTTTGGAGATCTGCTATACAGTACAATACCTGTAATAAACAATACTGTATTGTTCATTTAAAAATTTGTAAGAGAGTAGTTCTCATGTTAAGTGTTCTTACCACACACGCAAAAGGGGACACATAAAAATTTTAGAAGTGTTAGGCACATTTATTGTCTTAATCGTGGTGATGGTTTCATATGTTTATGCTAATGTCTAAACTCATCAAATCACGTATGTTAAATATGTGCAGATTTTTGTATATCAATTATACTGCAATAAATCTGTTTAAAATTTTTAAAGAATATTGATAAATATATGCTGACTAAATGAATAGATTAAGAACTGAGTTTCAATGTTAAAATCTAGAAGTGGGTGATGGTATAAGGCATTACAGTAAAACCTTGGTTTGTGAGCATAATTCGTTCTGGAAACATGCTTGTAATCCAAAGCACATGTATATCAAAGTGAATTTCCCTTAAGAAATCATGGCAACTCAGATGATTCATTCCACAATCCAAAAATATTCATATAAATATGATTATAATACTGTATTATAATACAAAATAATAAAATGCAAAATATAAAGAAAAATAAATTAACCTGCTCTTACCTTTGAAAACCCTCGTGGCCGGTGTGAGGGAGACAAGAGAGAGCAGGGTAATTGTGTAGGATGACATTCACTATCACTAACGGAATGACTGCTATCTATTGGCTCATAGAATCTTTTTCTTTTTGTGCAACTTTAATGAGGAACCTATCCGATGACACTTGGTTTGGCCTCCTTTTGAGTATTTTGCGGAAATGTAACATTGCATTGTCATTAAACAGATTCATCACTCGTAATGTTACATACAGACTTATTCAGGTGGTGCTTTTGTACAAAATTTTGCATTGTCTCCCACATTTTACGTATCTCCCCAATCTCACTTGCAGTGAGGGATTCCTTCGCCTTTTTCTCCTCCTCTGCAGATGACATGCAGACATACACTTCTTATAAAATGTTGCAATTTCAGCCACTTGTATACCTCCTTTGTACTTCTCAATGTGGTTTCCTTAACTTCCACCACCATAATCATCTTCTTCTCGCCACCTTTCTTTTCAATCTTATTCTGCATGTGGGCCATTGTATACACTCACACGGATGTTGACTACAGTACAGTATTAATAAACTCTTTTCATATAATGTATTTAATATAACTGGCAGTAAGGCAGCAGAAGAAAGTGTCTGTATCTGCAGGCAGCCTGGCCTAGAATGAAGCGCAAAGCGTTCCTAAGCTTACTCTTGTGTGGGAAAGCAAAGGACTGTCCATAGGTGCCTTGAAGTGACAAAAAATACACTAGTGCCAGGTGTGGGCACCTTCCAACGTTCTGAAGAATCACTGATTTCTTCCAAACACCAACCACATCCTGAGACCAAGCATCTGAGCATGGGAGACAATCACCCACAATTTCACACAGAGAGAGAGAGAGAAGAACCATTGGCTCAGTTGTGATCATGTGACATTTGACATCACGTACTATTCATATTACAAGACATCACTTGTTTATCAAGTTAAAATTTATAAGAAATATTTTCTCATCTTGCAAAACACTTGTAGAACAAGTTACTCACAATTCAAGGTTTTACTGTATATTTTTAATCACTCATCACTAAAAGTTTATTTTGCTGGATATGAGACAAAAGGTCTGATTCAGTGTCAACATATTCTTATGTTCATGTGTTGGACATTTTTTATATTAAAGCAATCTGTATAGTTTCAGAAAATATATAATATTCCCTGTGGCTACCTAATGCCAATCCAGCCCAGTCCCAAAATTCTTTGGCTGCTATTGCTTTTACCTGCTGAATCTACAGAACTGTTTTGTTGTTATTGTTGTCGAAAATATTACAGAAACAAATTAGTTATATTGATAGATATTTGAGAGTTTTTATCTGGGATATACCCCCCAAAATGGTAGGGTAAGTGTGAAAATGTGATAGAGATTTATTAGGGTGTATTCATTTCTTATTATTAAGTCCTTCTATAGACCTCAAATTAAAATAAAATTTAGATACAAAAGTTTTTATAAGGTAAGGATTCCCAGTCATAGGAAACATTAATATACATACAAGTCATGACCTAACTCAGGGAACACTTGCTTATCTCTCCTTGAGAGTTCTTTAAACCTACAGGGATAATACCATAGTTAATTTTATATCTGTAATCTATCTTTGGATCTTCTGCCAAGATTGCTAAGAAGGCAGTCATATCAATTATGCAGATTTGTTTCATGATCTGGCTATTTCTAACTTAATAATTGGACTTTAGGATGAATTCCTTTCACATAGGCCAATAAACATTCAACAGTTCTAACCACAAAATATTGTACATGCAAAGATTTTCAAAACTTTTTAATACAATTTTTTAAATCTAAGTGAAGGGAACAATAGTTTCCTTTGATGAATAATAACCTGATATTATTTGTAGGGCTTTTTAGTACTTTTATCACTGTCTTCCTGTTGGAAGAGAGTATATTTATTCATTTGTAGTTTCACTATATACAGAAGGTATAAAATGATTAGAAGAGGAGCAAAATTTGAATGGTTCCTTTATTTATTTATTTATTTATTTATTTATTTATTTATTTATTTATTTTACATCCAAGTTAGTTAGCATATGTGCAATAATGATTTCAGGAGTAGAATCCAGTGATTCATCCCCAACATATAACACCCAGTGCTCATCCCAGGTGTCTTCCTTAATGTCCCCTACCCACAACCCCTCCAGCAACCCTCAGTTTATTCTCTGTATTTAAGAGTCTCTTATGTTTTGTCCCCCTCCCTGTTTTTATATTAATTTTGCTTCCCTTCCCTTATGTTCATCTGTTGTGTATCTTAAATTCCACATATGAGTGAAGTCATATGATATTTGTCCGTCTTTGACTAATTTTTTTTAGCATAATACCCTCTAGTTCTATCCATGCTGTTGCAAATGACGAGATTAAAAAAAAAAAAGGCTCATGACTAAAGCTATGTAATATTCTATTAGGGACTATAGTGAGACAGAATAATAAAATGGGGTTTAAGAGTGAAAATAAAATGGTTTCCTTAAATTGTTTATAAACAGATAAAATTAAATTCAATATGAATAAATTCGTTGAATCAGGAAAATAGAAGGTTAAGCAAAATTTCCTAGGATAATATCTGGGCTCATAATTAAAATCATGGCATCATGAGTCAATAATATATTTCTATGTTTGGCAGACCTATAAATATTACTGTATACTGGGGCTCAAATGAGCTAAAAGGGATGGTGTAACACTGTGCGGAACTGCCAACCAATCCAGAATTTAAAGTTATATATAACTGAGTATGTCCTTTGGCCTTGGAAAGATTACTAAATCCACAGACTTAATTTCTTTCTCTCTACAGTAGTTTAATCACAACTATTCTGATTACTTTGCAGGAATCTTGTGAGATGAATAACATTATTGCTGATTCAAGGTCAAGACAAAAGTGAGATTATAATATTTCGTGTTTCAGCGAAGATATTTTATGTACTTATCAAGTATTATATCCTGGAGGGTGGTTCAAAGTTAAACAAGTCTTGTTCTCTGGAAGGAACTAGTGATCTTGTTTTTTGGAGTAGGGAGTAACCGGAAGAACAAAAGAAATCCTCACAAATAGACTAACGAGATATGCACCAAAAACTCCAAAAGGGTAATCTGCTTGAGGACGTTTGATTGAGGGAGTTAAAATTGAAGAAGTTTCCATATATAAGGTATAATTTGAACTGGACTTTGAAAGATTAGTAAAAATTCAGTTATCAAGAGGTGAGGTAGACCGTGGTAATTTACTTATTTATTTTTTAATGTTTGTTTATTTCTGAGACAGACAGAGCATGAGTTGGGGAGGGGCAGAGAGAGAGGGAGACACAGAAGCAGAAGCAGGCTCCAGGCTCTGAGCTGTCAGCACAGCGCCCTTCGGTGTGCTCAAACCTGACCTGAGCCGAAGTCAGCCGCTCCACCAGGTGAGCCACCCAGGCACCCCTAGGTGGTGATAATTAAAAAAAAACAAACATGATGAACCAAATGGCTTTGGAGTTTTGGTATGCAGTGAACATGGTAGAAGAAAACATGAATATCATCCTGGCATGATGGAATTTTTCCTATAGGCAATAAAAGATTCTATAAGGAATAGTATTTTTCACTTTGCCGTAGAACATTAATGGACTGGAAGTAACAGAGTAAAAGAACAAACCAAAAGAAACAATAGGTGTCATAATTCTGGCTGCAAAATTCTCATTGTAATTGTTGTTGCTTTCCTTGGGCTTCCTAAAATTCCTTCATACCCTCTAAATCTAAACCCAAAAACATAATGTGTATTCCGACTGCTACAGATTGTAGGCACTATTAAAATCTATTATAAATTGCAGTTCAGTGGGTATTAGTGTTTAATTATTAAGGAAATAAAAAAGAAAATAATTTTCTAGTAATGAAAGTATGAGAAAGCATATTAGGGTGAATCGCAAAACAGAGACGAATTTAGGTTCTGGCTCAGGCAAACCTGGCACATCCGGGTTTCAGTCCCAATATGATTTCCACTTGCCATGTCACCTTGTGCAAATCTCTTAAGGTCTTTTAGTCCTTTGTTGTTTTTTCTTTTTTTGTAGACTTGGTTCCATAAAATCTATCAGAGACATTGGTAAAAAAAATTAAATTAGACACTGTATGGAAAGTGTTGAGATAGAGTATTCTTTAATTAAATTATCATTGTGATTCATGAGTCCATGAAAATATCTGTAATATGGAGGTTGATTATAATTCTCTCATTTAGTATTCTATATAGTGCAATTATAGGCCAATTATATTTCTCAGCTTCAGGAAGCACCAAAAAAAAATTAAAAAGGTAAAATTTATGGCTATCTGCAGAACTGGATTTGACATCTTTCATCACATGTTTTACTGTTAGTTTTCATAGCAGAGACTTGTCAAGTGAATAATCCTAAAAATGGTAACTAGAAAATGCAACTGAAGTTGTTACTAAAAGTAAAATGCCAGAAAAGAGTGCTCATTAATATGTTGAGCCACAACCTTACAAATGTTGAGAGAAAATCTGAAATATGCTTAACAAATACTTTATTTTTTTGAACAAGCTTTGCATTTATTAAACACTTTTTCTGGTAGTTGTTGGTTTTCTTTTTAACTTTTCCCTCTTCTTAAACCCTACCTATTTCAATATGTTCATTGACCTCAAGAAACAATTGATACCTTGGTTGAAATCACCTTGGCATATTTAAACAATATTAACCTGCTTTAAAATATTCACTAACTGGTAGGGTGCCTGGGTGGCTTAGTCAGTTAAGCAAGTGCCCAACTCTGAATTTCCACTCAGGTCATGATCTCACGGTTCATGAGTTTGTGCCCTGTGTCTTGCCCCGTGTCAGGCTCTGTGCTAACAATGCAGAGCCTGCTTGGGATTCTCTCTCTCCCTCTCTCTTTGTCCCTCCCCTACTGGTGCATGCTGTCTCTCTCTCTCAAAATAAATAAATAGACTTAAAAAAGAAAGATGAGTGTATTCTTAATCCCTCCTCAACTATTTCACCCATGCCCCTACCCACCTCCTCTCTTGTAACCATCTGTTCTCTATAGTTAAGAGTCTGTTTTTTGATTTGTATCTGTTTTTTCCTTTGTTCAGTTGTTGTATTCCTTAAATTCCACATATGAGTGAAATAATATGGTATTTGTCTTTCTCAGACTGACTTATTTTGCTTAGCGTTACCTACTCTAGACCCATTCATGTTATTGAAAATGGCAAGATTTCAATTCCTTTTTATGGCTTAATAATATTTTATTGTACATATACATACCACCTCTTTTTATCCATTCATATATCAACAGGCCTTTGGGCTGCTTCCTTAATTTGGCTGTTGTAAATAATGCTGCAGTAAACATAGGAGTGCATATATCCTTTCAAGTTAGTGTTTTTGTATTCTTTGGGTAAATTCTCCGTAGTGTTATTACTAAATCATGTAGTAATTCTATTTTTAATTTTTTTGAAGAGCCTCCATGCTGTTTTCCACAGTGGCTGCACCAGTTTGCATTCCCACCAACAGTGTACAAGTTTGCTTCTTCTCTGCATCCTCGCCAACTCTTGTTGTTTCTTGTGTTCTTGATTTTAGCCATTCTGACAGGTGTGAGGTTGTATCTCATTGTGTTTTGATTTGCGTTTCCCTGATGATGAGTGATGTTGAGCATCTTTTCATGTACTGGTTGACCATCTGTATGTATGTCTTCTTTGGAAAAATGTCTGCTCATGTCTTCCCATTTCGAATTTTGAATTTCCCATATTGAATTCTACTGGCAATTTTTAAAAAAATCCTTACCTCAGATATTTCCTCAACAGAAATATATTCCAGAAAAAAATTAAAAGTATGTCTCAAGATAATTAATAATATAGGAGTATATATGTTTTCAGCAATGGACATTATAAAGCGTGTGTGGGTAACATAACAGAGTCCTTCATTTTCATTTCTGTTTTTCAAGAATATCCATTAATATGGATATTAATTAATTAATATAGACAGACACCCAAAAAGAGAATGAGGCAGACATGGAGAGGCAGAGAGAGAGATAAACAGAGACAGAGATACAGAGAAAGAAAAATAAGTCTATGATCTGGATTCTGTTATGAGTAAAAGACTGGCAATTGTATGCCACTCCATTCTTTCCTTTCCCTTATGAAAAGACTAAGTAATAATACTCATTTTAAGGCCAGTTTTTTTCAAGTTTTTACTTTCCTTGATGTTATTATCTTTGAAACTCATAATCAGTACCCTGTAAACATTTAAAACTACAGACCTTCTCTCTACCCCAGTTTCTGTCATTCTTGTTGACAATAGTGGATCATAAATTTAATACCATGTCTCAGTTTTTGATCTTGTTTCCAGTGACTACTCCTCCCCATGACTTTCAGACAGCCATTCCATGGGCATATCTATTTATTATCTGTAGCTCTTTGGCTGGAAAATTAATTCTGCTAATATTCATACCATAACCATCCCATATCCCACCTTCCAGCTAATTAGTTCAGCTACTCCTACTCTCTGATTTTTATCAGAAGCTCTAATTCATTAAACTTTATGCTATCTCCCATTTCAAAAATTCTCTTCTTTCTTAGTGTGCCATTTTTCCAGTTGTATTCCATGACTCATTTTTTAATAATATTCTTTCATTATTCTAAAGCCCCATACTTTTTTCCTTTTCCATTACACTAATCTGGAGAACCAAGTTATCTGATTTCTGTCTACATAAAATATCAGGACATATTATTCCCAGTATGAAACAATCATCATAAAATTGAAATAATCCCTCATCACCTCAATTCTATGCAAGGTATCTGGTCAATTAATCTTCATCCTATTTCACTCAACTCTTTCAAAAATTGTTCGTGCACTTCAAAATCTATTTCCATATTTTCTATTAGATACGTATTCATTGCCTCCAAAAATCAAACATACACACACATTTTTACATCATTTGGATGCAGTGTATCCTGTTATAACAAAGCGGCTGTTTCTTCTATCTAATCTTTGTACTGGATTACATTTCTTCTTGTCTCTCAGGAAAATTATTCTATCAATTTCTCTCTCTCTTTCTGTCTCTCTCTCTCTCTCATTCTTTCTCCCCCTACTTAATTTCTTCCTTGGAAGTTTTCTGGGAAATACTTTCCTTTTTTAGTTTTATATCCCCACCATATAAGAAATATGTTAGTTATGGGAAGACACATGCTGTTTTATTTAGAGGTAAACTTCTTTATAAATTATTTCAAAGATGATAATTAGCTGCTACAAATTAGGAAACTTTAGGGGCACCTAGGTGGCTCAGTCGGTTGGTCATCTGACTCTTGATTTGAACTCAGGTTATGATCTCATGGTTTGTGAGATTGAGCCCTGTGTCAGACTCTGCACTGACAGTATGGAGCCTGCTTGGGATTCTCTCTCTGCCCCTTTCCTGCTGATCTCTCTCTCTCTCAAAATAAATAAATAAATATTTAAAAATAAATAAATTAAGAAACTTTAATTGTATGCTGATTCTAAGTGGTCAAGTAATGTTACCTTTCAAGAGATTCATGTTCTTTGCACATCACTTGTGAATTTTATATACGTATAACTTTTTTTTGGAATTTTATTTTTTCTTCTTATTGTGTTACTTATATATCAAATAAAATTCGCCATTTGGATCATTTTTACGTGTGCAAGTTAGAGGCATTAATTCCATTCACAATTTTGTGAAATCCTTACCACTATTTCCAAAGCTTTTTAGACAGCACAAAAAGCAGTAATTCTCCCTTTTCCCCTCTACAAGCCCCTGGAAACCTGTAACCTACTTTCTGTCTCTAAGAATTTACCTGTTCTAGGCATTTCGTACAAGTACAATGGTACACTATTTTTTCCATTTTGCCTGACTTATTTCACTTAAAATAATGTTTTCAAGGTTCATCTGTTATGTCGCATGCATCAGAATTTCATTCTGTTCTATGGCTGAATAAACATTCTATTTGTATACATACACCACGTTTTGTTCATCCATCCATCTATTGTTGAACACTTGGGTTGTTTCCACCTTTTGGCTGTTATGAATTACGCCACAATTAGAAGTGGCATAAAGATATCTGTTTAAGTGCTTGTGTTCATTTCTTTGAGGTATATATCTAGGAGGAGAATTTCTGGGTCATATGGTAATTCTGTCTTTAACTTTGAGGAACTGTTAACCTATTTTCCCCAGTGGCTGTGTACTATTTACATTCCTACTAACAGCACACAGATTTCCATTCAATTTCTCCACATAATTGCCTACACTTGTTTATCTTTTTTAATTTTATTTTCTTTTTTTTTAATATGAAATTTATTGTCAAATTGGTTTCCATACAACACCCAGTGTTCATCCCAACAGGTGCCCTCCTCAGTACACCTCACCCACCCTCCCCTCCCCTCCCCCCCCATCAACTCTATTTATTCTCAGTTTTTTTTTTTAATTTTTTTTAATGTTTATTTATTTTTGACAGAGACAGAATGTGAGTGGGTTAGGGGCAGAGAGAGAGGGAGACACAGAATCTGAAACAGGCTCCAGGCTCTGAGCTGTCAGCACAGAGCCTGATGCGGGGCTCGAACTCATGGACAGAGAGATCATGACCTGAGCCGAAGTCGGACGCTCAACCCACTGAGCCACCCAGGCACCCCTATTCTCAGTTTTTAAAAGTCTTATGTTTTGGCTCCCTCCCTCTCTTACTTTTTTTTCCCCCTTCCCCTCCCCCATGGTCTTCTGTTAAGTTTCTCAGGATCCACATAAGAGTGAAAACATATGGTATCTGTCTTTCTCTGTATGACTTATTTCAGAATTTGTTTTCTTTTTTAATTTTACCCATCCCAGTAGGTATGAAGTAGTATCTCACTGTGGTGTTGATTTGTATTTCTGTAATGACTAATGATGTTGAGCATCTTTTCATTTGCTTTTTGGCCATTTGTATACCTCCTTTGGAGAAATGTCTGTTCAAGTCATTTGATTAATTTTAATTGGGTTGTATATTGTTTTGTTGTAAATGCCATTATTAATGGAATTGCTTTATATTCATTTTTATTTAAGGAAAAACTTTTTTAATGCTTATTTTTGAGAGAGAGACAGACAATATGAGTGGGGAAGGGGCAGAGAGAAAGGGAAACATGGAACACGAAGCAGGCTCCAGGTTCTGAGCTGTCAGCCCAGAGCCTTACACGGGGATCGAACTCGCGAACTGTGAGATCATTACCTGAGCCCAAGTCAGACACTCAACGGACTGAGCCACCCAGGCTCCCCAAATGGAATTGCTTTTTAAATTTTATTTCCAAATTGTTCTTTACTGATGTATAGAAATACATTAGATTTTTGTGTGTTGATTTTTCAGTCTGTGACTTTGCTGAGTTTTTTTCTTAGATCTAGTATCTTTCTTATAGATATTTCAGAGGATTTTCTATATATAGGATCGTGTCATCTGCAAATAGATATAGTTTAACTTCTTAAAAGGCATTCGGTATGCCTTTTATTTATTTTACCTGCCTAATTGCTCTTATTAGAACTTCTGGTATAATGTTGATCACCAGTGGTTAAAGTAGGCATCATTGTGTATTCCTGATTTTAGTGGAAGATTTTCTTTTTGACTTTTGGCTACAATATACAGAAAATAATAAAGAATAACAGATTTTTTAAAATCTTGTAACAAAATTGATTAAACACTTAACAATAGCTTATTTTTAAACAGCATTTTTTTTTTTTTAATTTTTTTTTTTTTCAACATTTTATTTTTGGGACAGAGAGAGACAGAGCATGAACGGGGGAGGGGCAGAGAGAGAGGGAGACACAGAATCGGAAACAGGCTCCAGGCTCCGAGCCATCAGCCCAGAGCCTGACGCGGGGCTCGAACTCACAGACCGCGAGATCGTGACCTGGCTGAAGTCGGACGCTTAACCGACTGCGCCACCCAGGCGCCCCACAATAGCTTATTTTTAAAGGAGAGCAAACAAATGCTGATTTTATATCATATAGGTATAGGAACCATTTACTGAAATACTAGAAATTTTATAAACATTGGAACAGTTACTTGCAACCAAGTTTACTCAATATATAATTCTTAAATTCTGCAAATGTCAAAGTTTGTAAAATCTCCCTACTTTGCTCCATATCTTATAAGATCTCATGTATCTCAGTGGAAATGCTTACAATTAGAGTCCTTACCAGGATCTGAGCATTTTTAGTTTTTGAGTGGTCTTTAACCCATGTTTCAAATGTCACTGTTTTATCACTGAGTTTATATTTGTATACACAGTTACCTTCACTTCATTGCTAAGGATTAAAATAACTTTGAAATTTTATCTAGGCCCTTATAGTACTACTACAAATTAGCATACAATGCAACTGAATTAACAAAAAGTTAGATAAAATGGTGATGCAATTAGAATGTTTTGGAAATTCAGTTGTTCCAAACAATACAGAGCACAGCTGAAAGTGCTTTGATTCTTTGAATTAATAATAGAAATACTTCACAAACTTTTAAACTGAAAAAATAAATAGGGAAAAAGGATGCTTTAGAGGTTTTAGATACTCGTAACAATTCAAGGGTCTCAAATCCTTAAGGCAAATGAAAGAAAGAAAGAAAGAAAGAAAGAAAGAAAGAAAGAAAGAAAGAAAGAAAGAAAGAAAGAAAGAAAGAAAGAAAGAAAGAAAGAAGAAGGAAGGAAGGAAGGAAGAGAGGGAGGGAGGAGGCATAGTGCTCTCAGGTAGCTGGACAAATATGATAAAATTTTAAAAACTGTATGTATAAGCTTTGGGAATTAGTTTGTGGTTTTGATGGATAAATCAAAATCTCAAGACTAGTTTCTTTTTATTTAGAGTTGCAGACATTTGAAAAATATTACAACTACCAATACCATAATGAAATGGAAGTGTAATTATATCAAAAAAGTTTACATTTGAAAATATTGCTGCAAACAGCATTAAGTTCCTTATCAAAGATACATTTTATTTCCTAGGATGAGTACATATATTACATTATCAACAGTTTACATGTTTTTGTAAACATTTTGTACACATTTTTGTAAAACTGTGACTTAATTTTCAAAATTCCATTTATGTAGGATTTCAAAGTTGCCTATTTTATACTTTAACAAACAATGTAAACTATTAGTTCACTGATATAATTAAAGACAATCTTGTTCACAAGTCAGTTACAAAGGAAAAGCATATAAGCAAATCTCCATGTCATTTATCAATATTACATTTTCTTAAAAAGATTTGTGGCTAGAAATGTAGATTCCTTATAAGGTTAATATTGATCTATCTTGTATTAGGACCCACACTGTTTTTACTCTGTCATCCAGTGGGGCTTTCTGCCTGGGATATGTGTGTTAATGGAGCAGATTTCCATCAGCTGGTTTGATTTAACTAATTTTTGTATATTAGCAACTTGTTTTAAACTTAACCATTTGGATTGCTCTTTTTGAATATATTACAAACAGATTATTAAGCGTTTTACCATGGTAATTTCCATAATTTTACAAATGATTCTGTATTGTTTAAGTCATCAAATCATTTCTCCCATTCCCCACTTAATTGAAAATACTTCAATGTATAGCTTTACTAGAAGCTTCATTAAGTATCTGACCCTCACTGAGAAGAGCTGCATTGGGAATTGCATTTATTTCATCTCTAATAATACACACAAGATGCTGTATAATAAGAAATTTTCAGGAGAATAATTTAGAATAGCTCATATTATTACCATGGCAAGGCAATTCCTTATTAACGCATAGAGAATGTCAAAAGTGGAATTTTTTCATTTGTCTTTTACTGTTTAACAATTCTACCTAAATAAGAGGTCCCAGAGAGAATGTAGCAGGTTTGGGTATACACTCAGCCAAACCTTTTAGATTCGGATAAATTTAGGGGCACCTGGGTGGCTCAGTCGGTTAAGCAACCGACTTCGGCTCAGGTCATGATCTCACACTTTGTGGGTTCGAGCCCCACATCGGGCTCTGTGTTGGTAGCTCTGTGCTGGCAGCTTGGGGCCTGGAGCCTGCTTTGGATTCTGTGTGTGTCTCTCTCTGCCCCCACCCCCACTCACACTCTGTCTCTCCCTCTCTCAAAAATAAACATTAAAAATAATTTAGATTCAGATAAATTTATCGTTTTCTCAAAAGATTACCAATAAAGAGTTAATCCATTATAAAATTCACTTCCTTTTTTGGTATGTGTGTGTGATTTTACATATAAAGATTATCCTTGCCAATTAAAGATATTGTTTAATGTAAGAATTTCAAAAATGGATCATTACTAATAATACAATTATATTTACACTAATCATGGTGCTTCCATGATTCAAATCATAATATGTAAGTTCTAGGCACCATGCTACATGCTTTATAAACTTTTCATATAATCAAAAACCTTACAGTGCATCCAGTAACACATTTTGCATATGATGATATATACTTCAGGTTAAGTATACTTTTTTAAGGTTATAAAGCTATCAGGTGTTGGAATAGAGATTCCAAAAGCAGTCTGATCCAAGAAATTGTATAATAAATAAAGAAATGTGTTTTTAAAAATGCAGGCCATGATTTTTTAATAGTTAATAAAATCAATTAGAATTCATCACCAGCATTGCTTAAAAATATAATAAATTAAATATCATACCATATCATAATAGCAAGGATATAATCGCCTTACATGCTTATTTTTAGTTATACTCAGTCAATGAACTAAGCACTCTACCAGAATGTACAAAGTCGAGTCTATTAACTGCATCAAACAATATATACACAATTTAAAAAAATTAGTCTGCAGAGGGCAAAAAGTCAGTTATTGAAGTGCTAGAAAGTGAGAGTTCATGAAAGTTGTGCTAATTAAGTATTAAAACTGGTACCCTGGAGAAGATAGAATAAGTCCATTGATCTGTATGTAGTTGAATAAAATGAGTTTCATTGTTCATTGATCAGGAAAGGGTCTTCACTTTATATCAAGTAAGGGTTTGTAGTCTCAGAGTTGCTCAATAGACATGTTCTTTACAAGCCCCAGATGATTAATTCTGTGGCAAAAAAAAAAAAAAAAAACAACAACCCACAATAGTCAGTTTTGATATTTCCTAGGCAAGGACTGCTGTGAGCTGTTTGTTTAAAGTAAGCAAAGTTTTCCTTACAGTCCTTTTCCTTAATCTCTTTTGGCTGAGATAATAGAATGATGACACAAATGACAGACAAATCACGGATTATTTGGTCAACATTTCTATCTTGCTTTTAGATTTTTAATGCATAGTGTTGTGTTTATGTAGAAAATAGTCTCCTTTTCATGCACAGCCATCTGATATACAAACTTTACATGATAGCAACTCAATTACAATATGTAAGATCCTAATAACAATACACTTGACAACAGCAACAATTACTAATGTCCTTTCATTTAGTGATTGTTATACAACAAGATCCTGCCTGAGTCCTTGAGGTTCATGACACTTCTTCCAGAATACTTAATTGCTTGAAGCTTGTTGCAGGAACATCAGCCAAGAATAAAAGAAAAAAACAAATAAATAAAAAACATAACATGAAAAACAAAAACTGCCTATGACTGTTAAAGCTGAAAGAACCTAGTGAACTTGTAGTCATAAATAGTAACAGAGTGTTGGAAATTAGAATCATCTATATAATACAAATCAAATTATAGGGATTTGCTCACTAATCATTTTAGAGTAATAACTGACAGTGGAAGCATTGACAAATATTTAGTGCCCTTTTTTTTAAGGAAATTCAATTTAAATTTTTTTATTTTTTAATGTTTATTCATTTTTTGAGGGAGTGAGAGAAAAAAAAACAGCAAGGGAGGGGCAGAGAGAGAGGGAGACACCGAATCTGAAGCAGGCTTCAGACTCTGAGCTGTCAGCACAGACCCAGACATGGACTTGAACTCATGAATTGTGAGATCATGACCTGAGCCTTAGTTGGAGACTTAACCAACTGAGCCGTCCAGGTGTCCCTGTGCCTTTAATTCGTATCATAAGTTTTTTTTTCAACCAATAAGAATATTTAGAGCTAGAAAACAAATTTGTCCTAAAACAAATCAATCCGCAGATATTTATTGTATCAGTATTTTTACAGGAATGTAAGTATAATTTTCTCAATATGAAAACAATGCATTCACTACAGCATTACGTGACTATCAAGTTACTTCTGTATAATTAAATGAGAAAGACTGTGTTGTCTTGGTTGATTCATTAATTAAAGTTTCCATATAAAAATTAAAATAACATTATAGAAATAACCATAACAATAATTAAGAATGTTAGAATTTCTTACAAAGAAGGATCCTTTCAGTTTCACTTAAATGATCTATAAGCACAGAAAGAAGTGTATATGAAGAATATACTATATATACAAGTTCATAATTTCTTTTTAATTATAAGTGCACTAATTTTTGTCCTGATATTATATATAAGTATATAAACACACACACACATATATAAACAGTTTATGTATAGAGTCTGTATACTGACTGTACACACACACACATGCAGAGAGTCATCCTGCACAATTTCAGGATAAAGTTATTGAAAACTTCTCATTTCAATCTTAAATAGAATTAACCTCATTAAAATAATATACAAAAATTGCATAAATTCTACCATTTTGATTTAAGCTTTACATGCAACCAATATGGGTATGTAATATATAAGAATATTGTCAGAAAACAATTAAAAATATAAGTAAAATATTATAGAATATAAATATATAATATAAAAATAAGTAAAAATGATTGTAATATATTTGTTCACATTCCTTGATAAGTTTTGATATTCCTATAAATTTTCTTTAGTAATAGACACTTCTTTAAAACCTTTCAAGATTTGGGGGCATCTGGGTAGATCTGTCAGTTAAGTGTCTGACTTAATTCTGGCTCAGATCATGATTTCATGGTTCATTGGTTCAAGCCCCGCATGTGGCTGTGCGCTGACAGTGCAGAGCCTGCTTGGGATTCTCTCTCTGACCTTCCCCTCCTTGCTTACTCTCTCTCTGAAAACAAAACAAAACAAAACAAAACAAAACAAAACAAAAAACAACCTTTCAAGATTTTAAAATAAATCAGATGTTTTAGAAATTGAAGTTACCCTCAAAGAGTATGAGTATCACAGATTATTTTGTCATTGTTATAATTCAGTTTAGTTGAACATACACGCTTGCATTTTTAAAACCCTAAACATTTATGAAAGTAACATTTTCTTTCAGGATAAAAAACTTAAGATGTTAATTTTATTTATGTTTTGTATGAGACATTAAACCAAGTATCTCATAAACTAGAATTTTAATTAAGTAGACATCCTTACACCATGATAAAATCATGGAGAAGTCAGAACATTAACTTTTAAAAAATCATCTTGATTAGATACAGTTTATAGAAATGTTCACATATTTTTACATATACAGTACACAAGTTATAATCATTTAATATATTGCATCTTGTCTCTTAGTCAAGAGATAAGTCACCAAGGTGTTACCTTAACTACAGCTAAACTTTTTGTTTTGTTTTAGATTTTTCCCATAGTTGAAGACTCAACCAGGCAGTTTCTTAGAAGAAGCAAAACACTAAAATCCGTAATTAATTTTGAAAGTTCTTTAGAAATGTTTATGTTCTATATTTAAAGTACATGAGTATTTACAACTTTCAATAAACTTGCAGAAGTTTCTATAAACTTATAATTAACATCGGAGCTACCATGAAATGTAAGAGATAAACAGTTCACTTACTTTTTTCTTCCACTTGGTGTGATTTAGACTTAGTCTAGGTATTACTAAAGTGTACATATATATCGACAAACTTAAAAACCAGTTAGAAAGGCAAACTGTTGTAGAATTGAAAGGAAAGGATGGTAAGGGTCAGGGTGGTGCTGTTTCAACGTGCGGTGCCTATGTTCACCCCACACAAGACAAGAAGTGATTCCTTTATTGGCCAAAAGACAAACTCAAGAATTCCCTGGAAAACAATTACAGGAAAAAAGAAAACACACTCAGACTGAAAGCTCAGTGTCAGACGAGTGGTGGTCCAAATTATAAAATAGGTCATGAGCTATACTGATTCAGAGTTAGAATTTGTCAAACAATCTCAGTTGAAATAAGTGTAGGGAAGGCTCAAAAAGGACTCAGAGCTCAGTCGGTCACCACTGGACTTCTCACCCACCGCACCGGCTCACTGAAGCCCTAAACTGAGCATTCAGGAGGCACGTGTAAGCATTTGTTTCCATTCGCAAGTCAGTCAGTGAAGGCAACTAGACAATTTGGTAAGACTCCTAGAATGTCTAAGAATAAAACAAAGACCAGAGATAAAATACTATGACTACCAGTGCTGCTACTCTGTTACTACTGCTGTTACTACTCACAATAATAATAATTACAAAGCTGAATCAATTAACTTGCCAAGCAAGGGAACACACACCAGTTAAAATTTTTACTAGGTTGCTGAGGTGGATAATCAGGGTTCTTTAAGTAATTTAAAAAAAAAAGAAGGGTTCATGGTGGTTGTGCTAATTAAGTGCTGAAACTAGCACAATGAACAAAATGAAATGAGTTCATACATCTGCACTGTCCATTAGTCAGGAAAGTATCCTTCATTTGGTCTAATAAGTGAGTGTTCATTCAGGTCACTCAAATCCATGGCATTTTGTCAGCTTCAGCTGTTTAGAGTCAGATATAATGAAACACAACACTCAGTTTTCTTATAGCTTAGGGAAGTGTTCTTGTATATACATTTAAGCATGAACTGAACTTTTTAGTATGCATCTCTGTCAAAAAAAGTTTGAGCACCACTGGTTTAGATATTGGCAAAATGATTTATTTGTCATATATATACTGGCTCTTCTCTAGACCCTGAATGCCCAGAAAGTTCACTATTTTAAAATCCCAGGTTTCTTTAAAGATTAAAAGAAGAAAAATCACTGAGGGTTTTTTGAAGAGTTATTTGCTAAAATTAGGTTAGTGTAAATGCAATGTTTTCTTTCCCTTGCTGATCTGTTTGTATTAAAGAGGAGAGATATAAGAAAATGAGCTTCTCATAAATTATTTCATGAGCAAAATAAAGGAGAATGGCCAGATAACGGCTATCACTGTTGCACATTGTTAAAAGGAGCTTTACTAATCTTGGGATAAGAAAGATGTCCCAGGTGCTTATCATCAAATTCAATTACAAATGCAAAGCCAAGGAGAAGTTTATAACTGCAAAGCTAAAGTCAGGTTTACATCATTTTGAGGTATCTGGGTTGCTTTTTCATGGGTCTATACCTAAGCTTGACGAGACAGGAGTAAAATGGAAATCGTGTATTCATGGGCAAGGGCACATACATTAAAAATAATGAAATTGGTCTGCATGGAGTAGCTTAGCTAGCAGATTGTCACAGCATGTTCCCTCATTAGGATATTTCCTTGAAGCTTAAGATTGTTAACATAAGCAAGGCGGAAATATCCAGGTGATAGTGGCTAGACATAGGTATTCATCTTCAAACGAAACTGTTCTTTGAAGAATGATGTGGTCCACAGAAATTCTAATACTTATGAATACTCTAAATACCGGTCCCAATAAATATTACCGCAAACTTTAAATGAGCACAGTTTGCTCTAGCTTACCTACACTGAACCTTTGAGAGTAGTTGTTTTCTCTTACGTGCAGATATTTGGATAAGCAATGTCTAAAGTACTCTTTCCTTTTGGAAATTATTTTTGCTTTACTTAGATCCAATGTCTGGTTTTGCAGTCAAAAGATACTCATATCAATATCATACTTGTCACAAATCTCGATGTCACAGAATTGGCCACAGATCTCAAAAATCCTTTTTTGTCCTGAGTACTTCAGTATTTTTATGTTTTTGAAATACTTCAATAGAATTCAAATAATTCTGATAATTTTACTTTGCAAAATATGATTTTCTAATATTAGCACTCTGACATATTAAATCTAGGAAGAATTTTCACCCCCACCATTGATTTTAGAGAATTTGATTTTGATTATTTTGTGCATCAGTTCACTTGGAAATTACTTACTTTTTGATGTAGTAAGATCCATGTTAAATAATATCTTAGACCTCTATTGATATAAATGCTTTGTCTCTTCCTTTAGAAAAAATTTATAATTTACATGCTGGAAATCTGACATACACTTGTTATATTCCTTTTTCTGGCTGTTATTGACTTTTAAATTACATTTTATAATTGATTATTGGTTATAGGGAGGTTACTGATACCTTATATACTTATTTATAACTACCTACCTTCACGAACTCTCATTGTGATAAGTTGCTTCTGTTTAATGTTCATTTTTCACTCATTTTACATTGGTTAAACCTCTTTATTTTATCAAGGCCTCTACTAGAATAAAAATGACATGACATCCTTATGTTTCCCTCAAATTTAATAGGATGGCTGTCACAATTAAACTCTAAGTATAGTGTTTACTGTTCAAAGTAAGTATTTTGAATACAGTTCTTCTTTTATAAAGTGTTCATATTGAATTTTATTAAACAAAGTATTCTGATGAAATTGTTTATGCCTTGAAAAAATATATCTGATGGAATGCAGGATGGATGGAGAAACTATTTTTTCTCTTTTAGATTTGAATAAAAGACCATGGTTTAGGAAGGATAGTAAAGTTGTGTCTTTAGATTTGATATTTCCTTTGAATACCAGACTCATAAACAAACTGCCTTCTCAGCACCACCTCAGAGATGCCTATTAGCCACCCAGAATGCCAATTTGATCTGATCACCTCTGAAATCCGTGCCTATCTTTCTCAATTAAGTTAGAGATAACCCCATGATTCCTGTTGCTAAGGGCCAAATGTTAGTGTGTGTTACTTTTTCTCACATTATATTTTCATTTATCAGAAAAGCTGCTGGCTTCTTCTTCAACAATAAATCTAGATTAGACCACTTCTCTCTATCTCTAGTCTCCACCACCTTAGAGTCAGTATTGTGTCTTTCCTAGATTCCTGTGAGATCTCCCTAACTGATTTCCTTTTTACCATTTTTGACTCCCAAAGTCTGTTCTCAATTTTGCTGCCAAAGTGTCTTCCAAGTTATGTTAGTTACATCATGTTACCACTCTGTTCAACACCATCCAATAACTTCTCCACTCATTCAGAGTGAAATTCAAAACCATCGTAATGCTATGAGACACACCCTCATCCATTATTTATATTTATCTAACCTTATCTCCTGCTGTTCCTGATATTCTCTTGCTCTTCCCTGAACTTCCTAGTTAATCCTATCTCAGGATCATTCTACTTACTGGTTTTTTTCCACCTACAGTGTTCTTCCTCACAATATGAACATGGCTCATTCCCTCATAGTCCATTTTTGGTCAATAGTATCTTTTCATTGAGGTCTTCCCTTACCATCCTATTTTAAATTGTAGCCCTTAACAATCCTATTTCTCTTTTCTTTCTTTCTTTCTTTCCCTCTATTGTACATATATCTAACATACTTTTATTATATTGATTGCCTCTCTTTCAAGGTAAAAATGTAAGCACCATGATGCCAAAGATAATGTTATTTATACCCTGTATCATCCCAAGAAAGAGAGAATTGTTAATAAAAATTTGTTGAACGGATAAAACATTGTGAACAAATGAATGATTGAACAAATGAATGATTTGACTGTTGGTGACCACCAAGACCAAGTGGATCAGTGTGGAGAAATGAATGGTATGGGCAGGAGAATGGTGTCCAATGTTGTCAGCATTGCAAAAGCCAGATTCCTCACCTACTCTGCCCCCAGGTAGAGTCAGCCACAAAATGAGTAGAAAGGTGAAAAACCTGAATTATCAGAGGCTTACTTTGAAATTGATGGGGAAAAATCTGATGTGACAAATTTTACAATAGGATAGAGTAAGTTCTTTTTACTTGAAAAAAAAAAAAACCATGGTAGAGACAGAAACCAAATCTTGTAAGGAAGAATAAGGAAAATTACATTCATTACACACCTGTATTTTGTGATTTCAATGTATCATATTTACTGTATGTGAGGTTCATTTCTGATTTCAAAAAGTTTAAGAAAGCTGAATATTTATACCATGGGCATATTTGAAAACCCAGGACTAAAACTGAAGGGTTCATCATATCAAGAGAATGTCTGTCTTATACACACAAACACACTCACACAGTGTAAGCTTGATTGTGGTGATCTTTACGTAATGTATACGTATATCTAAACATCAACTTGTGTACCTTAAATATATACAACTTTTATATGGCAAAGATATCTCAATAAAATTGTTAAGGAAAAGAAAGAAAGGCAGCTGTGAGTGCTTGCAAGAATTTTGACTACTTAGTGATATTGCTGTGCAAATAGTGTCCCAGTCAGAATTTACTGTACATTTCAGGAGAATAGATTCTGATAACATTGACTCTGAAAGTCTATTATTCTTGGCTGCTTTAAATATTTGTCAAGAGAGACCGCAAAAGGAAAGGAAAAGAATGCACTGTTTTAGAGTACGTTGATGAATCTAAAATTTTCAGTCTCAGTGGGACACAAAAAGTTATAAAAAGAAGCATCTTTCCAGTTTTTAAAAACAACAACAACAACAATTTTGATCTTTAATTTCTATACTAAGTGAACAGGGTCAAAGCAAATATTGTACTGGACATAGTTAAACAGGCACAAGAGACTTTATTCAATGCTTTTGCAGTAGGGGAAATAGGCCAGAATTCAGTGTAATTCTACTGAAACAAGGGTCAGAAAGTTTGTAAGAGCTAGGGTGGTGCAATCATAGACCATCTGTGTTTGATAATTGGCTTTACCTAAAGGAAAAGTAAACTTTCTTATATCTTCCTGACAGGAGGTAGTTTTACAACTTGACCCAAGGCAGCCCTACCATGGAAACTGGGAGATAGGTGCACTAACTCTTACATTTCAAAAGGATGGCTCCTGGGTGCTTCAGAAAGATGCTCTGGGATGGTAAAATAGGCAAGAAGCTGGAGAAGATTTACATCTCAAAGGGGCAGAGAAAGAATTGACAATTTCAAGTATTCTAAAGTAAATGATCTGAGAAAAGGGAGGTCAGTGGCCTGGAGACAGGAAGAAGCCTGTCTAAAAGTTACTCAATGGAGGGAAACATTAACACTTAACTCTGTCCTGGTCAGCATTTTAACGAAGAGGTAACATCAGCTTATCCTTAAAGGCAGAGCAACCCTGCCAGCCCAGCAAACTGGCATGCCTTTATTATCTTGTGGTTTGTAACTGACTAGGAACCATATGCAATAAATATTTTATTTTTTCACAATAGTGACATCTCAGGATGACAACTGTTACACTTTGAACATTACAGACGGTTTCCTTTGTTGATTTTCGTTTCCACATGACACACTTTTTAGTAACTCAGTGGGATAAGAAATAACTGGACTGCAATGAATGACCCCAACCTGTTAACTCCAGTCTTCATTTATAATGGTGGGTAGGTTTGGAGGATATGCAAGAGGGTAGAGAAGAAAAATGTATTTGACCTTCATATTTTTCCTTCACACTAATGACAGGCTATGTTAGAAGGGCTATCATCAAGAGAGTTTTTGTAATTCACTTCAAGCAATTGCCTGTGGTGGCTTTACATTTTATTAGATTGAACCCATCCTGTATCTAGACATCTTTCTTTAGCACATGGCCAAGAATTCCACAAGGTGGCTCTGTGTCTCACTGTTGGAGCTGAGTGTAATTCCAGTCTCCATGCAAGTTTCTCATTTGTTTACACCATTTATTTCTCGCAGGAGAATAAAGCCAAATTTTTCTAATCGAGTTAGAAGACATCAATTGAAAAGCACATCGCTTTTTAATGTATCTGAAACTTAGCACTTGGAATTAGGAAAAGTTGTCAATTACTGAATTAAATTGATAATACCTAAAAATAATAACAACTTTATAGTGCTTATTATGTACTAGGCATTAGCTAACTAATTTGTTCTTTACAGTAACACTAAGGGCAACTTAATTATTATTGTTATTTTGAAAATGAGGAAACTGAGGCACAATATGTTAAGTAATTTGCCTAAAATCATACACTGAGTATTTGGAAAGTTGATTTTTTATCCTCAGTTGTCTGAAATTGATATATGAACCAAAGTCCATAGCTTGTTCTGCATCTCCTAAAATACAGCTAAGAAAACTATACATTGCAATTATGGTTTGGAATATGTCATTTTCTGAGTGTCTAAGTCATATCTAATATTTAATACCAAAGTGGAGTAGATTTTGATGACTCTTTAATAACTTATTTTCCTTTTAGGTCACAGATGGTAAAAAAAACACTATAAGCACACTTTGCATGCATTTGATCATTACCCCAAGACTTTTACCATTTAGCATGTTGATACCATGTAGAATGCAGTTAGTGGAAGTGTTTTTGTTTCAAATGCAACTATGTAAAACTTCTATGATATTCACATATTCACTTGAATTTTATGTTTTCTTTAGCTAATTTAAATTTGAGGGGATCCAATATTTTATAAACAGTAAAACCAAACTTCCTATCATTAGTGGACACCCTAAATCCATATTTATAAATATCACTATTTTATTTTTTAATATACTGAATGTAAAAGAAAGGGCATATTAAAAGATAAAGTAATATTTTTAAATCTATAATTTGAAAATCAATAAGAAAGCTACACTTTAAATGCCTGTGACTTATAAAAACAGTTCTACTTTTATTTTGGATTGAAACGAATATGTTATTTTTAAAATATAATTCTGCACATTGTAAAATATTTTATTTGTTTTTAAAAAGCAATGTGTGATTTGCGATTCTTTCCCTAGTTAATTTCTTGTCTTGTTTGTATTACTAGATACTTCATTTATTGGCACATCCTGTGTATGTGCCTACATGTATAAAGGTGGCATGATTTTTTGTTTGTTTTGTTTTTTTCACTTTAGGCTCTAGATTAATTGGAAAACCAAGTATATTTGAATTTAAGGGTCAGAGTTTTCTGGTGTCTCTCTTAACAGTTGCCAAGGGGATTCTTCTTACTACAGAAATTTCACATTCAATCACAGCAAACTCTGGGGACATTTGTCATGATCTTGACAGGTTAGATAAATGGTTAGTTAAAACCATGGGTGAAGGTCAATAAGGACAAGTGTGAAGTGGCTAAATTAAAAGCAAAATACCAGTTACAACTCTACTCATTATGGAAAGCCTAGCTAAGTTCAAATACAGCAGAATCACTAATGTCAGGTTATGGAAATACAAAAGTAAATTTTGACTCTACCGTAATAGGCAATTAAAATCAAAACTCTATTTTTATACAGGGTTATTTTCAGGACCTATTGTCATCATCCTATCATATTTATGGTAGATTAAATAGTATTAATAAATAAAATGAATTGAGGAAACAAAAACCAAAGTACAAAAGAAAACTGAAAGAGTACATGATAAGTGAGTACTATGAGTAAATTCAAGGTGAAGTGTTAGTTTATTTCTGACTTACAAGTTTTAGGAGCAAGTAGAACATAATCATTCATTTTACAAATTTTAATAGGTATTAATCACTTTTACTAAGAGCATGTAATAGTCTCTACATTCAGAAAGTATAAGCTACTGTGGGACACATTAATTCATCCATTAATTTAAAAAATATTGTGCTCTTTCAAAGTATTTCTATAGGGAAAATGGGAGACCAATTGTTAATAAATATACAAATAAATACATTTATTTTACATAATGATTACAACTTTGAAGACCATTTAAATATGGAGATATTGGGGCGCCTGGGTGGCGCAGTCGGTTAAGCGTCCGACTTCAGCCAGGTCACGATCTCGCCGTCCGTGAGTTCGAGCCCCGCATCAGGCTCTGGGCTGATGGCTCGGAGCCTGGAGCCTGTTTCCGATTCTGTGTCTCCCTCTCTCTCTGCCCCTCCCCCGTTCATGCTCTGTCTCTGTCTGTCCCAAAAATAAATAAAAAAAAAATAATAATAAAAATAAAAAAAAAAATAAATAAATAAATATGGAGATATTATTTGCAGACGCTGGTGGGGTGGGAAGCACTGGGTATGGTTCTCAGAGAAGGTCTTTCTGAGGAGCGAGTGTTACTTCTGAGATCAAAATTATGAGAAATATCCAGATATTTGAACAACTGGAAGATAAGAGGTTCAGACAGAAAGTTTATCCACAGCAAAAAGGCTGTAAGACAAAGAAGAATTCGTGTTGAAAGTAGATGAAGGAGCAATGTGGAGTTAGCATTGTGAAAGTTGCCCAGGACCACAAAGTGGGGTTCAGAATGGTAGGCAAAAAATTCAGTTAATCAAGAGTCATACAGACAGTAGGAAAGTGTTTAAATTTTATTCTCTGTCTGAAACACTGTTCAAAAGGCACACAGATCATAAAGGGAAATTGCTCTGAAAGGTCCTAGTTGTTTGGACCTACGTAGAAGGTTAGGTAAAATTTTCCTAATAAGAATACTTGAGTTGGTAATTTATGAGAAGCAGTCAATAACAAAGTGAGGTACAAAGTTTTTGTTTTCTGAAAAGGCTAAACTAGTAAAAGTTTCAGGCTTTTTGGGCCAAGAAACAAAATTTAGGATGCTTCCACAACAAGGGAGATGACACATTTCCACAGATTTTTATTGGCAAAACCCAAAATATAGTAACTGAGTAGACTTCTTTTGTAGTACAGGTCTACTAATGGGAACAATAGAGTTCTTTATTGGGGAGTAACATTTTACTTAAGTGAGATTCATAATTTATTTTGCCTGTTACCAAAATTGATTGTAAATACTTGTATTACCTGTTAATACTCATCTATAATGAGATTTTACATACTTCATCTTTGAAATTTTTTTAACACAGAGATACTGGCAAATATTGATACCGGTCCATGAGCGTATTATTTTAATTGAGCTTATGCAACACTTGGAAAGCATTTAAAGATTCTATTAGGTTTTTATCTTGGTATTTGCCTTTTAGCATATCATTATATTGCAGAATAATCACTCCCAAATGAAGGTTACGTGGAAGATTTTCAACTGTACAGTTAAATAGATTTTGAAATATGGAAATTTCCTTTAAAGTTAAATAAATTCAAAAAAAAGCAATACTGGAACTATAGTTTGAACTCAACAGAAAATATATCTGCTCCAAATTTGTATAGCAATGGAAAATATGCTCCTTTGACTTGTAACAGCAGAAGTGTGTAAGCAACTTGACATTACTTAAATAATTCAAACTTTAGTTGTTGAAATAACATTATAGCAGTAGAAGTTTTGCATATAAGCACTTTCTTGCTTTGTAATTTTCAGATGAATTCATTTAGAAATGTTATCTGCAAAAATCAGCAGCAAGAGCTAATTTCAAAGCCATTCAATGTAGGGGTTGAGGTTGGTTCTTGTTCAAAATAATTTCATACTTGGCTGTTGGCTCAAATAACTACTACAATAAAACTTTATGGCTACTGAGTGAACCATTGTGTGGTAGGTCAGGGTATTCAGCTTCTATTTCTGACAAACATTCATGGAATTCACAACGGTCGTCCATACGAGTGAATGAAATGAAATAAGGATATATACCAATATATACGCAATGGCAGATGAATGCACTAGACCCATGTGGTATTCACAGATAATACCCTAAGATGTATTTTTTCCTTAGCTAAGAGAGAACCTTAATTTTTTAAAAAGGCAACAATGTATCCAGCTTAAAAAAGAAAACATATCTCTCAGATTCTTTGCAGCTAAGAATAGCCAGGTGACACAGTTATGCCAATGAAATAGAAGTAAAACTCACTGGATAAGGTTTTTTTTTTTTTCTTTCCAGCTTTTTTTTCTTTTTTTTTTTTCAATATATGAAATTTATTGTCAAATTGGTTTCCATATAACACCCAGTGCTCATCCCAACAGGTGCCCGCCCAATGCCCATCACCAACCCTCCCCTCCTTCCCACCCCCATCAACCCTCAGTTTATTCTCAGTTTTTAAGAGTCCTCTCTTAAATATGACAAAATTGACTGGCATGTACCATTTTGAACTCTTTCAGTTCTGGAACACAGATGTAATGTTGAGATGGAGGAGCCTTGCTAAGACCATGAGGCAACAAACTGCAGACAAAGGAGGGCTGAAAATAATTTTATGAAGAGTCTCAGATTTTTGTAGTAAAAGGGCTTCTCTAAATATCTTGGCCTCTTTCACCCAAAGAAAAAAATGCCTGATTTATTTAGACCATGTTTCATTCAGAGGAAGATAGGGTGGAACTTTCCTCATGAGGAGGATAGTATAGAACTGACTAAAATTGACACATAGTCTGAATTCAGATTAACTTTCCTACCTACTGTTTCTGCCAACATCATTGTATTTTTGTATCACAAAACACAGCTTCTGATCAATTAATTCCATTTATAATGTAGGAATCAAAACTATAGAATTATTTACAAGAAGAAAGACTGTAAGATTTTGTGATCTGTGTAATTATGAAGCCACTGGACTATCTATAGAGAAGAAAAGTTGTCTGTTGGAGACCCAATTACTGAAATATTTGCAAAGTGGAAGTTCCATTAAAGTGTCACAATTCCAGGGGCACCTGGGTGGCTCAGTTGCTGAAACATCGACTTTGTCTTAGTTCATGATCTCACAGTTCAAGCCCGGCGTCAGGCTCTGTGCTGACAGCTGGGAACTTGGAGCCTGCTTAGGATTCTGTATCTCCCTCTCTCTCTGCCCCTCCCCCATTCACACTCGGTCTCTCTCTCTCAAAAATAAATAAATGTTAGAAAAAAAATTTTTTAAGTGCCAGAGTTCCAGATAAATGATCATTGGAGTGATGAACACTGGTGTGTATTGCCTGTTTTAATGTCACCGGCTTTGCTGTGATATTGTACCATAATTTTGCAAGATGTATCATTGGGGGAAACTGGGTTAAGGGGACATGGGAAATCTGTATGTTATTTCTTAAAACTGAATGTGAGTCTACAATGATCTCAAACTTAAAGTTTAATTTTAAAAGGAGGTTTTGAAAAATACTCCTTTAGTGATAATGGGTTCGTCAGAGGCCGGCATACTGGGGTAGATTTGCATGGGTCTTTGACTTTCTGTGATACCATAGTACTTGGCCAAGGAAAGCTTCAAAAACTTTATTTTCACCTTAGTAACAAAAAAGGCAATTTTTATCTTCTCAGACATCAGTTTTCAAAGAATAATGCCTTCCTGATTGAATATTTACTTTTTTCTATTCCAATGTGAATGTTATATATTTATATATGTCCCCCTTTTTATGTGTATATAGATGTGCTTATCGAACTGTATTATATTTTAAAACATAATTATCTGATTTGAAGAATCATAAATCATATAATGCAAAATTTACTTAATCTCAGATGTTATAATGTATGCATGTAAATATTAGGAATCATTTACAATATTATTTAACTAATTTTATCTTGATATGCAGAAAACAGATCCTACCTTAAAATTTTTTTTTAATTAATTTATTTATTTTGAAAGAGAAAGAGTCCATGAGAGGGGCAGAGAGAGGGGGAGAGAAAGAATCCCAAGCAGACTATACACTGTCAGCCCAGAGCCCCACATGGGGCTCAAACTCAGGAACCATGACATCATATCAGGAGCCAAAACCAAGAGTTGGCAGCTTAACTGACTGAGCCACTGAGGCACCCCTAAGACCCTACTTTTTAATACTTGATCTCATTGAATTTTGGTTTTCACAGTAACTTTCGTGGTCAGGCCCACCCTAAAAAATATCATATATTTAGACTTTTTCACTATTAATTTTAGGAATTAATGGAACTAAATTAAATTTAGGAATTATATGAACTATTTTACCAAATCTATAGCCATACTTATTTTATTAGGACATATGTGCTCCCTTATTCAATTAAATTTATCAGATTTATAGGGTATGAAGAATTATTTATTGTTCTGGTGTCAAATGTTGAAGGGTAGATTATGTCACCTTTTCATAAAAAGACTTTGTTAAAACATTAATGATTATAACATTTTATGAAATATACTCATATTTGTTTATTGTATAACCTAGCATGTGAAGGCTTTGCAGAAAACTCAGGGAGCCTGGGTGGCTCAGTCAGTTAAGCATCAGCCTTTGGCTCAGCTCATGATCTCGAGGTTTGTGAGTTCTAGCCCTCCATTGGGCTCCACAGCTCAGAGCCTGCTTCGGATTCTGTGTGCCCCTCCCCTGCTTGCGCTCTTTCTCTCTGTCTCAAAAATAAACATAAAAAATAAAGAAAAATATAATTGCTCTTGTAATGCTTATCAGATAACAATATCACAGATTGTGATTTGGATTCTGATTTATTTATCCTTTAGATCTGCTTACAATGTACTTACAAAGTTTCACTACAATTGATGAAATTGAGCAAATACTTTGCTCACTGGTTTGTTGTCTCATGGAAGTTTTTCTTTCTACCCTCTTTGATTTTTTGCCATTACCAGTCAGGAGAAGAAATGTTGATATAATAGATGAAGGTCAAGAATATAGAGTAGCCTATCTACTTATCTGCATCTATCTAGTTTTATGACTGCTTGACTTTTTTTTTTTTTTTTTTTTTGCTAGCATCTGGAATGTTAAGCACTTGAACTATTTCTTGCTAGAATATCATACCTTCCTTCATCACGTAGAGATGGAAAATCTAAGGCAAATATTGTTCTGGTCCATATGAACACATAAATCTATTTTCTTTTTCCAGACTTACACTTTTCTTTGGTTTTATTTTTCTTCAACATGAAATCTTAATATTTTGAGGCAGAGATTCAGTTACAGGCCTAAAAGGATATTATTACAAAAATAAGGGTATTCTAGATCATATACCTTCATACTCAAGCAAGAGAAGTCTTGACATCACATTGCCAATGAACCAGAAAATACTAAGTTTGTCTATGTATCTCTTTCATTCGTCCATGATCACCTATCATGGTTTCTAAGGAATAGCTGTCCCAGTGCCTATTCCAGAATAGTAAAATCACTTAGTTACAGTCATATACACATGAAATATGAAAATAATAATATAGGAAAAATGGACATACTGTCAAAGAATAAGGCAAACTCTGCTACACAGAACGTTGAGTCTAATAGAAATCCAAGAAAGATAGATCATGTTGAAGGAGAAAATTGCTGTGTTGCTCACTGAGGGGGAATGATCAGGAGTTTTAAGGTGGAGTTTGTGATGGTTATGCTCTTTATGGATTTAAAGTTGGATTTCTGCATTGACCAAAGTGAATCCATAGATTTACACATGGGAGATTAAAACTATTTGTTTTACTTGTTTACTGAACAGGGATACTTGTATATAAGCTTCAGCTAGTGAGAGAATGAGTTGTAATGAAAACCAGCAGTCAGGTTTCATATCTCTTATTCAAATGCAGTAAGTGAAAAACATTCCTTTTAAAATAGATGTCAGTTACTTCACTGGATATAATCTGTCAAACAAGCACATTTCTGAATACATGTTCAAATTTAGATCAGACATTGACCTCCATAATTATTCAAATATTTTAAAGCTGTAATTCCAAATAGTTCCAAATACTCCAAGGAATATTTTATTTTAGCATCATAAAGTCCCTCCAGTATTAATGACCATGCCAACATCTTGTGTTTCAAACTGCAATATACAGATATGGATTAAAAGTAATTTATTAAGATATGTAATCCCCATATAAATTAGGTATTTCTTCTAGCTTCATATATTTCCTCTTATATTCAATAAAATTGCCATGATAGAATATTATGTTTAGAAATGCAACAACATCCACATAGTCATTAAAATTATTTTATTGAAACCATCTTAAGCAATTCCGAAACAACAGCTAATTGTCTATGTAATTAATGCCCTTAATGAATCTACTTAGTCTTTAATTTCCAATAATGAATAACAAATTTTCAAACATTTGCTCATAATGAAAGTTATTCCCTTGAGTTTATGGCTTCCTGATGAAGGTGGCTAAATCTTTTTAATTCATCCTCTGAGGAAAATAAGTAGTAAATCTCTGGGGAGACTCACCTGCTAATGTGAATTACTTGTATTGACACAATTCCATTTCTCGGCACTATTGTTCTATAAATTCTCCTTTGTGATTTTTATTATCATGAAAAAGTATTCATTGTAAGTCAATAGCCATGCTGAAAACTAAGCTAAACAGAAGGTCAATGAATACCTAAATTTGATGCAATGTTAAATGTCACTTATTTTATGCTGGTGAATATACTATATCATGTATTTATTTTGCTTTTATTTTTACAAGATGCAATTTTCCCATTCAGGCTAGATAATTTTTTTTTTAATTTATTATTTTTTTTTCAGGCTAGATAATTTTAAAAACTTCTGTTCAACTACAGAAACTATGTTTGAATTATAGTTCTTGATAGTATGAAGAAACAAGGGGCTTGTATCCCTAACATGCATACTGTAGTGTAGAACATACTATATTTTCTCACTTCAAAAATTAAACAGTTAATAAAGCAGTAATCTTCTTGAAATAACCAATAATTCCATTCATGCATTTGAAAAGTCTGGAAGTTGTAATACCAAACTACTTATTCCAGGTCAATTAGTTCAACAATCCATATGAAATTTTTGAGTAATACTTAAAAAAATCTGAGACTTGGCAAAATGGGATGTATGTGCTCTATAAGTTGTTTACATAAATTACTTTCCAGGTTTCTTATTTGCAAACTATAGATGTACTATTTCCTACAGTTCTCTTGGTGAGATTGTGCTGACAGACAGAAGAGCTCATTCCATAGCGGCCAGTTAGAACTAGAGAACGTTAGAGAATCAGAGTCTAGGTAGGAAGTCAAAACTAACAACCTTGAGTTTATTGCTTTATGAGTCTATAGGAGATGATATAAATAGTAATTGAAAGCATATGGGTATATACATTAGTAGATAAATTGATGGACTTCTTTCAAAATAATTTAACTATTTTCAATGTGATTAACCAATTGAGAAAAAAAAATGTTTTTATGTATAAGTTGTATAATCAAAGTAATTTATAACTTCAAGCCAACCTAATAGATTTTAAGATACTACAGGTGTTAAAATTTTTGTTCATTCAGAAGTGTTTTAGAGAAAAAGCCTTACTCACAGTCTTAGACTAGGAGATCTGAAAAAGATTTGACTCGACCCATGGAAGGCTCATTGGATATTTGGAGTAAGGTGGCACCATTGAAGTCAGTATCATAAAAGTTTCTAACATGTGCACAGAGATGATTAACTGCAGGACTGAGCCAGAAAGTAACTAAATTCTGTGGACTGAGATTGCCACTTAGATGTGATCATAATAGACTTTGTTTAAGACATCTAATGAGCAAAGAAACCAGTTTCCAGAGGAATAAAGATTAAATGTTGGCACCTAGAAATAGACAAGCAGCTAGGGAGAGAAATGAGATGGAGAGAAAGAAAGAAAAGTTTGACAGTGACTTTACAGCTCAGAATGGACTATTTCCTTCTATCTCCAAGGGATCCCTCTTTATTCTTTTATATAAATCCACATATTTATTTCTACATTAATGATTATATGTCTGTGTCTTTGTAAACTAATAATTCCTTTTTAAAAGAATTTTCCTGGGGCACCTGGGTGGCTCAGTTGGTTGAGTGTCCGTCCCAACTTCAGCTCAGGTCATGATCTTGAGGTTCGAGTTCAAGCTCCCGATTGGGCTCGCTGGTGTCAGTGTGGAGCCTGCTTGGGATTCTCTGCCCTTCCCTGACTTGTGCTCTTTCAAAGAAAAACATTAAACAAAACAAAGCAAAAATAATTTTCCTATGAATATTAGATACATTATTGGGTTTTGCTCTGCATTTCTCACTTCTATCAGTCTCTCTTCCTTTCTCTCTCTCTCTGAAATTACCAAATACTATCTGGATTTATTGAGCAGTACCAAGGTTTTACCTTGTTAACATAGTTAAAAATCAGAGTTCTATATTCTCGTTTGCATGGTGTAATAAATAAAAGTAGATATGAATTCCAATATTGAATATCATTTAACTTACCTTTTTTAATAGTTTACAATTTTGATATTTAGAATTTGTTTAGAATTGGGGACATGGATGTGAGAAGGATCCTTTCAAAATCTATTTCTACTTTTATTTATTAGTAATTACTGGGATTTGAATTAATTCAAAAGTATAAAATATAGATTTCACATGAACAAATTAAAAGATATGGCCAACTTTACCATGTTTTTTAATGCTTGAAAATTTGAAAGTGAAACAAATGGTGAAATACATATATACAAATGTGGATATCATGTATGTGAATATTTCACTTTGGACTCTGGATATTGGTTCCATTAAACTTTTATTGTGGTCAAACCAAAGTTACAATCTGAGAAAGACTACTGGGTGTGTAGGGAGTTTGTCTGGAAGAATCTGTAGCGTCCACATGCTATCATTTTATTCATAGTCTTTGCTTCTGGAAATAAAAAGCCTTAACTTCAGTTTCTAATGTGCTATAGAATTCCCATGAGAACATTACAAAAAATAAATTAGCCTTTGCTAATTTTCTTTTTTTCCATCATAAGTTGGATAGCATGCACACAGGAAGAAACTGATTCCAAACAAAACACTTAGACTATCTCTATAGTGTTTTTAGAAACCTTTTTTAACAATTGGAACTAAAATTAATGAAGAACTTTCTCTTTCTTTCTGAGAAGATTCTGTCCTTCCTAAGTTGGTAATTTTTATTCAGATGATATTGCATTTTGATTTTTTTCTACTTTCCCCAAAATGGAGATTGATTTTTGTTTGGCTGAAAAAATAGCATATGATTCTAAAGTATAACCTTAACTTGTTATTTTGATATGAAGAATACCTTACGTTGCATAAGAGCTATTTTTGTTGTTCCATCTATTCAGAGACAATTTTTGTTAGTAGTAAAAATAGCCCAGGATAAACCAAGTACAAAACGTAGTTTTTTTTTCCCCTAAAATTTAAAGTCCTTATTAAGAAGGAAAAAAAAGACAAAAGGTTGTTATTGAAATCTTAGGTACATACTTATGTTTATACTAATGTCCTTTAATTACAAGGTGCCTCAAATTACACAAAAAGACATTTATTTTCAAAGGATATGATAAGGTAAAAGAAGGAAAAGAACGTCTTAAATTTATTTAGCATAGTCACAGCATTCATTTCATTCATTTATTCCCATTCATCCAGTCATTCAGTCAAATTTTCATTGAATCACTATCATGTTCCAGGAAATGTGGTAAATGCTGGAGATACAGTACCATGAAATAACCAGCCCTCGTTAACAGACCAGACTTTCAAGTTAGTACTTGATTGAGGATTCTGAAAACAAGAAGAGGATAAGGGGGAACAAGTAACTTACTGTCCTATCTATTCATTGGCAGGCATGGGGGCTACGTAACTTTTCACTGATGATGCCTCTGTGATGACAACAAAAACATGCCAAGACTAAGCTAAGGACATTTGTGCTATAGACAGAAGTGGTAATGCTGGGTCCTAGATGACAAAAAAAGGATGTTTTTGGGAATTATGTACTTACTGCAAAAATAGAAGACATATTTTTTAAAATATTCAGTTTTATACAATAGAAATTCAAGAAGTCAAGAGTTAAAAAGTAAGACCTATAACACTAGAAACTACTGATAATGATATTTAGAAACATTCAAACACACATTAAACGGCATTTAAAACACGATCAAAACTATGTTTTTAAAGAGTTTTATCAGTGATGGATTTCAAATTCAGATATAGATAATGCTACATAAGATAAATATTTCAAAGGCCATATTTTATTCCCCTCCCTTCCCCTCCACTGCCTTCCCCTCCTCTCCCCTCGCCTCCTCCTTCTTGCCTCCCCTCCCCTTCCATTCCCATCCTATCCTATTGTAATTTTGAGAGCTCAGCTAATCTTTCCATGCCATCACAATAGACATACAGCTTGATTCTGAAACAGTAGTCAGACATTACTTCAGTAGTCATGGATGCTAGAATTTTATGAATAATGAAAACAAATCTGACTTTTATAATCTTAGGATATCTTAATGGATTTTGGTATCTTGCATTAACTTTTGAGTAGGATGTGTCATGTTTCGATATCAGATAAAAAGAATACTGTTTGATAAATGCTACGAAAAAAGTTCCCCTTTCTTTTTCAAGTAATTGTTTAATTTCCTTCCAAGGTTTCATAGCTTCACCATGACAATCCACAGCCAAAAATAAGTGGCCAGGGCATCACCAAAAAACAGTATACAAATGAGCTTGTCTATTGGGACATGATTAAAGTTTCAACAAGGGTATCTTATTTTGTTGAAAGTCATTGACATTTAGTGACATGTGACATAATGATATGCTCCCAAATAGTGTAAAAGTTGCCAGATAAGTCTGAGTAATTGTAACATCTTGTAGCCATGATATATGCTCTACTCCAAGTCTATTATAATTGGGAAATAAATATAAAGAAGGAGGTAAGCTTTGCACAGTGGCAGTATCGTAGCCAATGTGGTTTATCCAAGGTGAGATTATTGCTAAAAGAAAGAGGTAATATATTGTGAACTGTGTGCACTGAGATCTAATTCTTAATTTTGAGGAATTGAATTCACATTACCATTATGACATTTTGATAATTAAACAAAGTAATTTACTTATAAGTAAACTGCAAATGAAATAAATTGAATGCCAGCATTAAAACTGTATCAAATATTATTAAATGTACAGTTGGGAGAATATTTGTATTTAAAATAACCACATAAATTTTGTTCACAATTTTATATTTTGTAGTATAACTCATTACATTTGTTTTGGAATTCAGTAGTTTGACTCACATTTATGTGTGCTTCATTATTTTAAGAGGCAATTTTTGAAACATTTTTATGGAAATCAAGTTTTATATACTAAATAATATTAAAACAATTATATATTAGGATAAAACAGCATATGTTATTTTTCTTTTATAAAGCAACATATTCTTTCATTTCAGTATCAAAAATCCCTGAGAATAGAGTGAAATAGCATTCTTTAAAAAGTAGAATATAGCCCCTTAGTGTTGAATGGACTCTAAGTATTTTAGATTAGATTTACAACTGTAAGAATGTTTTTTCTTATATATCATCCATTTCTGTAAATTAACAGGCTTTCTTAATTTAGAAATTATGACATCCTTTTAATTGTGTTTTGTTATACAATACTTCTACAAATTCAATGCAATATAGAATGAGTGGAAATTAATATGGAGAAAAATACATCTTAGTTACAGATTCTGCCAATGATAGCTTAGAGGGTCAAATACTGATAAAAGACATATATTCCTAAAAAAAAAAAAAAAACTGCTTTATCCAATCTGCCTGAACTAATATTCATATGGTCTTCATTTCTCTCAAAGGGTTATTAACATTTTAAATGATTGTAGATTTAATTTTAACAGGAGAGCAGTGTGTAATTAAAATTTAAAATGCATTATTAATTCTAATTAGGTTTGTGGTGATCTTTATTTTATAGACAATAATGCCATTTTAAAAGACACTGCTTCCAAATATAAATAAAGCAAGCGTTTCAGACATATTGTAAAGTCAAATCCATATCTGTATCATCTATCTTCAAGGAAGAGGAGATATGTTTTAAACACAAAGCACTGCAGATAAAGTAGGAGTGTGATACTAACTCCTTTGTAATCAGAAGACTAGACCAAATATTAACTTAGAAAAAGAGATTGACTCTTCCGAAGCAAAACTTTTTTTTAAAGGTCAAGTAGAGTGGTCACTTTCATGAGAGCTCTTTCTCTCTCTTTTTTTAAATTTTTATTTTTTTAAAACATTTATTTTTGAGAGAGGGAGACAGAGCACCAGCGGGAAAGGGGTAGAGAGCAAGGGAGAAACAGTAGCCAAAGCAGGTTCTAGGCTCTGAGCTGTCAGCACAGAGCCCAATGCAAGCCTTGAACCCATGAACCATGACACTGTGACCTGGTTTGCTTAAAAGCAAACTTTTAATAAAAACTAGAACATAGATATTTAGTTTTGCCCTAAAGGCACTATTGCCCACATCTCATTTATATTAAGTGATTACTAAAAATTGCATATAATATGCATAAATAAGCAATTTCATACACCATTAATATATCCTTATGCAAAATATTATGATTTTATACATTTATTATTTTAAAATGAGTACTTTTTAGACACTTTGAGATTTTATTACCAGAGATTAAAATGCTTTATTCTTTCTGGATTTACACAGAAATCGTAAATATCATTATCAGTTCACATGATCCATAATTTATAATCCGTCTGTACTTTAAACTCTCAAAATTTCTTGTTTATTTGAAGATTGTCATTTAATTAAAGAAAATCTTCATTGTATTCTTTTAGAGACCATATTGGTAAACATTCTGAAATTTTTCACTATGAAAGAATTTTCCTTGGTTATCGTATCATCCACTACATTAAGTAATATTTGGTGTGTTTTTTTTCCTCAAGCATGGGAAAATATATTTATTTATTCACATAAAGATAGTTATCCTGCATCTCATCTAATTTTCATGTAAGCATAATTCCATTTTTGAGCCAGTGTCTACATTAAATGCAGGACTTACAACATCAGAAGAAAACACTCATGCCCAATACTTCTCAGTTCGTAGTGTGAATTAAAAATAATTATGTAGACAGCAAACTACTCTTACTCTTTTTTTTGGAGGGGGTGTTAAGAAACAAAACAGGTAAACATAAGGGAAGGGGAAAAAAAAGGAAAGCAAAACCGTAAGAGACTCTTAACTATAGAAAACAAACTGAGGGTTGCTGGAGGGGAAGGTGGGCAGGGAATGGGCTAAATGGGTGATGGGCATTAAGGAGGGCTCTTGTGGTGAGTGCTAGGTGTTTTATGTAAGTGATGAATCACTAAATTCTACTCCTGAAATCAATATTACACTATATATTAACCAACTAGAATTTAAATAAAAATTTGAAAACAAGATACGTTCTGAGTACTTATGTATGATGCAATGTGAAACATAAATCTGTTACTAATAAAAGGGACTGAATGATCATTTTCTCATAAAAAATACTTTTAAATTGGAAAATGCACTTGTTTTGGAAAATGTTACTGATTCTTTCCATCAAACTTGATGTGGCTTCCTTCCTCACTTTGCTCAGTTCTGTTTTCAAATATTTCTATTTCAGTGAGAACTTTTCTCTCCTTTCCCATCACTTAACACTTCCTTAATACACTTCATCTTTAATTCTTAGAAATTCTAATTGTCTCACAATTCCTTCCATACTTATTTGTTCCTAGGAACTTTTTCTCTTACTGATAGGAATGTAAACTCCATAAAATAAAGACTATGTGCCTAGTCTGCATCTCTCTCCCTACTTAAATGATTACTTGGCACATAGCAAACAATCAGCTCACATATGTGAATGCATAAATAGTTGAAGTGAATGTAGATGAATGTAAGCACTTTCTCATAAAATTTTAATAATCCAATGGCAGTAGTTTCAGTAATCCTTTGCATTTTAGCATCTTTAGTATAATTTTCCCAGGAGAAATTGACAAGCTTAATGTTAGGCACGTTTAATATGACCTTCAAGAGTAACATCTGATTGGCAGTATCTACTATCATTTGGATGTGTGAGTATGAATAAAAGGAATGGCGTCTATGCCAGTGAGACCGATTTGGAAATTACTATACTAGAAAGGTTAATTGAAACTAAAGGAGTTGAGGGGCACCTGGGTGGCTCAGTCGGTTAAGCATCTAACTCTTGATTTTAGCTCAGGTCACGATCTGATGGCTTGTGGTATCCAGCCTTACGTCAGACTCTGTGCTGACAACACGGGGATTATTTCTCTCTCTCTCCCTCTCTTTCTGCCCACCCCCTCAAAATAAATAAAAACAAAAAACAAAAGAAACTAAAGGAGTTGATATGACTGCCAGGGAGATTATATAAAATAAGAAGAAAGAATATAGACAATGTTAAAGAACACCAATATGTGTGTTGTGGACAGAAGAGAGGAGAATGAGGGGTTGATTCATCCTGTCCATGGGATTTTCTGCAGGATAGGAGCTCCCCACACTTTCTGCTGCCAGGAGCCAAAAGGTAGCCACCATGCCTTTCTTGTTCCTCTACTATCAAATCCAGAGACTTAAATGCTTCTTCTGCCAATGAGAAGAAATAATGAAGTTGAAAAACTATTAGGGGTTATTATTATGTAAATCAAAGAGGGAGACTTTTTCAGGAAGAAAGGGTGATCAAATATTGTGGAGAAATGGCAAAGTCAGAAAATTGTTTCTTGATTGTTAAAATACTAATTGGTTAAAATTAGGACAGGGGCCATTTTTCGTTTATGTCATTTTTTCCCAAGTTGGTCCTGTTGGTGTGACTGTATGTTTGTATCTCTTTCATGCATGTTCTCTTTAAATCATTTCTCTTACCAGTGAGCTGGCTGATACCGGTTCTGGTGAAAACAAACCCAAAATCCATGATCCTCCTGTGCCCTACTTTTTATAATAATTTCAGTTATTTTGCCTTTTCTGGGTTTAGACATTTACAGAAATTCTGAAGGTCTAGAGGAAAAGTTACATTAAGTAGAAGGAAGAGTATATCTATTTTGCTAGATTTAATTGTACCTTGAACTTGCTAAATTCTTCCCTCCTTTTATTTCACTTACCAGCCCTCATAAGACTTTCTCCTGTGCAGACACTAAGGTCCACTTTCCTTTTGCCCTGGGAGTACAATCCTGTTCCTAAATTCCAACTGCTTCACTATTGCATACAGTGAGCAGACCAGCCTGTTTCCTTTCCCATTCTCCCTCATTCAATTCTGTTAAACAAAGAGTTTATTTTCATGTTAGGTATTGTCTAATGTTATGTGGGTTTTTTGTTTGTTTGTTTATTTGTTTAGTTCAAATTCATCTGAATCATGAGAGACATGATGTGGGTCCAACAGAGAAGACTGAGTTCACAGCATACTACCTGGAAACAATATTACAATAATTTCAATATTTAAGAAAAATATGAATTTATTTTATAGTAGACTTCTCTCTCCTCATTCTGTAAATGAAAAATGTACTGTCGTTTGGCTTCATCATTTTTCTCCCTCTCCTCTTTCCCTCCTCTCCTCACCATGAATGCTTCCCTTTATTATATACACTTGTGCTTAAATATTCCTAGGACAAAGAAATCTTTCTAAAATAACAAAAAGAAAATATGTTTGGAGGCAAGCTGATGTGATAATACCAGTCGAGAGCATAGGTACTAATGACCCATATAACACCAGTGGAATCCACAAACCCAAAAGACATCAATAATCTTTATTTACAATGTGCACTAATTGCAGAGTATATTTGAAAAGCACAGAGCATGTTAAATTCTGCTTGGGTGTCAGCTAGAATATGAGAGATACTACTGGTCATTTGGAGTAATAGAGGAAGCAGAGGGCACGAGGATACAGAATAACCTGGATACCAGTCCTCAAAATACTCTTTGGGGAATCTCAGTGTTGTTTGTATGACATTTAAGTAAGGCTTGCATTTCCACAGAAAGTGGATCAAAGAGTGAACAAGTATCTTTTTTTTCAGCAATTGTTCTTATTGACCTAAGAATGGTATACTCTTAGACAGCTTTGTTACATCTAAATCAGTTAGAGTGTTGGATGTGTTGGGATAGGGGCCGATTTAATTTAGAGGTAAACACAACCATTTATATAAGCTGCTTACACACACACACACACACACACAAAGATTTTCTTCGTGATATTTATCTTTCTTAAGTTTCATACTTTTATAACATTATTATTTTTTCCACTTGCAGGTATGAGAACCACTGTTTAGGTTAATAACCTTTTTTTTCTGTTGCCAAAATTACTAAAAAATTCTGTTTCAATAAGATTTTTAAACCAGAAAATATATGTAACATATATACAAATAAACAAATATATCCCAAAATATACACAAGTAAACAAACGATAGATGTTACTGTAGAGCACAATGAAATAAATCTTAAGAAGTTCCCAAGGGGCGGCTGGGTGGCTCATTTGGTTGAGCATCCGACTTCCCCTCAGATCTCGCAGTTTGTGAGCTCGAGCCCACGTCGGGCTTTGTGCTGACAGCTCAGAGCCTGGAGCCTGCTTCAGATTGTGTCTCCCCCTCTCTCTGCCCCTCCCATGCTCATGCTCTGTTTCTCTCTGTCTCTCAATAATAAATAAACGTTAAAAAAAAGTAAAGAAAGAAAGAAAGAAAGAAAGAAAGAAAGAAAGAAAGAAAGAAAAATGAAGTTCCCAGAAAGCAGGCACCAGGATGACTCAGTCCCCTCAGGTCAGGATCTCACGACTTGACTTGGTTCCTGCATTTGAGCCACATTGGGCTGTGCGCTGTTAGTGCAGAGCCTGCTTCAGATCCTCAGTCCCTCCCTCTCTCTGCCCCTCCCCTGCTTATGCTCTCTGTCTCTCAAAAATAAATAAAACATTTAAAAAAGAAGTCTCCCTGCACCAAAAAAAAAAAAAAAAAAAATCCCAGAAAGCATGTGACATACACTGCACATTGAGATCAGTAAAGGGCATGATGTTGCATAGTTGGCAATGTCTTTTTTTTTTTTTAAGTTTATTTATTTATTTTGAGCGAGTCAGAGAAAGCATGAGTTGCGGAGGGTGAGAGAGAGAGCAAGAGAGAAAATCCCAAGCAGGATCCTTTCTGTCAGTACAGAGCCCAACATGGGGCTTGAACCCATGAACTGTGAGATCATGACCTGAGCCAAAACCAAGAGTCCCCTGCTTAACTGACGGAGCCATCCAGGCACCCGCATAGTTCACAATGTCTAAACAAGCTATCATGCTCACAGTAGTCATAAGAGTTAACTCTGAATGTTGAACCAAAATAAAACATATTCTCCTCACAAATGTTGTGGCATATATGTATATTTTTCATTGATATTGTTTGATATTTTTTGATAGTGACTGAGCCATCCAGGCACCCCAATAGAGACATATTTAACAAGACATTTGTAGACTCTGAATATGTGCATAATGGAGGAAGTGGGTGTTATACTAGAATGTACAGAAAGGGCACCTAACATAATTTGGGGGCTTGGGAATCTATTCCCAGTATATATAATGTCTACCTTGATCATGAAATGTACATCATAGTTTGTCAGGTGATGACTGAATGAAGTTCGGGAGGACCAAATCTGATATGAAAAAAGTGGAAGCAAGAGAGCAGATTAAGGTCAGGAAATTTAAAAAATGTTGTCATGGCCAATAAAATGAGACAATAATGTCCCTTCTGGAAGCACAGGAGGGACCACATGTATTTTAAAGCATAATACAGAAAAAAATACTCATTAGAACAATAGAATTTCAAGACATAAGAATCATGAACTGTTGAGAATTTTAGATAGTTATATCTAATTTTCATAGCATATTCACGCATTCAGAATGTTTCATGTCAGTGTAACAAACTCCATTCTTCTTATAAAAAGGATTTTCAATGTCAAAGAATGTTCTCCTGATGAAGTTGATAAAGGTGAGCAAAAGTTTTGCAGTTAATCTAAACCTACTTTTATAAAAAAAGTCAATGTATAGTCATAATCTGTAGTCTTTATTCATTAGCTATACTTTTTATATAGCAACATTTTCACAGATTATAAATTAACTGTACACATTGACTTAAGTTCTTTGCAGAAATGAGGTACACTTTTTTTTTTTTTTAATGAGTCATGAAGATATTTTCAGGTCACTTGTAGATGTGTGGTTTGTTTTTGGTTTGCAATTGGGATGACAAAGCTAAGATTTTGATTTTAAATGTTTTAGAAACTACTCATTTTATATTTTTATAATCTTCCAAATTTTCTTATTATAAATGGTGAACTGAACAAGTGTTTTAAGTCTGCTTTTGCTACCCCTACCAAAATGATACACTAATCTTGCAAAGGCTTTTATCGCAAGGAGATGAAAGATTAAAAAACTGAGGTTGAGGAAAAAAAATGTTGAACCCAATGAGAGAGTGAGAGTCCTGAAAATCAACTATTTTTCCCCTCAGGAACTTTTAGTGGTTCCATGATTATAAGAGCCAAATACCTTGAAAGGGGAGTGTTAAAATAGCCTCAAACCAATGGATTGTTGAAATCTTTTAAAGAAGCCCCTAGATTCTCCAGGCATCTTACATTGCTCAGGGAAAAGACTGGATGTTTCTTTTCTGGAGAAGCTGAAAACATGGGAGTTGTGGACTACAATCATATATATTGCAGTATTTTGTTTGCTTTTTATCATTCAATTTTGTTTATTGGGTTGAGGGTGTTTTTTTTCTTTAAGTTGGGGAGCCTGACTTGATCTTTTTCTTTATAGTTTTTGAGTCATCATCATGGATAAAATATTATTTATCCATTTATCTATCAAAATACACAGGTTGTTTCTAAATCGTGCATATTATAAATAATGCGCAATGAACATGAGGGTACAGATTTCTCTTAGAGGTAGCAATTTAATTTCCTTTGAACATATACCCAGAAATTAGATTCCTGGATAATATGCTAATCTATTTTTAAATTTTTGAAGAACTTCCCACTGTTTTTCATAGTGCCTGTACCAATTTACATTTGCACTAACAGTGTACAAGAGTTTCCCTTTCTCTATACCCTTGTCAACATTTGTTATCTCTTGTATTTTACATAATAGCCATCTAATAGACATAAGTTGTTGGTTTATTATTGTTTTGATTTGCACTACCTTGATGATTAGTGAAATTGAGTATCTTTTCATATACCTGTATGTTGGCCATTTTATATGCCTTCTTTGGAAAATGTGTATTGAGGCCCTTTGCCCATTAAAATCAGCAACTATTTATTGTAATTTTTTTTTTTTAGAGAGAGAGAAAGAGAGCATGAGTGACAGGGAGGGGCAGAGAGAGAGAGAGAGAGAGAGAGAGAGAGATTGAGAATCTTAAGCAGGCTCCATGCTCAGCACTGATGTGGGACTCAGTCCCATAACCCTGGGATCATGACCTAAGCCGAAATCAAGAGTTGGAAACTCAACCAACTGAGCCACCCAGGCACCTCTAATTTTTGTATTTTGACATTGTATCCTGCAACTTTACTGAATTCATTATTCATCATTATTCGTTCTAAATTTTTGATGGAGTCCTTAGCTTTCTATATACAAGATCACGTCTTCTTTCCAAAAAGACAATTTAACTAATTCCTTTCTGATTTCAGTGACTTTTATTTATTTTTCTTGCCTAATTGCTTTGGCTTGAACTTACAGTATTATGTTGAATTGAAGTGATGAGAGTGAGTACACTTGTTCCTGATCTTGGAGGAAAAGCTTTTAGCTTTTCACCATTGAGTATGATGTCAGCTTGGGTTTGTCACATATGGAATTTTTTATTGACATTAAAAAAAATATTTCATAGTTGCCCCATATATGGTGCCACTGGTGGCTTATTATATGTAAAGAAAAGAATGAAAATAAAAGAAAAGCCTCACAGTAAGTCTCATCATCATGTAAATTCAGAGGACTGAGGAAGAGAAGATAGTAAAACTTGGGGAGAAAAAACAACTTCTAATATCAAAAATACCACAGAATTCTCTATGGTAACTCTGGAATCTAGAAGGAAATATTTAACACAATTTTAATGGAGGAGGGTGAAGAAACATAAATAGACATAGGTTTCTATATATCATTTGAACGGGTAGAGTGACAACACCAGTAGACTGTGTTTATTAGTGTATCTGTTTGTATAGATTTTAAGTGGTTGTTCTATTATTATTGGCTAGTATTATTGGCTAGTAATTAAATTAGTAATTAAATTAAAAGAAAATTAAAGTTGAAGAAAGTTTAGGTAGTCCAAAATAAGGTAAAAGAAAACAGAGAAACAAAAACTAGAACACACAGCAAAACAAGCCGACTTAAATTCTAAAGTATTAATAATTACATGAAATGTAATTTTATTAAATACCAATGAAAAGAAAAAGATTGGCAGAGTGAATTTGAATACATACTCCAAGTACCCACAAAATAAACTCACTTCAAATAAAACAATATAATCGAATTGAAACTAAAATGATGGAAAACAACGTATAACATGCAAATATAAATTTTTAAAAAAGCTTGAGAGGTCTTCAAATAAAGTAGTCTTCAGAGCAAATAAAATTACCAGAGACGTTAAGGGATATAATATTATGATGAAAGGGACAACCCTTCAAGAAGACAGCTGTTCTATATATGTACCAAGCATTCAAGCTGCAAAATACAAAGCAGTTTTATGTGGATTCAGCTGCTGATTATATGCTATTTAATATAGACAATCAAAAATTTATAATTATTGATTGTATCCAAATATTCAAATATTTATATAATTTTACTCATGCATTAATTATGTGGTAGTGTTGTTTTATTCTGGGTACTTGATTTTTTTAAAAAATAAAAGCAAAGCAACATTTTCAAAGATCTCTGGTGTTGAGCTGTCACCTGATTTACAGTAGTTGCAGAATTCCTGGACAGTTAGAAAGCTTTTTCAGTAAAGGTACCAACTTCAGAAAATGATGTGAAATAAGTGCTTTTAAGAGCTAAAAGCAGCGGCCACATGGAACAAAAGAATGAATGGTGAGGGTTCTGTATGATGTTCATATTGAAGTTCTATTCTTTTATAGTTCAACAGATCAAATGTGATGAGCCACTTGTTACTAAATAAAAGGACATGGGGCTTTCACTTTCACAAAGCCAAAGAATCCAATTGGTCTTTCTTTTATAAGTACTACGAGGGATTAAATATTTGGATTGGAAAAAAAAAAAAAGAAAAAAGAAAAAAGCGACATCCTAACTTCTGCCACCAGCTATGGGTTGTCAGTTACTAATGCCCTACATAAAATAAAAGGCACCTAAAGGTGCTATAGTATTGTAATTTCCCATTTTGTCACCAAGAGATGAAGTTCTCTTAGATAAAATCTGAATAAGGACACCTGATTTTTTTCCACTATCTTCTGATTCTGAATTTGTCAACTGAATAAAGCATACTACAGTTTCCATTATTATCTCTGTGAGATTAAATTTCCTTAACTGTAATAGTTTATTCTTCTAAGTTCATGTTTTCAAATCTTAGAATAGTCTATATATTTTCCTTTATAAAATATGTAATAAATATTACCAAATATCTTTGTAAAATATCCATGTTTTTGCCCTCTTTCTCTATTCCTCAGTCCAGCATCCTCTCTGACCTCCTTGCTGATTCTTGAACACACCTTATAACCTGACATACAAGTAAATATCACTCTACTTCCAATACTCTATAATTGTAACTTTCTCCTCTTCCCAGTATTGCTGAACTCACTTTCTTTGCATCTTGTCCTACAAGACACTTTATCTTCAATATAAATTTTTATAATATTTTTTTTATTTTTTAGCGTTTGATTATTTTTGAGAAAGAGAGACAGAGTGTGGGTGGGAGAGGGGCAGAGAGAGAGGGAGACACAGAGTCCAAACAGACTCCAGGCTCTGAGCCAGCACAGAGCCTGACACGGGGCTTGAACTCACAAGCTGTGAGATCATGACTTTAGTCAGAGTCAGATGCTTAACCGACTGAGCCACCCACATGCCCCATCTTCAATATATAATATTTTATTTATTACATCCATTTTGCTTATTGCGTATTTCCCACTAATGGAAGGTAAATTACTTGAAGGCAGGGGTGTTCACCTATCTTGATCACAGATACAGATCTAAGTCTCCTCTACAGTTCCTGGCATATGATGGGTACTCATAAAATACATTTGAATGAATGATGTTGTAAAATATAATATACTCATTTGAATGGATTATAGGAAAATGTTTCACTTAGAGTCCTGCTTCGTATTTTGCATAACCTGCATCTGTCATGTCTTCTGTAAACAATAATGTGTTTAGTGTCTTCTCCTCTTACTTGACTTAATATTTTTGTTACTTATCTTCCCGTAAACTGCAAAAGAACAAATGACTAACATAGCTTTCTTAAATATAAATAATAATATATATGGCCAAGTCACATATAGTCTCTATCACAACTTCAAGAGCTGTTTAAAATGATAGAGCTATACTGTATATTTTAAGATCATTTGAAGATCTAAGGTTTGGGATCATTTATATATACATTTATATGTAATGCAAGTATTATAAATCTATTATATATAATTACAGCATGTAAATAAATACATATTTATAATTTTGATTAAAATACTAAAATATCTTTATAAGAGAACTATTTCATCTATAGCATTGTACTGGGTATCTATTTGAGATGAAATGTTTAAGTATGCTTCCATTCATAAACTCAGCATATATGTATTGAGTATCTACTAAGTGCTGAGCATTTGACTATGGTACGGAAGCACACAAGACAGACAAGATTGCTGTCCTCATGAAACTCTTATTTGGAGGGATTAAAATAAAAATATTTGGAAATAAAATAAAAATAAATGGAAATTTCATTATAATAATATAAAATTCAGATACAAAAATCTTTTTTTCCCAAAGGAGAAATGGCTAAAACTAATGTTTCTAAGGAGATATACTATTAGTAGATGGATTTTTGAAGGATAATGTAATATATATGTACATTTTATTAGAATAAAATGACACAATATTTTTGCTTCTTTACAGATAGTGTTGTGGTTATTTAATCACTTTAAAATTTCTTTTTGAAATTGCAATATCGTGCTGCCTGCTGTCCAATGCCTAAAAGAAATTGCTTCATATATTTTGTTGTTTCATTTTTGATTATACATCGAGGGTTATTGAAATACCAATTATTCCATCATAGCCAGAAGAAGAGGTATCTACTTTTTCATAAAATAAAATTTTATGTGATACTGTTTTTGTAGAAAAAAGTGTACAATTTTTGAAAAATGTTTCAAAACTACAGAGTAGACATGAAGAAGGCATGTTATTCTGACAAGTAAAGCCACATGAAGTACATATAGTTTCATAGAAAGGTGACCTGGGGCAGGACAGATCCAGTAAGAGACCATTTGAGAAGCAGTTGAAGTTATATAAACAAGAAATAATTAGGATGTCAAAAGGGCAGTAGTTGTAGGAATGAAAAGTAATAGCATGTTCAATATTGTAATATAAAAATGTAATATAATTTGTCATTTCCAGTATATTTCAGCATTTGCGATATACAAAACTATAGTGATTTGGAAATGCCTGGAGCAGGACTGTGTTGTCATAAGACTATTTATATTAACACAGAGCATGGAATTTTAAACCCAACTAATAACCGTGACAGTTCTAAAGTCCCTTAGGGTTCCCAAATTGTTAAAAATGTTTCCTCAGTCCTTATGCTATTCCATGAGTCTATATATTGCAATTTCTCTTTATAGGCTAATTAGAGAAGTAAGATTTACAAAGGACCAGAGGTCAAATCAATGTGGTAGAACACTATAATTTGTTTCACTGGGTCATACTGGTGAGTTGTGATCAAGAGTGAGAAAATTATGGTTGAAACTATTTTTGGTGACAGGTTAACACTCAGAGGATTAGAACTTTAGATAAGCCACTCTGCTAAAGTAAGCAAGTGAGCAGGTCATTGACCAGTACATAATTAATGTTATGGGCTACAGGTATTGACAAATGAAGATATGAGCCCACTAGTTTCTGAGAAATTACAGATCCAGGGCTCATGACTTTTACTCCAGATACTATCACAATGCCCAATTCATAGTTTGAATGCAGTACATTGTTGCTCACTATCAAATAAATGTTCTTTCTCTCCTAAAAAACAAAACAAAACAAAAACAAAAAGACAAAAAGGTCTAATGAGAGATGCGAATCACATTGTTAGAAAAGGTTCACATTTTCCTAATAGCTGTTCTCCTCACTGGATATTCATGTAACAAGTACTAGGTCAATTGGATTATATTTGGGATTACTCAAACTTCTTTGTGTGACCTGGTGATAGCCGTTCTTAGTTAAAATGATGATAAGGTTGTGTGTTTCTTGGAATGAAAAGGTCCCTTTTTTGGAATAGCTATTAAGCCTGGCAGTACAAGATCAGTGAATTCATGGTCATGAGCCCATTCCTGCATATCTTTTTTCTGTAAAGTAGGTCCCCTGTGCAATTGAAGTATTATCTGATGCCAATAGGTCAAATAAATCTTTGGATACACTGAGGCTGTGCATATATATATGTATATATATGTCTATACATATATATACATATATATATGTATATACATGTATATATGTATATATGTACACGTATGTATGTATATATATGTGTATATATATGTATATGTATATATCCAGATACATACCTAATCTTTGAGAATAAACCAATGGTCCTTTATCATCAAGCTGCTGTTGGTTTCCTCAGGAGATGATGCCATAGCCTGCAACTGTTTCTCTTCCTAGCAGATTGAACACTGGCTTAGCTATAGTGAGACTAGCAGTGGTAATACGAAAGCATGAGCCAATGCTGTTGGACCCTGGCATTGCCTTCATGGCTGCTACCATGGCTACTTCCTTCATGTGCCTGCTATGCCAAGCTGGCAGTTGCCAATTACAAAGGCTTTCAAAAGCCCCCTTGCTGGGTCATTTTGGCTTTTTAGTGGATTTGTCCTTTTTCAGAGGTGGACACATTCTGGTTGAACATAATATGTGACACATTTTTACATCATTTGCCTATGTATAAGACCTCTTTTTTTTTTTCTCAATATTGCAATACTTTATTGATCCAGGATCCTGAATAACTTCTCTATTTTCTATTGTCTGTGACTATTTTTATTCTCTCCTGAGGCCACTACTCTGTCCATGTAGAGTGGATGACCATGTTCACAGTCTGAAGTTATGCCCACTGAGATTTTCCTTTGTCACTACTTTTCAAGGCCAACCATTATAGTAGTATAATTCAATTGTTATTGGTTTTGACTTGCACCCTCATACTGAGACAAACCATCAATAAACCAAATAAGGATTTCTTATCCTCTTTTGTCTAGTCGTAAGAGAGCCCCATAGACACAAGATGAAGAAAGGACACTGGTGCCACAATGGGCGTGTAGGCTTCCTGCACATGTGTCTGACTTGTGTACTCTACCACTCATTGTAACGCATTACACATATAAAACTTCATTCATTATTAGTGTTTCATTGATGTTTATGGACTATGCAGATAGTTCATATCTCTTCTGACTAATTGATGGCTAAGATGGAAGAGCTAACAGAGCACTGGAACAAAACTGTCAGTTTCATTTATTCCATGTGGATGTGAACTGGTTTTATTTATATTTTCTTAGAGGGAGAGAAAAGAGTAAATTTTTCAGATCAGCCACACATCCTATGACTGAGGCTATATTAAATTTTAGCAAAGGTATTTAAGGTTTGGACTACAGTTAGGTTGAACTTGCAGTAGGATACAGACATCATCCAGTACCCATCCAGCACCAGTCAGACTGGTGAATCAAAGGACCACTATCCTTGCCCCTTGTAAATTATTGAGGGTAACAATTGTGTTTTCTAAGCCACATGGGATGCAACATAAAATTTTTGAATTACTTTCTTATCCAGGAAAGAGTAGTTTCTGAAGACTTGCCCTAAAATTTCCTTCCAAGATAATTCTTCGGACTAAAGAAACGTAGTGATAAAATGGCAACCATATCCTCAAGATAAGGTCTGTAGCCAGCCCCTTGGCCAGGATCTATTTATTACCTCCCCTCCTCACATATTTACAAATATACTCCATATACAATAGAGAAGGGGCACAATGATATGATAATGCTTTAGGTCTCCAGGTGCTAGTGTCAACACAGACCCTATTTCTAACATATCTCAACCTGTTTGGCAATCTACTCCCCAGTCCACAGTTACCAGAGAAAATGACTAAGGGATTCTTTAGTGAAGGACTAGTGTATCCATTTTGCATGTAATAGATAAGGTTTTGCACGGTCCTTTCTCCTGCATAACTATCTCTTCCAGCAATGGTTTCAATGTCTGATAACTGGCTTAACACTCGAATCTTGGCAAGGGGTCATGACTCTTAAAAGGACTAAATGTTTTCAGCCACCTGAGCTCCCATCCTTGATTTCTTCTGTTAGCACAAATTGAATAGTAACTTGTTGGCTGCCCACCTGTCTTTTTCCTGAGGAGGTTGTGTTCCATAGCATATGGTTGTGAACTGTATTCATTATCCTTTTCATGCTACATCCTCTTGGCTATTACTTAAACCTTGTCAGTCATTATTATGATTGGTTGTGATCACTTCTCTTCTGGTGGTAAAACACTTAAGCCTGGCCTCTATTTTCTTGCTATTAGTGAGACAAGTTCTTTTTTTCTTTTCTCTTTTCTTTTTCCTTTTCTTTTCTTTTCTAACATACATAGATGTTATATACATATAAATGTTTCTTTATTGAAGCAAGATTCCTGACCAGTATAGAGTGATGCACTTATTAAACAGAAACCAGTGCAGAAACTACTACATACCACCTGTCTAGACAGGTTTTGGTTCCATTGTACCTATTGATGGAATAGTCCCACTAGTAAAGTTTTATATGTCAAAAAGCTTTGAATTTGAGCAAGGTGTCCATTAATTCACCTCTGAAAAAGTTAAGTGGCATTTAATTTTGGCTAATATATTTTATAGCATTAAAAAGCTTATGCTTAGCTTAAGCTAAATTTCTCAAAATGTTATTCTATGCACAATAGCCCTTAGCAGACAGAGTCTGTCATTGCATCCAAATTCACACAGATGAGTCTCATTTGAGAAATATATGCTAAATAGCTGGTACTTAGAGACAAAAATACTTATAACTTGAGTTTCTTATAGTCAACACAGACTTCTTCCTCTGAGTGTCTGTCTTGGCCACATTTCAGAGTGAAAGTGAAGACATACCAGCAGTGTCCCTGTGTAACTTGGAATTAAATCACCAGATCTGTCTGATGGTGAAGGTGGCACTATTACCAGGTAAATAAAGGCCCATTTAAAAAAAAGCCAATTTGATGGGGCACCTGGGTGACTCAGTTGGTTAAATGTCTGACTTTGACTTAGGTCATGATCTCACTGTTTGTGGGTTTGAGCTCCGCATCAGGCTCTGTGCTGACAGCTCACAGTCTGAAGCTTGCTTTGGACTCTATGTCTCCCTCTCCACCTCCCCCAACATGCTCTGTCTCTGTCCTGTCTCTCTCTCTTTCTCTCTAAATAAATAAATAAATAGAAATTTTTAAAGCCAATTCAAGATACAAATCAAGGATGGATACACTATACTCAGAACTGAATTTTGATGGATCTGGTATCCTAAATAATGTGGTAAGTTTTAGAAACTGATGGCAAATTTTACCCATGATGTTCTCAAGCTGAGAAGACATTAATCCATTGATTCAAATCCCTTTACTGCATCCACATAGCTCTGAGGTCATCCTGCAAGTTGGGAATCAAAAACTACAGAGTTAGGGTAACAAAGTTTGACAATATGTTATACAAGTCAAATTTGCAAAGACATATTAAGTATATCTGTTCTGAGAGGAAAGCATCAAATTCTTTGTGTACATTTTGGTAGTTTTATTGTAACAAAGACCTGGTACACTTCTAATGTTTAAAACTGAGCATCATCTTTCCTATCTAGTGAAACAAAAAAAAAATTAAAAATAAATAGGAACAAAATTACGGTAGAGTATGTCTATTTCAAATAAGATTCTACAGATTCTACTGATTTGTCAATTGGGTGGCAAGGTTCATGTCATCATTAAGAGAGAATTTGATTTCAAAATTGTCATTTTAAACTGCAAGGATGTCAAACATCATAATTTAACATGCCAAGGAAAAAAAACCATGTTTTAAAAATGCCCACTTAAACCATCCAAATATCTCAAACCCTCTGTTTGCTGACCTTCTGTAACCCCAGTTTTTAAGTTTTTTCCTTTCTTTCTTTCTTTCTTTCTTTCTTTCTTTCTTTCTTTCTTTTTTGTAATCAAGGGAAAGAAGACAAATACACGTTGGTAAATGATAACTGTCCATTTTCACATAGAGAGGCAGTGTGATTTCTGAGCCCAACACACAGAGGAAAGAGAAAAACAGAGTTCTATGCACTACTGTACAGGAGCCTCGTATCCTCCAGATTCCAGCAGAAATAAGGAAGCAGAGGGATTTCTTTTTTCCCATAGAGCAGGGTGGTGTAAATTCCATAGTTTTTAATTGAGACAGGAAGAGATAAAAACGAATTTGGAACAGGAAGGAGTAGAGATTCTATTCCCACTCTATTCTGCTCAAGGTATACCCCACCCCTAAATAAGTAGAGAACCATGATAAAATGGAAAGAAAGGAGACCTCAAAAATAGAGTCACAAGGCACAAGAGGAAGAAGGAATGAAAGAAACAAAAACAATTGTGACTCATTTCTCTCATCATTCATGTCAGAAACTATATTGTAATGGATTTGGCCAAGTAACTCTTTGATGACCACTCCTAACTCATTTGCACCTGCATCAGAATGGTCAGTAAACCAGGGTAAGAAAGGCTCTGGTTCCTCATGCTGTCTCTTCCTGGCTTTATTTTGTGTTTGACATGAAAATTTTGGTCAGATCCTTTCCAGATTTCCATTTGATTTCAGCGGACTTTGAACATGGATTACTACTCTCATTGATATGAAATTCTTTGGAGAGAACTTTATTTTGGAAGTAAGGGTTTTCATCAAAACAAAAATCTATTCTGTAACCTGATTTAATATCTCTAAATTCTGTCACTTTTACTCTTGTATAAAAGTGCCTCCCCAAGCAGGCAGACAACATCCAACTTGTAGATGTTGACAAATGTGATTCCCCCCAAATGTGGGATTATGGTGCTTAATTCCAGCCTCTTCTGGGGAAAAAGAAACAGAAAGAAAAGAAAAGAGAAGAGAAGAAAAAAGATTGTCAGAGGTTTTTTATATTTTTGTTCTACTTTCAAAATCTCCTTACTGGCTTGTTCATTAAATCTTTTTCATTTGTATTTCATCAGTATGTTCACTTGCTTTTTACTGTTCTTTTTCGGAGGTCTTTATTCCAGTGTGGCTGGAGTGGAGCTCCTTTTTAGCGACCCTGATGGCGGTGCCTACCTGGTGCTGTTCTTCATGGGGGTTGAGAGAAGTGCAGCAAGGAGGGGACAAGAAGGGAAGGTGAAAAGGGCGGCAGCTTCCCTTAGCCACACTGCCACGCGTGCGATTCGGCCCCGCCTCCTCCCGGGCGCTGGCTGCGCGCGCAACCCTCCCAGCCTGCCCTGCGGCTCAGGGAGGAGCACCGCGTGCCGCTAGCCTGGTTCCTGCTGTTGGAGGTTTGGCGACAAAGTGACAGCTGGCCGGTTTGGCTCCTCCCCTCAGTCCCCGGCGCTCTGGCTTTCCCTGTTTTTCCTCTCCTAGGAACCACCTCCTCCTCACGGCAGCAGCGAGGGGTCCTGTGTTATCTTAAAGTAGGTGTTATTTCTCTTAATTTTGAAAAATTAAGTGTTTTTATCGGAGTAAGAAAACTTAACATGAGGTCTACCTCTCAACAAATTTTAAAGTGTACAGTACAGTATTGTTAACTATAGGCATAACATTGTGCAGTATAGTTCTAGAACTTATCTTGAATAAGTGAAACATTATAGCCTTTGAACAGCAACTTCCCATAATCCTTCTTCCAGCCCCTAGAAACCACCATTTGTTTGTTTCAGAGTTTGGCTATTTTAATACTTGATAAAAATGGAATCATTCCTGATTTGCCTTCCTGTGACTAGCTTATTCCACTTAGCATTATGGCCCATAGGTTCATACATGTTGCTGTAAATGGTGGGATTTCTTTTTTGTGTAAGCCTGAATAATATTTTGCATGTAAATACCACATTTTCTTTATCCATCAATTCTTCCATGGTATCAAAAGTTCAGAAACAGCACAAAACCAGTGAATCACCAAAATGGAATTTGTTGAAGCTTATTGCGCACACACCAAAAAGATAGTTTGTGAATTGAGAGTACTCAAGCCAAAACATGGAATAAAACTCAGGGGTATATTGTTATAAAGCAGCTTATATAGTGAGAAGACATTAAATGTTTATTCTTTACAGAGATTGGTTATAATATTGTAATTTCCCAAAATGATAGGTAAATTGGTCAGTAATTACCTTATATTAACCTTGGGAGACAGTGTAAGTTTTGCCCATGATTTCCAGAGGCATAAATAAGAAATGACCCAGGTCAAGCTAGTTTTGCAAAGTAAGTTAAATTGGTTTTATCTGCTCATAGAGTTTTCAAGTTTGTTTTGATTTTAACAATGGATATTTGGGTTGTTTTCATACCTTGGCTATTGTGAATAATGCTGCAGTGACCATGGGAGTGCGGGACTTGAATTCAATTCTTTTGGATACATACCCAAAAATAGGATTGCTAGAGCAAATGATAGTTCTATTTTTAATTTTTTTCAGGAAGCACCATACTGTTTCCCATGGTGGCTATACCGTTTTATAATCCACCAGCAATATACATGGTTACAAATTTCTCCACATCCTCACCAACACTTGTTATTTTTTTATTTTTGATAATAGCTGGCCTAAGAAATGTAGAATGACATCTCATTATGTTGTTGATTGCCATTTCTCTGATGACTAGTAATATTGAGCTTCTTTTTATATACTTGTTGACCATTTGCATATCTTCTGCAGAGGAATGTCTATTAAGATTCTTTGCTCATTTTTTAATCAGGACGTTTGGCTTGTTTTTGTTGTTTTGGGGGTTTTCTTCTGTTTTTTGTTTGTTTTTGCTATTGACTTGAGGTCTTCTTTATGTGTTTTGAACATTAACCCCATATGAGATATATGGTTTGCAAATATTTTCTTCCATTCCATAGGCTGTCCTTTCATTGTGTTTGTGGTTTTCTTTTCTTTGTAGAAGCTTTTTGCTTTCATATAGTTTCATTTGTCTATTTTTGCTTATAATGTCTATTCTTTTAGTGTCATATCCAAGAAATCATTGCCAACAAGACTAATGCCATAAAGCTTTTGCCTCTGTTTTCTTATAGAAGTTTTATACTTACAGGTTTAATGTTTAAGTCTATAATCCATTTTAGGGTGTCTGGGTGGCTCAGTCAGTTGAGCATCCGACATCGGCTCAGGTCATGATCTCTTGGCTCATGAGTTCCAGCCCCACATTGGGCTCTGTGCTGACATCTCAGTGCCTGGAGCCTGCTTCGGATTCTGTAGCTCCCTCTTTCTGTGCCCCTTCCCTGCTCACTCACACTCTGCCTCTCTGTCTCTCTGTCAAAAATAAATAAACATTTAAAAAAAAAGTCTTTAGTCCATTTTGAGTTGATTTTTTGTGGATGGTATAAGACACCGATTTCATTCTTTTACATATGAGTATCCAGTTTTCCAGCACCATTTGTTGAAGAGACTTTCCTTTCTCTCTTATGGGTTCTTGACACTCTTGTCAAAGAAGAATTGACAGAATATGCCTGTCTCTGGAACAGTCCATGAACTTGGGGCATTCTCTATTTATTTGTGTCTTCTTTAATTTCTTTCAGCAATGTTTTATAATTTTCAATTTACAAATCTTTTACATTCATAATTATATTTACACTGAAGTATCTTATTCTTTTCAGTGTTATTGCAGGTAGGATTTTTTCTTAATTAAAATTTTTTTTTTAGGATTTTATTTTTTATTGTTGAGAGAGAGTGAGCGAGCGAGCAGGTGAAGGACAGAAAGAGAGGGAGACACAGAATCCAAAGCAGGCTCCAGGCTCTGAGTTGTCAGCACAGAGCCTGATGCGGGGCTTGAACCCACAACTGTGAGATCATGACCTGAGCCAAAGTCAGGACGCTCAACTGACTGCGCCACTCAGGTGCCCCAGATTTTTTTTTAATTTTTAAAAATTTTCGTAATTTTCTGATTTTCAGATAGTTGATTTTGATGTATAGAAATGTAACTGATTTTTGTATGTTGATACGGAATCCCGTAACTTTACTGAATTCATTTATTGATTCTAACCCTTTTTTTATTGAAGTCTTTAGGGTTTTCTATATACAAAATCATGTCATCTGCAAACAGAGGTAATTTAACTTCTTTCCAAATTAGGTATAATTTATTTATTTCTCTTGCCCAGTTGCTCTAGCTAGGATTTCCAGTACTGTGTGATACAGAATTAGTGAGAAGGGGTATCTTTGCTTTGTTCTTGATTTTAGAGAAAAAACCTTCAAGTTTTCTACATTGAGTATGATGTTAGTTGTAGAGTTTTCATATATGGCCTTTATTATTTTGTTTTAATTTTCTTCCATTCCTAGTTTGTTGAGAGATTTTATAATAAAAGTATTGAATTTTTGTCAAATATTTTTTTTGTATCTTTTGAAACGATCATGTGATTTTTAACCTTCATTCTGTTAATTTGCATTTGCATGTTTGTTAATTTGCATTTTTTGAAGCATCTTCACATCCCAGAGATAAATCCTATTTGATCATGGTGTATGATCCTTACAATAGTGTTAGTGAATGCAGTGTGCTAACATTTTGTTGAGGATTTTTGCATCTATGCTTATAAGGGATGTTGGATTTTGTCGTCCTTCCTTCCTTCCTTCCTTCCTTCCTTCCTTCCTTCCTTCCTTCCTTCCAGTGTCTTTGTCTGGATTTGCTATCAAGGTAAATCTGTCCTCACAAAACGAGTGATAATATTTACTCCTCTTCATTTTTTTGGCCAAGTTTGAGAAGGATTGGCATTAAATCTTCATTGATGTGTTTAGTAGAATGCAGCAGTGAGATTTTTCTTTGTAGGGAGGTTTAACTAGTGTTTCATTCTCCTTACTCATTATTGATCTGCACATTTTTCTTTTTTATTTCTTCACAATTCAGTCTTGGTAGGTTGTGTGTTTCTAGGAATTTATCCATTTCCACTAAGTTGTCCAATTTGTTGGTATACAGTTGTTCATAGCAATTTCTTGTGATCCTTTTATATTTCTATGGCATCAGTTGTAGTGTCTCTTCTTTTATTTCCAATATCTTTTGAGTTTTCACCCTTTTTTCCCAGTTTGGCCAAAAATTTGTCTATTTTTTAATTTATCTATTTTGTAAGCTTGATATTTTTCTATTTTTCTGTTATCTGTTTTATGTCTGTTCTGTGTAAAATTTTCTTCTATTAGCTTTAGGCTAGTTTGTTGTTCTTTTAGTTCTTCAGGTGTAAAGTTAGGTTGTTTATTTGAGTTTTTTTTTTAATGTGGACATTTATCACTGTAAACTTCCTTTTATACTGCATCTCATACATTTTGATATGTAATGTTTTCATTTGTCTCAAGATTTTTTTCTAATTTGTCTTGTGATTTCTTGTGTGTACTGTTGGTTTTTCAAGAGCGTGTGGTTTAATTTTTACATATTTTGAATTTTCATGTTTTCTTCTGCTGTTGATTTCTAGCTTCATTTAATGGTAGTTGGGAAAAGATTCCTGCTGTGATTTCAATCTTTGTAAATTTGTTAAGACTTTGTTTTTAACCTAACATGTGATCCGTACTGAAGAATGTTCCATGTGTGGTTGAAAGGAATATATATGCCCCTGCCATTTGGGTAGAATGCTCTCTGAGCATATTTGTTAGGTCCATTTGACCTATAATGTTGTTCAAGTTCTCTATCTCCTTATTGGCTTTGTATCTGGATATTCTATGCATTATTGAGGGTAGTGTCTTGAAGTGTCCTATTATTATTGTGTGGCTGTCTCTCTTTTCATTTCTGGTAGTGTCTGCTTTATATATTTAGGCGCTGTGATGTTGGGTGCATATATATTTATAATTATAAATAAATTCATCTTCCTGGTGAATTTACCTTTTTATCATTATATAATGTTCTTTGTCTCTTGGGGGCAGATTTTGACTTAAAATAATTTTTTTTTTCTGATAGAAGTATAGCCACTGCTGCTCTCATTTGTTTGCAGTATTGATGGAATTATTTATAAGTGTTGAATTTAACATATTTCTACCCTTGGGTTTTGGAAAATGTCAAGCTAAGGCAGAAATCACAAGGAAAAAAGATATTAAGTAGATCGAGACAATGTGATAAATTAAGGATTAGAGAGATATCAATTTGAGTGGGATAGGCAAAATAATCACGATGGAAGAGATCATAGGTAGCATACAAGAGAAGAATCCTGCTACATAGACGAAAGGATAAAACAGCTCAATGGGGAAATGCATTAAAATTCTATTACCATTTTGATTAAAAAGCCTATCTATTTATCTTTTCTTTGGCTATTTACCCTGACATTTAATTTAGCATAAGTTTAAAAAAGTAATACCAATATGGAAACTGACAGCTACTTTTTTGCCTGTGTTATCAGAACCCGAAAAGCTTTGTTGTGAAATATCATGTAGTACCCCCTTGGAGAATTCTGTCTTCATACGGCTTATTTATGTTTGTGCATGCTTTGAGTTACAGATGTTCAGCACACACACATGCACTGAATAAATGCATTATCATAAAACAGCAAAACTATTCTTACTCACAGATAGAATTGACTGCTTGTTGTTACTGGTTTCAGATGGGTACTATGCAAACCTTTGTAATAGCCCCTTTGATAATTTAGTAAACTTACTCATTTGAATACATTAATGTACCCAAGTACTGTTAAAGTATACTATATTTTCCTGGAGGGAAAGACCTGAGTCCCATCATTGTGGTTTTCTTAGAGATGTCAGCATATTGCTAAATCAATGAGTGCTTATTAAATGAATGAAAAGAAAGAATGAATAAAATTTTAGCTGTGACATGAAAACTTTGCCTTTTGTAATTTTCTTAAACTTTCTAATAATGCATTATTATTTTAAGTGGGTTTTACACTGGAATGAAAATCATTTGGCCTGCATAGGAAAAACATAAAAGTACAGTCCAGAGTAGAAGGATTAAATATTCATTTCACATCTGTAACATCAGTCGTGTTGTCAGACTGTGGTAGTATTGAAGTGGGTAAAACACATCGCTTCTCGGCCTTTTGGCTAAGATGAAGTGAAGTGGGTAAAACAACAGTTTCCTCAGGTATTCTCCAAAATATGTCCGCTTTTTTTTTAATGTTTATTTATTTTGAGAGAGAGACAGGGGAGAGGAGCATTAATGGGGGAGGGGCAGAGAAAGAGGGAGAGAGAAAGAATCCCAAGCAGACTGTGTGCTGCTGTCAGCACAGAGCTGGAAGCAGGGCTAGATCCCACGCACTGTGAGATCATGACCTGAGCTGAAATCAAGAGCTGGATGCTTAACTGACTGAGCCACCCAGGCATCTCAAAATATGTACACTTTCTAATTTGCTTTTCTACTATCTCTTTTTCCTGTATACTAACCTAGAGCAATATATTCTTGTTGGCTGATTTGGTATTTATAGTTTTGAATAATTTAGGAAACAAAGAGGTGGACTATATGACATTTTAAGCTGCTTCTATATCATATTTCCAAGAATGAAAAAGACAAATTATGGAAACGATAAAGAGAAAATAAAACTTTTAAAATATTTTTAGATTTTCATGTAATCTTATATTTTTAGAAAAGAGAAATGAATTTTTATGTTGAAATAAAACTGCAGTACTATTACAATATTTGAAATAGACCAGATGTTTATTTGGTTGGTTTATTAAAATTTGATTACTCATGGATATTATCACTGATGATTTGGCTTTCTATTCTATGAAAAAAAATTTAATGAACTGCAAAGTTTTCATTGAGCTTTGCAAATTGCTGGGAGTTGGATTCTCTCTAGAGACCTTGTCTTATCACAGCACATCAACTGAAAGTGTAAATATCTAATACACTGAACTGTCTACAACTGCACAGCCTCAGCAGTGTTAGGTCCAGGGCAAATTGTTAGAGAAATGGAGGAAGAATTTAGATAACTTGAATGGGATATCGTTTGGCATAGGACACATCACTCAGTTCACTCAAATATTTTTAAAAATACATTCAACAATAAATATAAAGGGTATATAGTTTTATAATTTCATGTTAACTTATGTTTTAGGAAAGAGAAATAAATTTTATGTTGATAAAACAGCAATGCTATTATAATATTTGAAATAGACCAGACATTTGTTTTGTTGGTTTTATTAAAATATACAAATTTGAGGAAATTACACAACACACTCTTAAAAAATCAGTGCGTTCAAGAAGATATCACAAGGGAAATTAGAAAATAGAGACAAATTAAAATGAGAACACAGCATCCCAAAACTTATGGGACACAGAAAATGCAATGTCAAAGAGGAAACTTACAGCTATAAAAGCTCGCATTAAAAAAGAAGACAGGTCTTAATTTAAGGTGCCTGGGTGGCTCAGTCAGTTAAGCATCTGACTCTTGGTTTCGACTCAGGTCATGATCTCATGGTTCATGGGTTTGAGCCCCACATCAGGCTTCATTCTGACATTGCGGAGCCTGCTTGGGATTCTCTCTCCTCTCCGCCCCTCCCCTACTTGCTCTGTCTCTCAAAATATGTAAATAGAACTTAAAAAATAAATAAAAAAGACAGGTCTTAAATCAATAAACTATCTTTGTAACTTGTGGAAGTAAAGGAAGAGGAACAAACTAAATACAAAGCTAGATAAAAAGGAGGAAATAATAAAAATTAGAGCAGACTAGGGGCTCCTGGGTGGCTCAGTCAGTTAAGTGTCCTACTTCGGCTCAGGTCATGATCTCATGGTCTGTGAGTTTGAGCCCCGCGTCGGGCTCTGTGCTGACAGCTCAGAGCCTGGAGCCCATTTCAGATTCTGTGTCTCCCTCTCTTTCTGACCCTCCCCCATTCATGCTCTGCCTCTCTCTGTCTCAAAAATAAATGCTAAAAAAAATTTAAAAAATTACAGCAGACTAAAATAGAGAAAACAATAGAGAGAATAAACAAAACCAAAAATTAGTTCTTCAAAAATATCAACAAAATTGACAGATTGTTACCTAGATTGACAAAAAAAAGAACACTTAAATTACTAAAATCAGAAATGAAAATGGAGACATTAGTATCTATTTTACAAAAATAAAAAAAATATATGAGATTATTTTCAAAAACGGCGCCAACAAATTGGATGACCTTGATGAAATGGAGAAATTTCGGTAAATACAAAAGCAAGAAAGCCTGAGGGCTTACACTTTATTTTAAAGTTAATACAAAGCTATGGTAATCAAAGCATAGTGGTACTGAGCCCAAAATTAACTCTTGCATATGTGGCTAAATGATTTTTGACAAGGGTACCAAGACAACTCAATGGAGAAAGGACAGTCTCTTCAACTGGAGAAAGCTGGATATCCACAGTGTAGAAGAAAAAGGCTGGATCCTTACTTAAAGTTACATACCAAAATTAACTTAAAATGGATCCCAAGCTCTTTTTGTAACACCTAAAACTATAAACGTCTTAGAAGAAAACATAGGGGAAAAGATTCACAGCATTGGATTTAGTAGTGATTTCTTGGATCTGATACCAAAGGCAAAGGTGTGCGCGTGTGTGTGCGCGCACACACACACACACACACACAGACACACAGACACACATAAATAAATAAATAAATAAATAAATAAATAAATAAATAAATAAAATAATTAGACAAATCAGATTAATGAAAATTTAAACAGATAATATCAACAGAGTAAAAGCCAACCTACAGAATGGGAGGGAGTATTTGCAAAGTAATAATGGGAATATTTGCAGAGTAATAATGGGACAGAATATTTGCAAATTGTATATCTGATATTACTATTCCGAAAATACAGAAACCCCTAAAACTCAACAACAAAAAACCAAACACCTGCATTAAAAAATGGACAAAGTACTGGACTGTAAATTTCTCTAAAGAAGATATGCAAATACACACTAAGCACATGAAAAGATGTTCAATGTCACTAAATACTACAGAAATGACAATGAAGACTGTAATGAGATACGTCTTCATACCCATTAGGATCGGTACTATGAAAAACAGAAAATAAGAGTTGTCAAGGATTTGGAGAAATTGGAAGTCCTGTGCACTATTTATGAGAATCTAAAATGACACAGCTACTATGGAAAACATTGGGGTGGCTCCTCAAAAAAGTTAAAAATAAATTTATGGAATGATTAAGTGATCCCACTTGTGGTATATACTCAAAATTTGAAAGCAGGGTGTCAGAGATATCTGCACTTTGATATTTATAGCAGGTGTATCAACTGTAGTTAAAGTGTGGAAGGAAGTCAAGTATCTGTAGGTAAATAGATAAGCAAACTGATGTATGCATACAATGGAATATTATTTAGGCTTTAGAAGAAGGAAATTCTGACACTACAACGTGGAGGAACCTTGAAGACATTAGGAGATAAGTCAATCACAAAAAGACAAATACCGTCTGTGTCTACTTATATGAGGTACTTAGTGTAATAAAATCATAGAGCCAGAAAGTAGAATGATGGTTGCCAGAGGCTGAGGAGAAGGGCGAATGGGGAGCCATTGTTTAATCTGTATAGATTTTCAGTTTTTTGAGATGAAAATAGTTTTGGAGATGGATGGTAGTTGATGGTTGTACTATAGTATGAATTTACCTGATATCACTGAATTATACACTTAGAAATGCTTTGATGATGAATTTCATGTTTTTGTATTTTATCACAATTTTTTTTAATTGAAAGAAAAAGATGATTAGGGAAATTTGAATAGGGAATGGTTATTAGGTGAAATCTACAAATTTATCATTGTGTTAGAAGTTTGACAATATTTTGGTTATGTTAGAAAATATTATGTTTTAATGATGAATACTGAAGTATTTAGGAGTGAAATGTCTTGGTATCTTTAATATACTTCAACACAACAATGAAATAAGGTAATTGTGACATAATGTCAGCAACTGTTAAATCTAAGTGATGTGTACAGGTATTTATTATACTGTGCTCTCTATTTTTTGTTTAAACATCTCCATAATACAAATTTTAAAAAATATTCCATCATTTGTAGAGTTTTTATATACTCCATGAGTTTGTCCTTTATGTGTGTGTGTATGTATCATATGTTCATAGAAACAACATGTTCAGAAATAAAACAGAGAAGTAAATACTATTTCTTATCACTCAAAGACAATTCTTGCTAATACTTTAACATATATCTTTAAATTTTTTTCTATGCTTATTTCATTTGGTTATGAACAAAACAATTTTTTTGTGGTAAACTCTTTGTAAATATCATTAAAATGTTCCATTAAACTTCCTTGTAATTATTTTCTGGTATATAGATAGAGAAACTCCCTGGAGTGGGATTGTTGGCTTAAAGAGTATGCATATTTGTAACTGTAATTGATGCTACCAGGTATATTCCTAAGAATGTTATAACACTACATGTATTAGTTCTTGATTTTTAAGGATGCAAATATTACATATTCTTGGTATTCAGACACATGATTTGCAGTGAAATCTTTTCAGTGTACATAAGACACTAGTGTTTCTGCCTGTAACAGATGCTGTTGCATTGCCCAGACGCCATTTACTGGGCCTGGACACTAATTTCCCAGCAGTAATAGCTGTTGCCTGTTAGTAGCTCACATCTGCACCCTACTGTGGAGGACGGTGTTGGGCTGATAAGAACTATATTACTCAGAGATGCTTGAAAGATAGACTCTCTGGCAACCTTCATGGGTTATGGGCCACAGTGGTCAATGACCAACCCAAAAGGTGATAGCCGTGCCAAACACGATTTTCTGGATATGATGGCTTTACATAATTCACATAGGAGTATTGTCCCTGGATTTAGGGTGATGCTGGATATCTCCTAAAGTCACATTTTTGTTTAATTCAGGGTGGGTGAACTTTACCTCTATAAAGAAAAATAGTAAATATTTTAGGCTCTTTAAGCTATGTGATCTCAAGCTACAGGTATTATAACATTGTAATAGTGGCATAGAAACAGACATACAGAGCAGTGGAATAGAATAGAGATCCCAGAAATAAACTCATACCTATATGGTCAATTGATCTTCAATAAAGTTGTCATGGGGAAAGGATAATTTCTTCAAAAAATGATGCTGGGAAAACTGGATATCCACATGCAAAAAAATGAAATTGAATCCTTAAATAGCAAACCTAAAATTGAACCCCCCAGAAGAAAACATTGGAACATAGGCAGAAGCTTTATGATACTGTTCTTGACACAGATTTTTTGGATAAAATACCAAATGAAAGACAAAAAAGGCAAAAATAGACAGTGGAACTGCATTAAAGTAAAAAGCTTCTGCACTGAAAAGGGAACAGTCAACCTATGAAAAGACAACCTATGCAATGGGAGAAGTTCTTTGCAAACCATATGAATTGCAAACCATACCACAAGTGTCCGAAATATTCATGGAAGCCAATGGCAAAAAAAGCAAATAACCTGATTAAAACATGAGGAAAGGAGTTGAATAGACATTTTTTTTTCTAAAGAAGACATATGAATAGCTAGCAGGTATATGAACAAAAAGCTCAGCATAACTAATTGTCAGGAAAATACAAATTAAAGCCACCATAAGATATTATCTTACACCTGTTAGGATGGCTTTTACCAAAGCAAATAAAAAAAAATAATAAGTGTTAGGATCTGAAGAAATTGGAACCCTTACATACTCTTGATGAGAATGTCACATGGTGCAGCTGCCATGGAAATCTGTGTGGAAGTTCCTGAAAAAATAAAAAATAGAACTACCATGTGATCTAGTAATTCCATTGCGAAGTACATATCCAAAGGAATTAAAACCAGAATCTGGAAGATACATCTGCATTTCTGTGTTCACTGCAGCATTTTTCACAACAGCCCGGATATGGAAACAATCTGAATGTCTGTAGCAAACTAGTAGATACAGAAAATTTGACACGCACATGCACACTCATGTACACACAATGGAATCATATTTACCTTTGAAAAGTAAGGAAATCCTACCATTTTCAATAACATAGATGAACCTGTAGGATGTTATTCTACATAAAATAATTTGGCTATAGAAGGACAAGTACTGTATGACTCCACTCAGATGAGGGATCTAAAATAGTCAAACCCAGAAACAGAAGGTAGACTGATGCCAGGGAGGAGACAAAGATAAAGGAGTTTTTCAGTAGTGATAGTTTTAACAGAGGTGGAATTTTTTTTTCTACATTTCATTTATAAATCTCTTATTTTCCAATGTGAGCAGCCACATGTTCAAATAAGCAAACATTATTTATTTGGTTGCCTTGGATTTATATTTTAAAATGTATGTGTTTTTTCCTGTTATATTGAGGCATGTAATGAGATGACAGTTGCTATTCACAAAAAGATGGACTGAAGTCTGGAAGACATCACTACCTCTTCCATGAGTTGTTAATGTAGCATGAGAATGTACATGAGAATGTAGCATGTTAATGTAGCATGAGAATGAGTTTAGTGAAATGCCATTCCATATATCTTATATATCCTATATACACATATCATAGTTTTGTGAGATTAGTTTAGCTCAGCAAACCAGCAGTTTTCCTTTAAAAAATGTTGAACATAGCTGCTAAGATAAATTAATATTCTTTACTAGTTATAAGATTTTGGCAGCAAGTAGTAGGTTATTGGACCAACAGTGGCTCCCCTACTCAAGATATTCCATTATTTCACATTACAAAATATCTGGAGGAAGGGAGCTTGTCTCATGTTTATAATACGGCTGCTGCAGCTCAAGTCATCATGTCACACATTCCATCTTGAAGGTCTAGGCAAAAATGGATTTTTCTTTTCATATAAAACTAGTCTTATGTTTTTTCATCTTTTTATCTTAAATGAAATCTGTTCCAGAATTTTTCTATAGAATTATTCTTAGGACTCATCTAACTTGATCACACATATCCTATCACTTGTGATTAAAATACATCAAAAGATAGTGGACTAAAAAGATGGGTTCAGAGTGAAAATGCCTCTTCCTCATTTAGAAGAAAAGGTTAACATGTTATTTTAAATATTAAATTGAAAACGAAAGATCTAGAGTAAAATTGAGACAGGCATTTTTTTTTTTTTAATTTTTTTTTTCAACGTTTTTTATTTTTATTTTTGGGACAGAGAGAGACAGAGCATGAACGGGGGAGGGGCAGAGAGAGAGGGAGACACAGAATCGGAAACAGGCTCCAGGCTCCGAGCCATCAGCCCAGAGCCTGACACGGGGCTCGAACTCACGGACCGCGAGATCGTGACCTGGCTGAAGTCGGACGCTTAACCGACTGCGCCACCCAGGCGCCCCGAGACAGGCATTTTTATAGTTAATAAATTTTGAATCCAGAGACTTAATCATTCTTCCCACCTACATCCCCCAAAGACTTTAATCCTAGTGTCAGGTAAATATAAATAGTTAATTATACATCTAAAACTTTCAGAAATATTTCTATTTAACATCACAATTTATTAGGATAAATGATTTTGATGTCATTTTATTGCTACATGGCAATATATTGAATTGTTAAATACAGAGGTAAGCAGATTGATGAAAGTCTTCCAACTTAAACATTAATGAAAATTAGAGAATAAGGCATGGACTCTAATTCCTTAATATAATCCTATATAATTCATGAATAAATAAAGCTCAACAATGGCTTTTTGAGACAGACATAAGTTCATTAAAATATTCTTTTATAAAACAATATCTGTGCCAAGGCACATATCAGGGATTAGCTTTAGTTAAGGCAATTTCCCAAAGAGTTGTTTGCTTTCCTTCACAATATTTTATATTTTAATAGAGGCACATTGCAGACAGAGACTGAGTCAGAGAAATTTCAGTAACTTAAAGTCACAAACTAATGGGTAGTAGAGATGATGTTAAAATCTAGGCATGACTCATTCATTCTTTTCTGAGTTTAAATTAGAATCTTCTCTTTTATCAGTATATTAACAATAAAAGTTGTTTTGTTATTAACTCTAAAGGAAAAAAGCCAGAGATATCTATTTTATCTTTTAAATCATCATTTCCCCCCCTAACGTCTCAAAATCTTCAGAGAGTGCTTGATGTTTTAAAACAGTGGTTTTTAAATAATGTTTTTAGGGCTAGCAGCCTCAGTATTACCTATAATAGTATTAGAAATGTAGATTCATGACCCCCAACTTGCCATACTGCAACCTGAGTTATCTGGGGGTAAGTCAAGAAATTCTTGTAACAAGTTCTCCATATGATTCTTAGGCATTGTAGAATCTGAGAACCACCATTTTAGTGTGTATGTTTTTAAGTAAATTTTATACTGACTCAACAATATTTTTAAGCTAATTTTAATTTTGGTTCCTTAATGAAGATTTACAAGTATTAGTTTGGATTTATTCTTCAGCATACAGTGAAATTCATCTTCTATCATGAGACAATTAAAAAATGTTTATTATTTCTGTTGGTAGTTTAGAGAATGGAATAAAATAATGCCAAGAAATTAGATTAACTCAAGAACTGCTCGACTGGCAGTAATTTTCATATATCATGAAAAATTAGAACAAAATTTACTCTTATGCAATTATTATACAGATATGTGTGTTTGTATATAAGACATATATCCACTATTTTATATATATATATATATATATATATATATATATATATATATACTCCCTTATTAAATCTAAAACAGTAATGATTGGCTTATGTAGAATTCTGTGTTTACAAATTTTTTTGGTTTGATTGCAATGTATTTAGGATTAACATTTTACCTTTGATGGCCTTTGTGGTCTGATTAGATAAAATTTCTTTGTTTTGCTATTTCTTACACATTTAAAAATGCTACAAGATATGCAAAATTAGTGTTCTTTTACATGATTGCTAACAAAGTTATTTGTGTTATAATGACTATGACTATTAAAGCATAAGGAACTTAGAGAAAAATCTACTCTATTTTCATAATTTATAGATAAGGTAATTTCAACTTCATTGAGTTTTAATTATTTTCCCAGATATCTTGAAGAGTTTAATCACATTGACTACACTATAAGTTCTCTTGTAAAAGAAATCATTTTACTCTCAGCTTCACTGGGGGACTAGGGTCTTTAAGGAAAAGCAGTGTTTATGTGTGCCTTTACAGCTTGGGGCTCAGGTTGGTTGTCTGAATGCAGGAAATTTGCAATGTGTTAAGTCTGGACTGATTTTGATCCATGAATTGACTTGTGGAGAAATGCTGAGTTGAAATGAGTAAAAATAAATTAGTATAGGCCACCTTTTTTTTCCCCTCCCATGAATAAATTCTGCAAAAAGCCTGATTGAGGGAGATATATGGGGGTATGGGAGGATAAGGAGAGAAGGAAAGAGAAGCAAAAATACACGAAGAAGCTCATTAATGGAAAAATAGAGTACAGATTCAAGAATTTAACCACAAGTGCATTAACTATAGAAATTGACTTAGATCTTGAATGACCTCCTAGCTTAAATACTAATTAGAATTTTATTTAGGAAAATTCCTGCTATTCATAATACAGTTCTATAAGCTCACTCACACCATACCACCATTACTTTATCAAGTCTCAGTGGTTCTGTGTCTTTTAATGAAAGGATTCTAAAATGCATATCCTACAGATTAAGGTAGGAATAAGTCACAAATCTAGTTATTCTATAACTGGATATACTTAATTTCGTATCCATTACAAGGACTGTTAATACGACAAGATGTGTAAATATTTAGACAGTCATTTTTCTAGGGAGAAGAGCCATATATTTTATTACAATGACAAATATTGATGACTAATATAAAACATGTTATCTGAAGGCTATTTATCCAATTTTGTATCAGCATGTCTCAGATTCTGTTTCATGGATGTCCAAACTCAGAATTCTTTGTACTGTTTGCTTAGAATGTAGGTTTATGGCTTAATCTCCTATTTAATGGGTTATGGTCTGGACAGATGAGGCTGAAATCTGTAACTTCATAAACTCTTTGTATATTTTTAGGCACAAAATATCTTGAATACCACATGAAAATAAAGTGAATTTTTCTATATGTATATCATCAGCATCAACCTTGTGACAACAGAACATTTTTGTTTTGTCAGTTATGCTAAGAACACTTATGAGATCTATCCTCTTAAAATTTTTAATCCTCTTAAATTTTTAAATGTACAATAATGTATTTTTAACTCTTTGGCACAATGTTGTACAACAGCTCTCTAGAACTCACTCATCTCACATAGCTAACACTTTATACCCGTTGAACAGAAGCACCTCATGAGTTTGAGGTAAGTGTGATACTCATTCAGTGCTAACGTGTTTTTGTGAAGCAATCTGTGTCAGACAGAAGTCACTAACAATTTCGTTTATATTTGACAGGGTAGAAACCTAGTCAAACCCATGTTAACACCCATAAAATTGGTATTGATTGGTGCCGATTGTGTGAATAAATGATCCTTAAAGAACTCAATCATTTAAGAAGTAGAGCTCCACAGTGCTTATCTGTCTTTCATTTACAATGTCCAGAATGCCACTAGGGACATACCAGGACACATTTTGCTTGGATACTTAGTGTAATAATTTTCCTTAGAAACTCACTCTGGTTTAGAAAATGTAGCTGACCCAATGCTTGATTGTATATAGGTATGAAAGAGGTTTCTTTGATATTAATTGATATCAAGCAGCTTGGAATAAGGGATATGAGCTGGTGACAAAAATATAATAGAACATATAGACTATTGTAAAAGTGAACTGGGGACTGTTTTATGTACATGTAGCAAAAAGTGGCTTCATTCATCACTGTATATATGAAACTATCTGTAAAATATTTGCTAGTTGATTATTTTTAACTGATTATTTGTTTTCGTAAGCTTGTGTTCCTTGAAAAACTAATGATAATTAAGAAAATCAATAAGAAATAACATTTTTACTTGTAATACTTTGTATTATCTTTGCCCTATAATTTATGCAACATTAACTTCAGTCACATTTTAGAATGTTTTATTTACAGATAAGCTTGAATAGACTAATTCGTAAAAAAAATAAAACTCTTTATTCCTTATAATTGTAAGCTCATGTGTAACTTATTCTTTGAAAGGCACTATAAATTCCCACTTGTGATAGCAACATTGTATTTTAAATATGTGAAGTGGCTGATACTTTTATTTTGTGAATTTTAAGGCAACTATTCTCTCCATCACCTAAAATGTATCTCACTGTACTCTAAATGCGTGAAGTTTTCAATTGCATACCTTCTTTAATAATAATAAAATAACCCTGATAGCTCCCCTAAAAAGTAAATATGTAAAATATGGAATAAACATGTATCTAAATTTTTGAAGGATTGTAGGAAAGCATCTCTTGAGTTCATATTGTGTTAATGGAAAGAAAAACAATGATATCCTGGAAGTGGACACTGTATGGAATAAAGGAGTGATTCCGGTTTCAAATACTAAACTCTTGAGTGTACTTCAAATACTCAGCATTAATTACCCTATACATTAAATAAGAGTAAGAATAGGACCTCTTGGAATTGTTCTAATTATACAATTCAGAATAAATAATATGAATTACTGATTCCTAATAGCTGTTCAATTTTGCCACTTTCAAGAGTATCATTTATATCAAGGTTTAGCAACCTTCTTCTGAAAGGATTAGGTAACAGATATCTTTGATTTTGTGTGCCATATGCTGTCTTCACAACTCTGACCATTCATACAGAAAAGCAGGGTTGGCCAAAATGTAATTGAATGAGTCTGACTGTGTTTTAGTAAAACTTTATTTACAAAAACCAGTATTAGGCCAGATTTGACTTGTGGCCTTTAGTTTGTTGACATCCAAACTACAGATTAAAGTGATAACCTTTTGGTAAATTGGTATTAATGGAAAATGAATACTAGGGAGTTAATACTTGGTATTAACTTTTAACAAAATCTCTAGTAGCTCTTGCATGCCAAGAGTTTGGATCTCTCTCATGAAATAATTTCTATCATAAATAATTTTTTCACTGCTAGCATAGTCATAAAACTTGTATATTTAATGAAGCAGGAATAAGCATTAAAACACTGAAGAAATAAACATATTTCTATATATATTTATGTTTTATATGTGCATCATTATAATTAAATAATATGTTGTATTATACTAAGTAATGTGAGATAATTACATATTGTATTATTTTATACATATGTATAAATACATATTGTATTTATATAATCATAAGTTATATGTTTTATATATGATTATATGTGTGTGTGTGTGTGTGTGTGTGTGTTTAAAAGAAAAGTTGAATGTGATGATCAGAATCTTAAACTCAGTAAATTGGAATGGTAATACATATTTATTATTAAACAATATATTGACAATATAAAAACAAATACATGGTTAATATAACTAATTGTGTAGGTAGAGGAAAAGGGAGGTATCACTTGAAAGAACATTTATGAAAAAATACATATAGTCTGATATAATTGCTAAAATAATGAATTCTTTTTTTTTTAAATTTTTTTTTTCAACATTTTTTATTTATTTTTGGGACAGAGAGAGACAGAGCATGAACGGGGGAGGGGCAGAGAGAGAGGGAGACACAGAATCGGAAACAGGCTCCAGGCTCCGAGCCATCAGCCCAGAGCCTGACGCGGGGCTCGAACTCACGGACCGCGAGATCGTGACCTGGCTGAAGTCGGACGCTTAACCGACTGCGCCACCCAGGCGCCCCTAAAATAATGAATTCTTAATTAGGACTAAATAAAGAATATTAGAAGACCTGCTCTCTAATTTGGGTTCTGCTGCTTGAGCCAACATTTCATTCATCTGAGACAGTTTCCTTATCTATAAAACTAACTTGAGATACCTGCTTCATTATGCATTAACGGGTATCTCACTTTTTCTTTTTATATAGCAAACATTTATCTTGATCAAAACTCATGGTTATTTCTACCTATCTGATTAGGACAAATATAAAATTTACATATTGGTTTCTTGATTATAGCTCTTCATGTACATCTCAGACCTGTATACTTGTTCATATATAACATCAATGTGTTATAATTTTCAGTGTATAGGTGTTTCACCTCATTGGTTAAGTTTATACCTAAGTTTTTATTCTTTTTGATACTATGGTAAATGGGAGTTTGCTTTATTTCTTTTAGATAGAAACATAACTGATTTTTGTATGTTGGTTTTGTATCCTGCAACTTTACTGAATTCATTTATTCCAGCAGTCTTTTGGTGTAGTCTTTAGGTTTTATTCTATATAAGATCATATCATCTGAAAATAGAGACAAATTTACTTGCTCATTTTAAAATTAGATGTCCTCTATTTCTTGTTTGCCTAATTGCTCTGGCTCAGATATTCAATCCTGTGTTGAATATATTGGTGGGAGTTTGCATCTTTGTCATATTCCAGATCTTAAAGAAGCAGCTTTTGACTTTCACCATTGTGTATGATGTTAGCTGTGGACTTGTCATATATGACCTTTATTACATTGAGCTACATTGCTTCTGTGCCCAATTTATTGAGAGTTTTTAATCATAAAACTGTGTTGGATTTTATCAAATGCTTTTCGTGCATCTGCTGAAATGATCTTATGATTTTTGTCTTTTATTAATGTACTGTATCACATTGATTGAATTGCATATATTCAACTATCCTTGTATCCCTGGGAAACATCCCATTTAATGATGAGGTGCAATTTTTTTAATGTGCCATTGAATTTTGTTTGAGAATTTTGCATTTATATTTTATTGATAATTTTGTTGACAATATATTCATTAGGAATATTGGCCTGTAGTTTACTCTTCTTGTAGTGTCCTTAACTGGGTTTGATGTCAAGGTAATGCTGGCCTCATAAAATGAGCTTGAGAGTGTTCCTTTTCCTTCAGTTTTTTAGAAGAGTTTTAGGATTGGTATTCTTACTTAAATGTTTGGTAAAATTCATCAGTGAAACCATCTGGTCCTGGGTTCTTTGGTGTTGTTGGAAGATTTGTTTTTAATTACTGCTTTAACATCCTTACTTATAATTGGTTTGTTCATATTTAGTTTTTTCATGATTCAGTCCTCATAAATTGTATGTTTCTAAGAATGTATCCATTTCTTGTAGATTTGTAGATTGTCTAATTGTTGGTATATAATCATTAGTATTTGTTTGATGGTTTCTTTCCACTGTGCAGGAGTTTTCTTTTCTTTTTTTTTTTAATATAGTCCCATTTACTTATTTCAGTTTGTTCCCTTGTCTTTTGAATCAAATCCAAAAATATATCACTCAGACCAATGCAAAGGAGCTCATCACCTATGTATTCTTAGAGGAGTTTTATGCTTTCAGGTCTTACATTGAAGTCTTTAATCCATTTTTAACTAATTTTTGTATATGGTGTAAGATAATGCTCCAGGTTCATTCTTTTGCATTTATTGCATTCAATGCATTCAACACCATTTATTGAAGAGATTGTCTTTTCTCCATTGTATATTCTTGCCTCCTTTGTCATAGATTAACCGACCGTATATATGTATGGGTTTATTTCAGGGCTCTCTATTCTGTTCTTTTGATCTGTATATCTGTTTATTTTGCCAGTATCCTACTGTTTTGATTACTATAGCTTTGTCATATAGTTTGAAATCAGCGAGCATGATACCTCTGGCTTTGTTCTTCTTGATGTTGTTTTGGCTATTCAGGGTCTTTTGCAGTTCCTTGCACATTTTAGAACAATTGATTCTAGTTCTGTGAAAAATGCCATTGGATTTTTGATAGGGATTGCATTAAATATTTAGATTACTTTGGGTAATATGTACATTTTGACAATATTACTTCTTCCATTCCATGAAATGAAATATTTTCCATTATTTGTGTCTTTTCAATTTCTTTCATCAGTGTCTTAGAGTTTTCAGAGTACATGCTTTTCACCTCCTTGATTAAATTCATTCTTAGGCATTTTATATATTTTTTGATACAAATGTAAATGGGATTTTTTTTAATTTCTCATATAGTTTGTTATTAGTGTTTAAAAATGCAACAGATTTTTGTATATTTTGTATCTTGTAACTTTACAGTATTCATTTATTCTAACAGTTTTTTTTTTTTTTTCTTTTTCTGCTGAGTCTTTAGGGCTTTCTGTATGTAGTAGCAGGTTATTGACTACTAGTGACAGTTTTACTTTTTTCCGATTTGGATGCCTTTTATTTATTTTTCTTGCCCAATGGCTCTGATTAGGATTTTTCAATACTACATTGAATAAAAGTGGGTATGGGCATACTTGTCTCATTCCTGATATTAAAGGTGAAGCTTTCAGCTTTTTACAGCTGAGTATGATAGCTGTGCATTTGTCATATATGGCCTTTATTAGGTTGAAGTATGTTCCCTGTATACCTACTTTATTGAGGGTTTTTGTTATAAATGGTTGTTACGTTTTGTCGAGTACTTTTTTCAGTAGCATTCTGTTTATTCTCTCTCTTTTGGTAGTTTTTCCAGTTTTCTTATTGAAATTTATTTCTACCATTGTTATTGGAAAAGATACTTGATACAGTTTCCATATTCTTGAGTTTATTGAGACTTGTTTTGTGATGTAACATGTGATCCATTTTGGGGAATGTTTTATGTGCTCTGAGAAGAATGTGTATTCTGCTTTGGGATGGCATGTTCTGTATGTATCTATTGTCAATTTTTCCTAACTTTAGAGCTATTGATATTCTATTGATATGTTTTGGTCCTCCAACATTAGGTGCATATGTATTTATACATGTTATACCTTCTTGCTAGATTTGACTCATTATCATTATGTAGTGCCCCCCTTTGTCTTTTATTATAGTCTTTGTCTTAAAATCTGTTTTGGCTGATATGAGTATAGCTACACCACCTTTCTTTTTGTTTCCATTTTCATGAAATATCTTCTTTCATCCCTTCACTTTCAGTTTGTGTGCATCTTTACTTCTGAAGTGAATCTCTTGTAGGCAGCATGTAGATGGTCTTTTTTTTTTTTTTTTTATTCAGCCATTCTATGTCTTTTGATTGGAGAATTTAGTCTATTTACAGTTACAGTAATTATTGATAAGTGTGTATTGTCATTTTTAAAAACTGTTTTCTGGCTGTGTTTGTAGTTCCTCTCTATTTCTTCTCCTCTTTTCTTGATTACTTTCTTCAGTGTTATGTTTAGATTGCTTTTTCATTTTCTTTTCTGTATTTACTAAGTTTTTGCTTTGTGGTTATCATGAGATTGACAGATATCTTCCTATGTATGTAATAGTCTATTTCACATAAGTCAATAATAACTTCAATTAGAACATATTCCAAAACTACATTTTTACTCCTTCCTTCACATTTTATGCTTTTGGTGACACTTTTTACATCTTTTATTTTAATGTTTTCCACAATAAATATTGTAGTTTTGATTTTGATATTTTTGTCTTTTTAGTAGCTTTTCCAGTAGCTCTATAAGTGATTAATTTACCGCCTATACTATACATTTACCTTTTCCATGGGATTTTTACTTTCATACTTTTTTTGTTATTAATTAGTGTCATTTCTTTTCAGCTTAAATAGGTCTCTTTAATATTTTTTGTAAGTCCAGCTTAGTAATGATGAAGTCTAGGTTTTGCTTGTCTGGAAAACTTTTAATCTCTCCCTCAAATCTGAACAATAACCTTGCTAGATATAGTATTTTTTATTGGATTTTTTTTTCTTTTAGCACTTTGAGTATGGTATGTCACCCCTTTAGGCTTGCAGCATTTGTGTTGAGAACTCTACTGATAGCCTTATGAGATTTCCTATGTACATAAAAATATGTTTTTCTCTTACTGCTTTTAAGATTCTTCTTTAACTTCTGACATTTTAATTGTAATGTGTCTTATTGTGCCTTTCATTGGGTTTATCTTATTTGGGATTCCTAGATCTGGATTTCTGTTCCCTTCCCCAGGTTAGGGAAGTTTTTAGTCATTATTTCTTCAAACAAGGTTTCTTTCCATTTCTCTCTCTTCTTTTGGGACCCCAGTGATGCAAATGTCACTCTGCTTGATGCTGTCCCAGAGACCTTTAAGTTATCTTCATTTTTTTAAATTATTTTTTTCTTTTTGGTTCCTATGTATGAGTTGCAATACTTTATCTTACTTTTTGCTCCTGTCCTTCTACTTTATCCAGTACACTGTTGAACAACTAATGTATTTTTCAGTTCAGTTATTGTATTCTTAAACTGTTTGAATTCTGTTTGGTACCTTCTTATGTTTTTTCTTTCTTTGTGAAGTTCTCATTGTTTTGATCCATTCTTCTTCTATGTATCCATAAGATACTCAGAGTTCATTGAGTATCTTTATGACCATTACTTTGAATTCTTTATCAAGTATATTACTTATCTCCATGTCATTGAGGCCTTCTATTGAGGTCTTGTCGTATTCTTTTATTTGGAACATATTTGTTTCCTCAGTTCCTCTTCTAGAGAGAGAAAGAGCGACAGAGAGAGAGCGAGAGACAGTGAGAGAGTGTGCGCCTTGCAGATCCTCCCTGGCCACCACACCAGGAGATCTGTAGGTATTCCCTCGGAGACAATTTCAAAAATTGAGGCTGCAGTTGTATAAGCTCCTTTCTGGGAAGTCTCATTAAGATGTAGCTAGCCCGCTGGGGGCGTGCACAAGGATGGCGTCTCCCTTCCTGTGTTCTCCAGGAGTGCCTCCTTAGCCTCTAGATGTATGGGAAACCTGAAGCCTGTCCCTCAGGCTGAATCTTCAAAGTAAGGAAAAATAGGCCTTTTTCACAGGAAGCCTGGGGTTATGTTTCATTCTACTCTCTGTGCAGTGCCGTGTGGGTGGTGGCTGGCCAAGAACTGTCTTCCCAATTGTTACAGGCCTCTGGGCTCAGGAATGCCAGCACTCATGGCCACCAGGACCAGTCAAAGTTTGTTCCCTGTGTATTCTTGCGGGCTTTAGTAAAATAGCAGGAGAGCGTGGTGGGCAGGGCACACTCCCCAATTTTAGAAAGACATTAGGGAAAATGCCCTGACTTTGCACATTGGTGGGCTTTGGCAGTGCAGCTAAAGAATTGTCTGTTGTGTGCATGGGCTTTAAGCTTTAGGGGGTTGAGGGGGAGTGTCATAACTACCCACTTGCTCACAGACTTTAACTAGGGAGCAGGAGAGCTCTGAGACCATTTGGACTCACCCACTGCAGCCAGAAAGTGAGGGAGTGCTGCAAATGCCCATAGTCTCTTGTCTTGGCAAGTGCTACCACTGCTCATTCTTGCCCATCCCAGCAAAGCAGGAAGAAGATGCCATATCCAAGCTTGCCTGCCTGTGTTAGCAGTCTATGTGAAGAGTGAAACGATGGTGTCCACCAGCATCTCTGTCTCCATGGGGCGTCTCAGCTGATTCCATCCCTCTAGATGATGTACCCAGCAGCAAATGAATCTCCCTCACAGATAATCTTGGTAATTTTCAAACTACTGTTTTTTTTCACTGTGTCTCAGGGCAAGTGTGACTGCACACAAACCCTCCAAAGGGGGAACCTCAGTTTCCTCTAGCACTTTGGGACTCCTAGATGTCAATCTCATTGGTTTTCTAAGCCAGACATTCTGGGGGCTGGTCTCTCTCATGAAGATCCCAGGAGTTTGGGTGCCGAATGTGGAGCATCAACCTCTCTTTCTTCTGGATGAAGTACCTCGCTAATGAGATCCCTCCCTATTTTGTCTTAGCATGATGGGGGTGGGTTTTTTGTGAGACAGTGTCTCTGCCTGTCCTACCCATCTCAGTGTGGTTCTTTTGTTATTTGTTCTGGAGGAGCTGTTTATCTAGTTTTCACACCTTTTTTTTCAGAGGGAAATCATATATATGTAGCTCTAGATTTGGTATGTCTATGGAAGGAGGTGAGTTTAGGATCTTACTGTACCTCCGGTATACTACACTTGGACCCTTCTCTTTCATGAATTACTGATTTTCTGTAGTAGTATGTTTTGATTTTTTTAACTTTTTGGGTGTCTACAGTGGTTTTTTTGCTTGTGGTTACCATGAGGCTTATATAAAATATTTTATAGATGTAACAGACTAATTTAAGCTGTTAACAACTTAGATTGTACACAGAAACTGTATCTTTTATCTCCCCCAAGCCATTTTATGTTTTTGATGTCATAATTTACCTTTTTGAATTATGTATAATGAACAAATTATTATAGCTAATAGTTATTATCAATATTTTTGTCCTTTAACCTTTGTAGTACAGTTGTAAAATACTACCATATTGCCATATTAGTATACTCTAAATTTCACTGTATACTTAGTTATACCAGTGTATTTTATGTTTTCCTGTGTTTTCATGTTACCAGTAGGCATCCTTTTATTTCAATTTTATCAACCTCTCTTGGCATTTCTTGTAAGGTGAGTCTCATGGTGATTAACTCCCTCAACTTTTATTTGAAAAATTTTTATTTCTCCTCCACTTCTGAAGGACATATTTGGTGGGCAAAGTGTTCTTGGTTGGATATTATTTTATTTCAACACTTTATATCATCCTATCTCTCCTGGCCTCCAAGGTTTCTGCTGAGAAAGCTAGTGATCGATAGTCTTACAGGGGTTCCCTTGTTTGTGAGTTCTTTTTCTCTTGCTGTTTTACAATTCTCTTTCTCTTTGAATTTAGATGATTTTATTATAATATGTCTTGAAGAAAAATTGTTGCTGTTAAAATTTTGGGGTGGATCTATGACCTGAATGAAAGTGCATATCCATAACTCTCCCCAGATTTGGAAAATTCTCAGCCATAATATCCTTAAATAATATGCCCCCTTTTTTTTCTCTTCTTCTTAAGGGACTTAATGCATAGATCATTTCTTTCAATGATAGGCTTTCTTCATTCTTTTATATTATTTTTCTTTGTTTTCTTCTGATTGGATAATTTTAAGTAATATATCTTTATGGGTTATTTTTTTCTGTTTAAATCTTTGATGTTCTCTATTGTATTTTACATTTATGTCATTGCTTTCTTTAGCTTCAGAGTTTATGTTTATTATTTTTATCTAAATTTCTCAAGTTTGTGATTTGTTTTCTCGATTTCAGTGAAATGTATTTTTGTTTTCTTGCTGCTTACTGAGATTCCTGAAAGCAACTGTTTTTGTGTCTTTATCAGGCAAATCACATATCTCCAGGTTTTGGTGTTGGTTACTAGAAAATTACATAATTTTTTTTTTTTTTGGTGGTGTCCTGTTTCCATGATTTTTCATGATTTTTGACACTTGCATTACTGTCTTCACATTGAAGAAGCAGTTGCCTCCTCCAGTCTTTACTGACTGGCTTCAGGAGAGATATACCTTCCGTCAGCCCTGTCAGAGATTCTGAAGCATTCTCAGACCTTTTCTATGGATGTGCCTGCTCCAGACTTTTTATTTCTTCCTGAGGAGGAATTCTTTTTTTTTTTTTTTAAATATGAAATTTATTGTCAAATTGGTTTCCATACAACACCCAGTGCTCATTCCAACAAGTGCCCTCCTCAGTGCCCATCACCCACCCTCCCCACCCTCCCACCCCCCATCAACCCTCAGTTTGTTCTCAGTTTTTAAGAGTCTCTTATGTTTTGGCTCCCTCCCTCTCTAACCTCTTTTTTTTCCCCCCTCCCCATGGTCTTCTGTTAAATTTCTCAGGATCCACATAAGAGTGAAAACATATGGTATCTGTCTTTCTCTGTATGACCTATTTCACTTAGCATAACACTCTCCAGTTCCATCCACATTGCTACGAAAGGCCATATTTCATTCTTTCTCATTGCCACGTAGTATCTGAGGAGGAATTCTTCAGAGTGTGTGCTTGCAAAGCCAGGTTGGTTGCTGACAGTCTCTCATTTGTTTTTCCCAATCCTGTAGAGTTGAGTTGACTTTATGCGTGTGCTCACTAACTGTTTGCAAAGGCCACTCTCAGTACTGTTGGGGACATGCACATGGAGCTGGCCATGGGGTAGGGATATGTGTGGGTGAAGTGTGTGGAGTACTGGGGTTCCTGTGGACCACGTTAGTGGACAGATATGGCACACCTAGTAGTCCATGGTCTGGCTTCCTGATGTAGTTGTAGCTGGTTGCTCACTCACATGCTTTTACTTTCCCCCGTGGGAGAAATTATGAGCTGAGATGGTCAGTCTTGGCACTGAGCTGTGCCGCCTTTGGGGAGGGGTGGTGCAAGTAATGTGAAACTCTCTTTTACCCTTTTTAATGCATTCAGTCTCAGATTTTTTTGCTCCAGCTGTGTGATAGAACTTCTCTACTGGACTCATGGACCTCCACAAAGGCTCTTTTATTCTTGGGTAGTTGTCAGAATTGCTATTCTTTGAGGGGAAGATGATAGAAAACTTTTGTACCACCATTTTGATGATTTCATTTCTCTACTTGATTTTGATTCTATAAATTTAACAATGGAAGTATACTCACCCATTGTTACTATTACCCATGTCAATGGAGAAGAAAAGATGTGTTAGTAGTGTGGACATGGGCGAGTAGAAGGGGATAGGGAATATTTCTAATAAATAGTAAATTTTGAGCAAATACATAGTTAAAGGAAGCTAAATAGAACAAAAACACTAAAATCTTAGGTGTAAAGGACCTTAAGCAAGAGGTATCCTGACACAAATTGATGTCTGTCCAAGAATATTACCCTTTGCCAAATTAGGAGTATAACCAATTCCTTAGTGGAGAAGATTCAGAAGCTAATTTTTATGTAAAGTTATATTAAAATATGTTTACAAAATTTGTGTAATTGTAATTAATAATATTTGTGTTTCATTCTTATGCTATTTCATAATATATATGCTATGATAAACATATTTCCAAACTATATTGCTATATTATAGTTTATGTAAAAATATATTAAAAGTTAATTTGTAAATATGTATTAGGGATACTTTAATACTTGATACTTATTTTGAATGAATATCATTTTAAGTTAATAATTAATATTAAGGATAATATGGTTGGTTCCAACACAGTTGACTAAAATTTCTGCAGTTTTGCTATGAAAGAAAAAAGGATCCATAATGAATGTATAATCACAGTCAAATTCTTAAGTGCTAAGTTGCTGTTTAAGGGCACTATGATGTGAAAGCTTACTCTGGTTAATTAATAAAAACTCTAGCAGCTATTCAACAAAATGAAGAAAATATATTGAACAGTAATAGGAAGATAATACGAGACTTACATTTTAGTACCTCAGGAACATTTTAAAAGCACAAGAAAAGTAAAATTCCACTTAAAAGCTACTAAAATTTACATTCTTATTATTTGTATATCATTTTGTTTTTCAAGTTGTTAACCTTACTTTAAAAAGCTACAAATCATTTTTCCTAACACAGACAACTTGATTTACCTCAGCATACCTACAGATACTGCAGCTTTTCTGTGAGAAATAACCAAATAAATTTCCAAATTCAAGAATCCCTAAAATTCAGAAGTCCTCATTATTGACATTACACCTCAATTGCTGACTCATTTATTGCACTATTTCATGCTGAGTGGTTACTCTGAAGTTTGTGCCAGTTCAGTTGTTATCCATCTTAGTAATGAGTTCTGCTAAAATCATTTCCTTATTGAGAGTAAATTGTCCTATTCAGAAATGTCAGTCATGAATATAAAATTTAAAGTACACTTAAAAATACAGTGTAACTAGCAAAGATAGTTAATGAATGTTGTGCACTTGTAATAATCAATTTATATTAAACCTGAAATTCTTTGTAAAACATGCATGATCTTTAAGGATGATGGTAGGAGATTAAAATAAACTGGTTTTAAATTCTAAGAAACAGCTCATCACTCTGGTTATTAGGGCTGAAACCCTTTGAGATTATAGTTTTTAAATACAGGTAGTTTTTATCTGAGCTCAAAGATAAAAAAATATGTATATCAGTCTCTTTTGTACACGCTACTTTAAAATTATATTCTTCTCTGCCTCCTATTAAGTTATTAATATATTTAGTTAGTATTAGAAGTACAGTTAAATTTTCTGTCCGATGGCATCTTGATATTGTTTAAGAGGCTATTACTACTGGACTTCTATTTCTTATGTTATCCTTATTTCCTTTATTCAAATGAACAGCTAATTAATAACCTTATTTTACATTTGAAGGGGAAACTCATTAACTGAAAGATTCCTGTCTGAAATATTGGTCTTTGAAAATATTTACTTTGACCACATTTTTCAAATTAATTTGGCACTTTCTTCCTCCTCTCCTATCCTTTCCCACTCAGCCATGTGTGCGCATGCACACACGCACACACACACAGACACAAACACACACTCACACATGCCGGTCTGCCTTTATACCTTTACATCCCTCATATAACTCCGTGGCTCCCCTCTTTATTATTCTTTTAGGGAATACAATGTTCCAGATATTTACCAGTGTTTCTGTTTACCATCTAGAATGGTACAGAAATTATATTCATGACTAGAAGGGAGAAACACACACACACACACACACACACACACACACACACCCAAACATTTATTTTCTCTACAAAGAAGGCACAGAGCCTCTATCCACAGTCCAACAGTTTTTACTTCATGTCTCCACTCCTGGCAGTCTCCCCTCTATTTTGCTAACATACTCTCTAACTGGTCCTTCTCTTGCCATCCTCACTCCCTATTGGAGGCTGAATGTATCCCCCTAAAAGATAGGTTCAAGTCTTAACCGCAGGTGTGGGTACATGTAAATGTGACCACGTTTGGAAGCAGTGTCTTTGTAGAAGATAATCAAGTTATGATAAACTCATCCTGGCTTCAGGTAGTCCCTAATGTAATGATTGGTATCTTTATATGGAGAAGAGAACTTCAATAGGGAGACCACTACATGGGCCGCAGCAGAGACTGCAGCAAAGCACCAACAGAGCAAGGAACTTTAAGAATGTCCAGCAACCACCAGAAGCTACGAAAAAGCAAGGAAGGATCTTCCTGTAAGAATTTCAGAGAAAGTGTGCCCAACACCTTGATTTCAGACTTCTGTCATTCAGAACTGAGAGAGAAAATATCTGCAGTTTTCAACCCCCAAGGTGTGGTATTTGTTTTGGCAGCCCTCATAAACTACTATACCTACTTTCAGTTCAGTCTCAACAGAAGAGCAGGAAGATCCTTTGTCCCCATAACATATTCTTAAGAACTCGGTGATATGTAGCGTTACATACCAAATCTTGTCCCTTCTGTGCTCAGAATGCTCACGTATCTCCACTGTTCTCTTACAGTAAAAGCCATTACATTTTAATTTCTGTTGGGCTATATTTGATCAAGTCCAAATTGGGTCTTCTGTCTTAATTTCTAGACTTTCTGCCTTGCTCACTCTGCTTTAAGAACTGGCCTTTTTCTTGTTCCTAAAATATAGCTAGAATTTCATTTTTAGGCATTAGCATTGTGGATTTTTTGTGGTTGGCATATTTTTTTGCTCAAAAGTTTATGTCTTAACTCTTCCATTCTTTGTTTTTGCAGTTTTCATTGCTTCTTTCTATACTGTTTTAATTGGAGTTTTTCTCCCCAAATTCTGTAAACTTTAATAAATTGTTTTTACTATTTCATATTTTTCCCTGCTACAATGCATTTAAACATCATATCAATTTTCCATTTTATAACTGCTCCATCCAATACAGTAGCCACTAGCCACATGTAGGTAAGCCTTTTGATACTCAGATTTAACATGTGCTGTGTGAAGTGCACACAAGGTTCCAAAAACTTACTATAAAAAATACTGTAAACTACATTAGTAATATTTATATATTGATTCCATTTTGAAATAATATTTTAGATATATAGGGTTAAATAAAATAGAAAATTTCAATGTTTTCAACCTCTTAAAATGTGGCCTCTAGAAAATCTTAAATTGCATGTTTTTCTCACAGTTCTGGTCCACATTAAACTTTTATTCAAAGAGTGGTGATCTGGATGAAGCTGATCTTTAAAGGTTGGGAGGGGAGGTTAGATATGAATGAGTGCTAAAGTGCTCATGCTTCTTAGGAAACACATTTATGTTTTATGAAGGAATTTCTGAATGCACTTTCATAAAGACTACATTATTTCCTGGTAATTTTGGTGACAATGTAAGGTCAATTGGGGGCACATTTTAAGGAGGTCTCAAATTAGAAACTGCTTATTTTGTGAGCTCAGTTTTATGAATTGAAACAGAACAAGTGTATAAAAATAGATGTATTGAAAATGTTATGTTACCCAAAACAGAATGCATAGCTTTAAATTATATCTTAATTTCAAGAGTAATGTTTTTAATGTTTCTTAATTTGTAAAACCCTGCATTACACCATAAAACTAGCTTTAAAGTGTGTGGAGTGCATGTATTATACTTCTGAAGGAGCTTTTGATCAGATGATAAAATAGAATATTAGTAGTCATCTGAAAATGTAAGGGATCAGAGGTTGGTTTTTTATATGGACAGAAAGAGAAAACAAAACCATCTAAGTATTATTTTTAAACAGTGGAAATCAGAGCAATGTCATTTTATCCTTACATTTCCTGAACTAACACACTGTGATAAAGAGCGCATTAATTTTGGTGCACTGGTCGTGTATGGAGTTGTGCAGTGACACATAAAGAAGCACACATGGAGATGCCAGCAAGAAGTGAAGGCTGTTGGGCATGGACCAAAATTTATTCCTCCCTTGTTCTATTATAACTGAAGATACGGCCATCTAACATTGACTGTATTTCCAAGCCTGTTTGCTGTGAGATGTGACCTATGACTAATCTCTTGACAATGAAAAGTGAGCTAAATTATATATGAAAATTTTGGGTCCAGTCTTGAAAACGTTAGTTATCCACTCTCCCTATTGTCTAAACTTTTTCACAACACTGAAAGTGGATCATAGGAAATCCAGTTTGATACCAAAAACAAAACCAATGCCCTGTGGGATAGCAGAGGCACATGGTGAAGATCTTGGTTGCTGAGTGAATCCATGAGGCAGAGTTGTCTTACCAACCTGGACCTTTTATCTCAGGACTGTTACAAGGAAGATAAATTGCTATATTCCTTAACTCACAATGGTTTTTTGGGAGACCTCTCTATACTTCAGCTTAGCCTTTAACCTACTTAATAAAATGTTGCATCTAGAAAATTTCTCAAAGAACAAAGAAGATAGTCATTTTTGTAGTAGTTTACTATGAATAATATGCTATCTCACATATACTTGCACAAGGAACAGATTATCTTAATTCCATTAGCATTATACTCCCTTTCTGAAAACTCTATTCACCCACTCCCAATTACTGTAGTGCAGTCAAATTACTCAGCTCTTACACCTGTAAAATATTCTCACATTCCATTGAGAACTAAATGTGGTGATTTGTTTGAATGTTCTATACCCATGAAATTCAATACAGTGTGTTCTAAATTTGAGCCTATTTGTTCAAGAGCTTTTATGAGAGTTTCTTAGTTCAGTAATACCCAATTTACCAAGTCCTCTTTCTTTTTTTTTAAACTTTTTTTAATGTTTATTTATTTTTGAGAGAGAGAGAGAGAAAGAGAGAGAGAGGAGATCACAAGCCGGGGAGGGGCAGAGAGAGAGGGAGACACAGAATCAGAAGTAAGCTCCAGGCTCTGAGCTGTTAGTACAGATCCCAACGTGGGGCTCAAACCCAGGAACGAACCGTGAGATCATGACCTGAGCTGAAGTCAGATGCTTAACTGACTGAGCCACCCAGGGCACCCCTACCAAGTCCTCTTTCTTTGCACTTATAACAGTGATTAGGCAGTATATCATTGGAGAGGCAGCATATCATAAAGGTCAAAAATGGAGTTTGATGTCGTAGACTCTGGGTCTGGAGTTCTCTCTAGTCCAGCAAGAGAGCGGGGCACAGGATTGAAAATGCAAGAGAGGCTAATGTCTGGGAGGAGACATGAGCCCCAAGTAAGGAGGTCCTTCCTCCATTTTTATTACAGTCAGAAGGCTTGTATGAGTATGATGGGCATGCACAAAGAGACAATGAAACCATGAACATTAACTCATGGGCATGGGGAAAAGGGGGTTTTGGAGATATGCAGTGTTAGGAGTTTGGGGTCAATACAAAACAAGATTCTCCTGCTGGGTGGAAGGTTGTTTACAGCAATCAAGAGGCTCCACCTCTGTTTACCTAAACTGGCCTAGGGGATAAAAAAGACAGAGCATGTTACCTCAGGGTCAAAAAGGCATCTTTCTTTTGCTAATTAGCTCAGCTCTGGGCAGCTTTGCCCCTCTGCAGCCTATAGCCCTATTTGCCTGTTTACCTAATTAGTCCTTCCTTCCTGTGGAAGCAGCTTTCTGCTATTGTCCTATACCTTGTCCTATACTGGGGGCCTTTGCCCCATTTACCTAATCTTACTTGCCTAATCTTGTTTATCCAAACTTGGGTGTGTTCATCCTATGGCTCTCTCTAATACTTTATGCCTTATTAACCCATCAGTGCAAGCTCAGGGAATTTCCCACAGTTTGACAGTACTGAGACTCCAGCTTCAAATTCTATACTCTTTCCTTGGGCAAGTTGTTTTCCTTCTTATGCGAAAATGAGGATATCACTAGCACCTGTCTCATAGGTTGGCTCTGGATATTTGAAACTTTAATATGTATAAATCGTTAAACGTAGTGGTAGGTGCATAGCAAATTAATTCATTTGTTATATTTTTTATATTTCTAAAAATGTTATCATTTTCTTTTAGATTGCCTTTTAACCCAGTGAAGTGTTAAAAATTCTTGATAAAGTATCCATTCATGTGCTTTGTTGTCATTGTTTTTTTCAAATCTTTTGGCCATTTAAAATTTTTTATATTTTTTGTTCATTTAAAAAATTATGTCAGTGGCACCTGGGTGACTCAGTTGCTTAAGTGTTTGACTTTTGATTTGGGCTCAGATCATGATCTCTTGGTTCCTGAGATCGAGCCCCACGTTGGTGTGCTGATAGCACAGAGCCTGCTAGGGATTCTTTCTCTCCCTCTGTCTCTCTCTGCTCCTCCCCTGCTCGTTCTCTCTCTCTCTCTCTCTCTCTCTCTCTCTCTCTCTCTCTCAAAATAAATAAATAAACATTAAAAAATAATAAATTATTATTTAATTTTTCTTTTTAGCTTGTATGCTTCCTTTTTATATTACGGACATCTGTCCTTTCTCAGATAAGGGTTTTGAATTTTTCTCCAGTGTATGGCCTGCTTATTCATTTCCTTAACAGTGCCTATGAGGAACAGAAGTTTTTTTGTTTTTGTGTGTGTGTGTGTGAAGTCAAATTTATTATTATTTTCTTTTACAGTTTACACTCTTTGTCCTATCTACAAAACCTTTAATCCAAGCAAAAAAGTTTTTCTCCTACTGTTTTTTAAAATCTTACTTTTTCAGATGTTGAATTTACCACTGTGAGTCTTCAAATTAATTTTTGCATGTGGAGTAGAGTGGGGGTTGACTCTTACCTTTTGCCCATTCTTAACCAGATGGTACAGTATAAATTGTTAGAAAAAAAGAAAAGTAATCTGTTCACACTGAATTAACCTGAAACCTTTGTCATTCAGCAATTGACAATATATGTGTAGGCATATTTCTAGGCTATGTATTTTATCTGTTAGTTTATCCTTACACTAATTTCACAGTGTCTTTATTGGGCTAGTTTTCAAAACTTAACCTCACTTATTGTTAGTGACTCTTTGTGCATTCTTTGGAATTTTATAGAGTCATCATCATGTTTACATATACACAGTTATGTTTCTTTTCAACCTCTGTGCTTTTTTTCTTGTTTTATTTTACTGGATAACACCTCTAAAAAGTACTGAATAGGAGTGATAATTGGATATCCTTTCCTTAATCCCAATCATAGTAGGAAATTAGTCTTTTACTGTTAAGTAAGATGTTAAGTGTAGGTTTCTTATAGACGGACTTTGTTAGATTGAGGAAGTCCCCTTTTATTCCTTGTTTTTGGTGAAAGTTTGCAGTTAAATTTTATATTTGATTTGCTAATACTTTAAACAATTGTTTCTATATTCTTAATAAATACATGTTTTTTATGGTGTCTTTATGATTTTAGTATATGCATATTTCTAGTCTCATAAGTTAACTTAGGAAGGGTTCTTGACTGTCATTTTTTAGGAAGATTATACAAAATTGACAACATTTATTATTTTTGGTATAATTCATGATGAAGTTACTTAATCATGGAATTTTATTTGTGGGAGGATTTTTATCTTCATGTTTAACTTAAATAATGCAGATGAGGCTATTAAAATGTGTATATATATAGTTAAATATAATACACATATGTTGTGTATATACAGGGAGAGGGAGAGATAGATATTGTAAGGTTTATTGTAATTTTTTCATATGTATTTTTTTCATATATTTCACATTTTTCATCTGTGTTGGAATGTCATCAGTTTCTAACAAATTTCACAAATAATGTAAGATACTATTATAATCCTATTACATTTCTTTTATCTTTAATATTTTAAGATTTGAAAATAGTAAATTATTTATGATTTTAAATATATGATATAATAATATTTTTCAAAATCTTTGTCATCTTTGAAAGTATTAATGGACAAAAATATCCTGTTTCAACTAGGTTGGTGTTAGGTATATATGACTTTATTCTAGGACTATTATAATAAAAAATAAAATTTGAAAAAGCTTTAGGAAGTTAATGTACAAATTTTTAACAAAATACAGTGAAAATAGTATGTTAAATTTGAAATATAATAGGTCACTTAAAATTTCCTTTTATTTTGCATTTGATTTCTATTGCTGCTACAACAAATAACTACAAACTCAGTGACTTAAGAGAACCCAAGTGTATTATCTTACAGTTTTGTAAGTCAGAAGTCTGCTATAGGTTTTCCTGGGCTAAAATCAAGGTATCAGAAGAACTGAGTTACTTTTTGGAGATTCTAGGACATAGTTTGTTTCCTTTTCTTTTCCAGCTTCTAGAGGCGACTTGCTTTCTAGGCTCATGGCTGTTTTCCTACATCTTCAGGGTCAGCACCAATGGACAGAGTCCTCATACTGCAAGTTCCTGTCTTCCTATTTCCTCTTCCACTTTTTTTTTTTAATGTTGTGTTTATTTTTGACAGAGAGAGACAGAGCATGAGCAGGGAAGGGGCAGAGAGAGAGGGAGACACAGAATCCAAAGCAGGTGCCGGGCTCTGAGCTGTCAGCACAGAGCCCGACATGGGGCTCAAACTCAGACCGCGAGATCATGACCTGTGCCAAAGTCGGATGCTCAACTGACTGAGCCACCTGGACGTCCCTCCTCTTCCACTTTTAATGATCCTCACGATTAAGCTGGGCCCACCTGATAATCCATGATACTCTTCCTATTTTAAGATCAGCTGATTAGCTATGTTACTTCTGTCTGCACCCTTAACTTCCCTTTGCAATGTAGCCTAAAATATTTTAGATTTTATGAATTAGGATACAGACACGTGGGGGGCATTATTCTTACCATAAGTTATTACCACAACTTTTCGATAGAAAAGAAAAAAATAATTTAAAAAATAAAGTGATCATCACAGACATAATAAAAAGGAACTAACTGAAATTTCAAAGCAGTAGGAATACTGAAAGCATACTGTAAATGGAAGAAGAATAGAAGATGTGAATCTCTGAGGAGCAGAAAACACAGGATGGGAAGCCCTTTTCCTCTAAGTATTATGGTAGACTGATAACCCTTCAAATTCTGTCACGGTATGTGCTCTGAAGATTGAATATGTATGAACCCATGTATGTAATTACCTTTTCATGATGTTTAGGAATAACTGCTGATGTAAGGAAGAGAGGTGACCCAGTAGACTCTTATTTAAGATTACTTTTTTCTTATTTCATAATTATCACATTTCTTCAATTACATTTCCATTTTTAGCATTCTGCATATTTGCATGCTATTGTCATTCTGACTCTAATTTTACAGATTCTTTGTCTCTTCCTGTTTAAATTCCATGAAAGCAGAAAAAAAAAGGAATGTGTTTCCTAAAACTTTTCCAGAAGCCATTTGTACATTCAGGCAGAAGAAACAGCATTCTGGAATATATCCTCAAAATTACAGAACTTGAACAAATCGCTTAATATTTTCAAGTCCCTGCTATCAGATTGGTGAACATGGGAGTATCATAGTAAATTATCCTGGAATCCAACAAGGCTATAGCAGGAGATGCAAAACACACTCAAATAGGATAATTTAAAGAGATTTTTTGTAAGTTGAATAGTTGTGGAGTAGATGGAAGCCAAAAGTATCTCATGACAAGTTAATTGGGGGGTAGAGGAATGAGTAAGTAGGGGAATCTTTGTTCTTAAATCTTTAGGCTTATAGAGACCAGATAACTCAGCATATCTGGACATGGGCAGGTGTGTGGGTGGAGAGGTCCACCCAAAAGAAATTCAGGAATGAAAATTTGGCATCTGTCAGTAGATGGGGAACCAGTAAAATATATAGCCTCAGTTCCTTTTCAGCATCCTATCTGCTGCCTGCAGATGCTCACCATCTTCAACGCTTAATAGTATGTGACCTGGGAAATTTAGTTAACCTTTCTGAGGTCTTAGTTCTTTATAGTAAGTTTATTGTAAGTTTTAAATACCTGCAAAGCATTAAAACCGTGTTTGGTGCTTAGGAAGTACTGATTGCAGTTATTAGAAGTATCATCACGTGCTCATTCCTTGTGGGGAATTATTCAGAAAAGAATAATAAAATTGACATAACAGGGTATCAGATTGCAAAAGGAGAGGTAAAGAATTAGAAATAAATTAGTTTGTTCAATATTGAGTAAGTATACATGTCAGGAACTTTTCTAGGCGTTGCAAATAGTCCATGGCACTGGATATACTTTAAAGTTAAAATTCCAAGGTGGTATAATGCGGGATTGAATTTTGAACAAAAGCAGTTAAACAAATGTAAAATAATCAATTTTGTATTTTTCTGGGATAGCTGCGGAAGCAGCATATGTGATGAATGCTATGAAGGAGAGAGTGACTTGGAAAATTCAGTTAGCAAAATATACAGCAGTCAAATCACATTCCTCTTTAACAAGAGGACAAATCATTGGCTATCACCAATCTGAGAGCCAACATCTGAAAGAAAGCATCAGAAAAAAATTAAAGCATAAGTGTCATACATTTTTAAAGTACAGTTCTTCAGAATTATTAAAGCTGCTCTGTTGCCTTGAGAATTCCACACAAAATGAATTCATAAGAAGAGTAGGATATAATCCTTGGTTTCTTTTGTGAGCTATATTGATGGGGAGGATACAGTCATACGGACATTGCATTATTTTACAAATGTCTCATTTGAACACTTCAAATTGAATGGAAAGTTTAAATTTAATATATTGTTACTTGAAATGAGTTTGAGTAATGTCTGCCATCTTTATAGTTATGAAAGATCTGTACAGTTTTGTACAAGAAGGACTGTCCTTGAGCAAACAGAAAGAAAAAAAAGTGTAACCAGTGGAGAAGTGAAGTTCTTTTAGAGTCACCCTTCACTTAGTTCCTGCAGTTTGTGCACAAAAACTGGCTCTCGTGCATATCTATGACACAGGGTTTACGAAAGAATACATCCCGGAAAGACTTTTGTTTGGAAGGCTGGATGTGTTTATTCTGCAAATGTCATGATGCCTTTAAAGAGAAATACATTAGATGGTAAATTAGTATTATGAGACGTGGAATAGTGAAACAAGGAGGTACCTTGGATGTAGTCAAGGGTTTTAGTCATTGTTGGGATTCTGGGCTTTAACGTAGTGGTTTAAAAATGTGAATACTAAATTTTAGATGGTGGAGTTTGAATAACGGCCTCACAAAATGCAGCCTGTGCATGACCAACTTGAGCAGGACACTAAAATTGGAGTTGTGGCCAGGATTTAATATAAAACACACATAAGAGCATTTAAAAATATTTAATACGTGTCTCCCATGGTTTCTGTTAAAGTTACATTATCCTACTAGGGCACCTGGGTGGCTCAGTTGGTTAAGCGTCTGACTCTTGGTTTCAGTTCAGGTCATGATCTCATGATTTCAGCCCCGCTTTGGACTCTGCACTGATGGCGCGGAGCCTGCTTGGGATTCTCTCTCTCTCAAAAAATAAATAAATAAATAAATAAATAAATAAACTTAAAAGAAAAAAGTTATACTGTCCTACTTAGTAATCAGAGTAATAAAGTCCCCTCCCTTTTATACACTGCCCCTTCCTCTGTTAATCACTGGCTTTGTTTTCTATGGCAAGTCACATAACCCTTAAAAGAGTGTTTTCTTCATCTGTAAAGCATATATAAAGGGATTGACAATATTTAGTATCCTTCAAAGTGTCAAAATCTCTAATGATTACAAGCTGAAATAAAACACTATCCTCAGAATTTGTGTTATTTTGAGAGTAACTTGTGAAGAAGGTATAAATCTAGGAAGTTATCTAAATGTTTACTGAAGTTAGCAAATCCATTGGGACTTGACTTTCTGCTCAAAGTAAAGTCTGATAATCTGGCTATTTGTGACATGTTATTCATCTGCAGATGTATGACCCAGTATTTAAATGGCAATGCTATTACACACACACACACGCACACACACACACACACACACACGCACACACACACACGAGTCACGATTGTTTTGTCGTTGCTGACTTAGGTTTTGTAGAATTTTTTATAATGAACCTGCCATATTAAAACTGAGAAGTTAAAGGTAAAATGTAACAGTTTGTCACAATTATGTTTCATATTGACAGGTGTTCTGAACTTTCTGTTTGATAACTAGACATATAAATTTCAGTTCTTAAAGCTTTGCAGCCAATTTAAGGGCTCATTTATTTCACTGACAGCAAGATGTATGTGCAGCCTGGCATACTGGATGTCTGGGGCCAAAATCGGCACTTTGTTGCTTGCGTGTTTCACAGGGAGTAAATAGTAGCAATTTTTCAGCATAGGCATACTAGCACAAGGTGTTTAGCAAATAAATGAGCATAAGATGACCTGTGGTGTCCTGAAATTACTAAAATTCATGAATAATAAAATGATCTATAGATTGTTAGCAGAGGGCTACAGCACAGGCTAATTTGCAGCCAGTGAAGCTTTGCAGGATAATTTATAACTTTTGAAAATTTAATGACTTCATCAATTTTTACCTATTTTTTACCAATATAATCTCCTGAATACCACTTTCAGCTATGATTTCCTTGTAAGAAAATATCTAAGACACTTACATGATTAGGGTATTAAAATAACCCTGCTTAATTTAGATTTCTTGATTGTTTTATATAATTCAAAAAATAATAGAGGAGAAAACTTTAATGGTTGTGTTTTGTTTTTGTAAGACAGTTTTATGAAAATAACCTTGATATATATAACTATCTGTGTTATTTGATACTATTCTTTCAGGGGCATATCATTTCAGTTTTGACAATTAAGCTTTCACTTTAAATCTAAGTATTGACACCAACTCATTTTTTTCTTTACAAACATCATAGGAAAAATCATTAAATATAAAAATATATATCCCTATTTATACTCAAATTATGTGGAGAATATTTTTAAGTAATTCTTTCAAAACAATTAATAAATAGTGCTTGACATCTAGTTTTATATTCTCCCACAAAGACAAATAACTAAGACTCCACAATGTATATTTATGCATGTTTTTTCTTTTACATTTATATTTTATTGCTAATATGCTTTGATTGGTTAGTAGATTGTATTTGGGCTATGACTTTAGGATACTTACCTGTTTTCTGAATTTTCTAGTAGTTGAAGTTAAGAACTTTATATCATTGTCTCATATGTATGAATGACACAACTTTTTTTTTTATAGAGAGATCTGCAGCTCAATATCATAGAATTTGTTCATTGAGTATGGTCTCTGGTTATTAACAAAAAACAAACTTATTTCCTGACAGTGTCTAAACAAGTTAGTCAGTAACTGGAATATAGGTATTATCAAAATGGATTGTGGATTTAAGGCAATAAAACTATTTTCATCTGTGAATAGTTAAACAGAATGTATATTTATCTAAATATTTTCTATTTGAAGGGGTTATTTTTGTTTTAAGAATATTTCTATTAAACAAAAATTAATTAAAATCATTTGTAGTCTTTTAATGTTTTATTTCTTTTATTAAATAGGATCTGTAGATCCTACATGGCAGAGTAAAGTTTAATAACGATTAATTTTTACCTATTATATTTTATTGATGTATTTATTAATACTAATATTAGTCAGAAGTAGTCCTAACACTAGGTAGCTGCTATGATCTAAGAACATAGTCATATGACTTATTTGCATATTATTTTACAGTTATAAATATTATTGTATATTATGTACATGTAAATATATTATATACATATTATATATACATATATGCATTTATTTTACATATTATATACATATACAATAAAATATTATGTACATATTTTATTAGCTCCTCATGACCTTGTAATATATGAATTAATACTGCAATGTATATGCCTGCAATGTATAGCTGATTGAGGCTAATAAGTGAAAGCAATCTTTTCAAAGCCCTGGGTGTATTGAATGAAACAACCAACATTCAAATTCCGTATATAGGTATCTAAGTTGCGTGTTCTTTCCAAAATAACACGAGTTGTCCTAAGATCCATCTGAAATAAATATGCACTTATATTCAGTGGTGTTTATGATTTGTGTTAAAAATTGCAACATTTTTTGAAATTTAATATATTCACAACTTATTTTGGTGACCTACATTTTATAATTATTTTTCAGGACACTTTATATTTACCCCAGTCAATCCTATTGTGCTTTTTTCCCAAATTTTGAATTGCTGCTATCTTATATACTATCATCCGATATAGTGGAAGGAAGATAAGGAATAAAGTAGTCTGATAATCTTGTTTACATTCTTGCTAGTTAATTCCCTGGGCTTTAGTTTTTCATCCATAAACATGACAAACTAGTAAAATTCATCATAGCAATCTTGGCATTGGTGAATACCATATAGTGCATGTGATATCCCTAAAATACTCTAATTATAATTCCCGTGAAATGAAGAGACTACTGAGAACTAGAGCATTCAAAAATAATTATGTTGCAAAGAATGTTAATAAATTACTAAACATAGAAAGAGGGAGAGAAAGAGATCCAGGGAGGGCGGCAGGGAGGAGCCTATTTAGAGATAAAACCATTTCAAATTGAGTTATTCTAGATTATTTTTAAGAACTTATTTTGCTGCTGGAAGTTAAGCAGTGTAAATGTGGCTTGTCAGAAAGCAATTTCAGAGCCAAGAGGATCGGAGTGAGTTATCAGTAGTCAACAATTTAGGATTGGATATTTATTTGCTCAGCTCCTTTTAGTCATGGGTGAGCAGAGAGACACTTTGAGGTTCTGAGTTGAGATGGACAAATGAGTGAAGAATGTAATTGAGCACGTAATACATACTGTGCACTCTATTCTCCAGGAAGAAAGGAGATATACTTAAATGAGAATGTTTAGTGAAAAATAAATTGTATCACAATCAATTTGACAGCATAAGATGATACATTAGGAACCCTTAACATTCTCACCTGCTTCTTGACAGTTTTCACTCTTTTTACTGATTCATTAGTAAAGTATCTTTTTAGACTTTTTTCATTATTATTTAAAGCATTTATGAACAGTGAAAAAATAGAACATTGAAATTTTTCTAAGAAATTGAGTTGGAAAGTGTGTGTGTGTGTGTTTGTGTGTGTGCGCGCGCACGCGCGCGCACGTGAACACACATGCACATTAATTTTTGGTTTGGAAGGTTTGTTGAATGTCTTGATGTCTGGGCAGGATCTTGGTTCATTTGGCAGAATAGAAGCTCTGGTGTCTTAAGTGCCATTTAAATTCTGCCTCCTCTACAAGAGGAGAAAACAAGATATTCAACAGGCTCAATCTAATATTTGTAACACAGTGTTTTCTTGGAGCCTGGATTTTGTTCCTTTCCTGTTTACAAATCTTTGGCTAGAAGCAAGATAATTCAAAAAAATTTTAAAGCTCTCACAAATTTTGTTTTGAGCTCTGATTATTTAGTTCTCTTTGCCAGCCTAGGCTTTGGTTACATCAGCTTTGACAAGAATGCTCTTAAAAGCTGAATATTAGTAAGAATTAAAAATAAACTGACTACACACAGAAAAAATAACAATGTACTTAAGATCATTCCTAGGAACATTCATTTGCTTTCATGCTAGCCAACCATGTTAATGACGCACAGGCATAAAACATTTTTTTTTGAAGTTTTTATCTTACTTGAAAGTGAGCAAATTAATGAAGTTCAAAGTGAAAATGACATGATCAACTCTACCTTAGCCACTGGTTTTCATGATCCACTCCACAAAAAATGGTTTTGTGTCCCCTTGTCCTACAGATGATCATGTTCAGTGCTACCATATATATATACATATACATATATATATACACACACACACATACATACACGTATATACACACATACACCATATATATATATGTATATATATACATATATGTGTGTGTGTATATATGTGCATATATATATGTGTGTGTGTGCATATATATATATATATATATATATATATATATATATACTTGTATTAGACTTCATACCTGATGTCTGTGAAACACAGAATTTTGTCCTCTCTTTGATTAGGTATTGTTCCTTCTCTGTGCAACTACCTCTCTTTGTTCTGGCAAAGGACCAAAACCTCCTAACATAAACTTTTCCTTTTAGTCCTCCTAACAGAGGAGTTATCCTTATGTTTATAAATTCTTATATTCTCATAACTGCAATCTCCATGTGGTTGTTCTCACTAGGCTTGAAATGAAACAGGGGCATCATCTTTCACTTGCATTGAAGGGTGGTAAACAACTACACTGATGGCTCTTAAAAATAATTGCACTTTCCTTACATCTTCAACCATCATCTTTCTATTGTCAAATAGTCAAGAGGAAGGAATGATAATTAATACAGGTGGAAAGAAAGTATGTCAATCTCTGTGCCCTGATGATTATAGCACTTTCCTTTGGAATGAGGAGACACTCTGTACCTATTTTTCTCAATGCTTTGACCTTAGGTAAAGTGAAACTGGAATTGTTACACCTGTAGGCTGATAGATTATGCCATATGCCTTAATTTGCTATTAATGTTTTAAAGGGCAATGTAGTGAATTGTATGCAGTTTTAGAAAATTCTCATGCTGCCTCCTTTCTCAAATTTGTCATTTCTCATTTATCTAAGATCTTTGAGATCACTCAACTATGTTCGCAGAATTGAAAGCCATTTTTACAGTGCAGCTAACACCTCCTTATTGGAAAGGCCTGTATCCAGTGACTCTTTGATACAGGAATGTAACAGCTTGCCCCAACTCAAGACAATACTAAGAGGCCACACCACCCTCAGAATCTAAAGTCCGTTTTGAGATGTTATCACAGTACATGATCTGCCCAATTCTGGTTCTTTTCCTTTTTTGTCCTTGGAGGAAGATCCCAAATATCCTTTCTGATAAACATCTTACATTCTAACCTTCATCTCAAGGTCTGCATTCTAGAGAACGCAGACACACAACAATTAATGGCCAGAAAACGCAAACATTGAGGTTTTCTTATTGCAGTTCATTCTATAATTTTTGTTAGCATTTCAGTATAAAAAAACCCTGCCCACATTTAAAAAATTTATTATTCATTAATTTGCATGACTATGGAAACATAAATTTCCATTTGTAATGAATTATAATCTACCTTATTATTAACATTCAAGATGTCTTAATAAGAGCTGGATTCTGTGTATTTTGACCTGTCTGTAACATTTTATTTTTGTCACTTATTCTGTCCTACATTTGCCTTGCTCTCTTATTACCCAGCCCTGAAATCAAGTCTTATCTAGACAGGTATTCTTAGTGCTTCTAGACATGCTCTATGGACAATGCCTGAAAGTTTTTTATCTGTTATATGCTTCTCTTTGTATGTATATGTGTTTGTGTGTGTGTGTGTGTCTGTGTGTGTGTGTGTGTGCGCACGCACGCGCCTATCCTTTCTCCCTCTTTTATCTATATAGGTATCTTTGTAATCTGTTTATAAAAACTTTTAGGCCATTTTGTTTCCATCAAATTATGGTTCAACTCTTCAGGGTTCATTTTAGCCTCCTTTTCCTTCTTTGTAACTTCTTTTTTCAACAATGAGAGACCTGACTTCCATTTTCTACCATATGTTTACTATTTGCTCAATTCTATGGTATACAGAAAGTAGGTTCAGAATTGTTGATCCATACTACTGTGGAAACCAAACCTACTAACTTGAGTTTAATAATTGCTTTCTTTTTCTCCTTAGCTTGAAGCTACAGGATCAGAGTACTGTATTTTACAGTTACATGGGATTTTATTTTCTCTGTTTTGCATGGTTATTGCTATTTATCTGAAATGCAATTATGTTTAGTTTTATTAGTATAATATGCTATAATTTACTTCCCCTTTCCTGTTTTGTTTATTTAACCCATTTCATTCATTGCTTTAATTTTGTAAAAATGTAACATAGTTCCAAAAATCAAAATTATACAAGTCATACTCAGAGAAATATCACCAGTTCCTCATTCATTTTATCCTAATGCCAACCCATTCTCTATATGTAACCAATCTCAGAAGTTTCTGTTCTTTTTATGTTTTTTGGAAAAATTGCAAATCTCTGTATTTTTTTTAATTTTCCCTATTATACATAAAGTCAGTGTATGATAGGTTTACTTTGTCATATAACCAATTATATCAGCTCACAAAGATCTTTCTTATTCTTTTATAAAGTGGCATATATAGCTGCATATATCCATTATGTGGATATAATAATGTATAGTTAAACAATCTTCTACAGATGGACATTTATTTATTTTTCTTCCAAGGTTTTATTTAAATTCCAGTTAGTTAACATAGTGTAATAATAGTTTCAGGTGTAGGATTTAGTGATTCATCACTTACATATAACACCCAGTGCTCATCACACAAAGTGCCCTCCTTAATACCCATCACCTGTTTAACCCATCCCTCTGCCTGCCTCACCTCCAGCAAACCTGTTTTTCTTTATAATTTTTTTTATAAATACATTTTTATTTTTTTATGTTTATTTATTTTTCAGTGAGAGAGAGAGTGTGTGAATGGGAGAGGGGCAGAGAGAGAGGGAGATACAGAATCCGAAGTAGGCTCCAGGCTTTGAGCTGTCAGCACAGAGCCTGATGTGGGGCTAGAACCCATGAACTGGGAGATCATGATCTGAGCTGAAGTCGGACGCTTAACCGACTGAGCCACCCAGGCACCCCTGTTCTTTATAATTAAGAATCTATTTGGGGTGCCTGGGTGGTTCAGTCAGTTAAGCGTCGGACTCAGCTCAGGTCATGATCTCACAGTCCGTGAATTCGAGCCCTGCATTGGGCTCTGTGCTGACAGCTCAGAGCCTGGAACCTGCTTTGGATTCTGTGTCTCCCTCTCTCTCTGCCCCTCCTGCTCATGCTCTGTCTCTCTTTGTCTCAAAAAATAAATAAAAACATTAAAAAAATAATCTGTTTTAAGGTTTGCCTTTCTCTTCCCCCCTTCAGTGTTCATCTATTTTGTTTCTTCTTTTTTTTTAATGTTTATTTATTTTTGAGAGAGACAGAAGGAGAGAGAGACACAGAGAGAGGTGTAGCCTGAGTGAGGAGGGGCAGAGAGAAAGGGAGAGAAACAGAATCTAAAACAGGCTCAAGGCTCTGAGATGTCAGCACAGAGCCCAGCATGGGGCTGGAACTCATGAACCTCAAGATCATGATGTGAGCTGAAGTCAGATGCTCAACCGACTAAGCCACCCAGGCACCCCCATCTGTTTTGTTACTTAAATTCCACATGTGAGTGAAATTATATGGTATTTGTCTTCTTCTAAGTTATTTCCTTTAGCATAATATACTCTTAACTCCACATTCTTGCAAATGGCAATATTTCATTCTTTTTTTGTGACTGAGAAATATATAAACATTTAGATTTTTACTAATACCCTACAAAAAAATGTTGTAATGAGTAACTTTAAGAGTATTTTCATTTGGTCAATGTGTATCATCAGGTTAAATTACTAAAATTGGGATTGTTAAATCACAAGGGTTAAATATTTACATAGATTGTTAGGTATTTCTGAATTTCCTTTCTTATGAGCTGAGTTTGCATTTCTTTTTTTTTTTCCAACGGTTTTTTTTTTTTTTTTTTTTTTTTTTTTTTGGGACAGAGAGAGACAGAGCATGAATGGGGGAGGGGCAGAGAGAGAGGGAGACACAGAATCGGAAACAGGCTCCAGGCTCTGAGCCATGAGCTCAGAGCCTGACGCGGGGCTCGAACTCACGGACCGCGAGATGGTGACCTGGCTGAAGTCGGACGCTTAACCAACTGCGCCACCCAGGCGCCCCGCTGAGTTTGCATTTCTACTGGCAATTGATGAGTACCATTTCTTCAAAGTTCCTGTTAGTTAAATGTTTTCAGACATTTTAATTTCTGCCAATTTGAACGAAGAAATATTATCTTAGTGTAGTAGTGATTTACATTTCTCTTATTGTATCTGAGATTAAATATATTTTCATATGTTTAAGGACCATTTGCATATATTTTTGAAATATTTGTTCATGTATTTTGTACATTATTTTATTGGGGTATATATATATATATATATATATATATATATATTTTCCTCTAATATTTGTGTGGTTTCTTTCAAAGTTATGTCTCTGATCTATTTGAATTTTATTATTTTGTTTTGTGTTTGATATATATTTAAAATTTATCATTTCCCAAATGTTTATACAATTACTATCGTACCATTTATTAAAAAGTCCATCATTGCTATACTTATCTGAAATGGTTCTATTATCATATTAATTATATATATATATATATATATATATATATATATGAGACAGTTTCTAGACTATAAATTTTATTGTACAAAATATCTATGTTTTATGCACCTATATTCCATTGTTTTTTAGTTAAAAAAGTTTTAAAGTCTGTTTTGAAAGTTTTATAGGTTAGCTCTCATAAGTTTTCTGCTCAGTGTTTGTCGATTTAGATTTTCAGTGGGAGTTCAAGATAGTTCTTCTAGATTTGGTTTTAATTTCTTGCTTGCATTGAGGTTTGTGATCTTTACTTTCTACTCTTTATAAATGAACAAGTAGGTTTTACATGAGTCTAATTCTTCTTGTTAGATGTAGTTATTTTGGAGACTGTTTAGAGTGATTTGGATTTAAATGTGACAGTTTTTCTCAGGTTATTAAAAAAACATAAAAGAAGAAAGAAAACTTTTGAATAATATCATAAAAGCCAAGTTTGGCAAAATTAAATATATATATTTATATGTATAATATATAAAATTTATATATATATACACACACATACTATATATTTATGTATATATATATGTTTGCAACTATATGAGCTACAAAAAAATAACTCAAAACAGATTAAGGATTTAAACATATAAGCTAAAACTATAAATCTCTTAATAGAAAACTTAGCTCTAATCTTCGTGACCTTGGATTAAGAATTGATTTCTTTAGATGTGATTCCAAAGCACAAGCAACAAGAAATGATAATTTTTTTTAATGTTTTTTAATTTTTGAGAGAGAGAGAGAGAGAGAGAATGAGAGAGAGAGAGAGAGAGAGAGCATGAGCAGGGGAGGGGCAGAGAGAGGGAGAGACACAGAATCCGAAGCAGGCTTCAGGCTCCCAGCTGTCAGCACAGAGCCTGACACGGGGCTTGAATTCACAAAGTGTGAGATCATGATCTGAGCTGAAGTCGGACGCCCAACCGAGCCACCCAGGCGCCCCTCAACAAGAAATGATAAACTGGACTTCCAAATTCAAACTTCTTCTGTGCTTTAGAAGACATGATCAAGAAAGAAAAAAGGCAATTAATGATGGGAAATGATATTTGCAAATTATATTTGATAAGGGTCTAGTATCTATTAAATATAAAAAAAATTTTATAACTCAAAATTAAAAAGGCAAATTATATAATTTTAAAATTGGGGAGAAGATTTCAAATAGACATTTCACCAAGGAAGATACCTAGATTATTGATAAATATATCAAAAGCTACCCACCATTGCTCACTTGTCATTAGGGAAATCTAACTGCAATAATATATCACTTCAGACACATTAAGATGGCTATAACATTAAAAAACTGTAGACAATAACAAGTATTTTTGAGAATGTGGAGAAACTGATACTCTCATACATCGCTGGTAGGAATGTCAAATGGTGCAGCTCCTTTGGAAAAGGTGTTGGGCAGTTCTCAAAATAATAAGCTTAGAGTTACCATATAATCCTACAATTCTGCTTCTACATACTTATTCAAGATAATTGAAAACATGCTGTCCCAACAATTTTATATGGATATTCACAGCAGCATTGGTCTTATAACTGAAAACTGAAAAAAACCCAATGTCCATCAACAGATGAATATATAAATCATATATGTTGTATCCATAGGATGACATATTCTTCAGTCATAGAAAGGAATGAAATGCTGATAGATGCTACACTACAAATGAATCCCAAAACTTTATGCTAAGTGAAAAAAGCAGACACAAAGGGTGCATAGATTAGCAGTTGCCAAGGGCCAGGAGAAGGGATAATGGGGAGTGAATGCTGAGTAAAACATTTTTTGGTGTGAGGAAAATGTTCTGATTATGGTTGCACAAATATTGTGAAAATACTAAATGTTCCAAAATTACTGAAGCCAACTGAATTGTATATTTTTAAAAGGGTGAATTTTATAGTATGTGAATTCTATCTTAATTTTTAAATCTTGGAAATATATATTGAATTATATGGTGTGCGTGTGTGTGTGTATTACCTGCAATCTCTTGATCTACATTTGGAATTAGTTTACCTACATGTGTTGTGAAGTTGTGGAAATTAGTGAGAATTCAAAGTGAAATATAAAGAAAAAGCTTAGAGATTCAAGGTATGGACTTTGGGGAAGGTTCATATCTTTTAGGGAAAAGAAAAGAAGCAAGGAACCTGCCACTGAGAATCCCTAGGTTAAGGATATTAGGAGCATCATAGGTAGACTAGAGTTTTCATTCACTTTCAAATTTACTTTTATTATTATTATTGTTTTTAAATGTTTTTATATTTGAGAGAAAGAGAGTGCACAGGGGAGGGACAGAGAGACAGGGAGTCAGAGGATCTGAAGTGGGCTCTGCCCTGACAGCAGGGCACCCACTGCGGGGCTCAAACTCATAAACAGTGAGATCTTGCCCTGAGCTGATGTCCAATGCTCAACTGATGGAGCCATCCAGCCGCCCCTCACATTTACTTTTAAAAAGAGTGTAATTTTAAATACAGATGTCAGGGGAGGTGTCACTAGAAATACACATTTGAATACATTCCTAGAGGTCATGATGGGGGGAGACAGGTAGTTTTGGAAGGAAAGGTATTGGAACAGGGATAGAAATGCTTTGAGGCAAGAACATGCCTCTAATATAGGAATTTGGAATTAAAAGCAGATCCTGTTTTTACAAACTAGTATTAATGTGAAGAATATTAATTATTCTTTAAAGTATTACTTATACTTCCTATTCCTGCAGTTTGGGATGCATATATCATCAGATACACCTTTTTCAGTGGACATACTTTTTTGAAGAAATGTGAAAGATTACCATATGAAATTTTACATAGAGTCAGGTATGTTTAATTCCCACATATTCAGTTTTTCTAAGAGTTAATGATTGTTGAATGCCTGGGTATTTTTTCATAGGTTTTTCTCATAGGTTTTCTCCCTCAGCATGTTCCTTGTCTGTTTGTCGATCTGTATCTCTCTTCTGAGAGAGGAGTGAAAAGTACTTTGTGTTATAAACTTGCTCTCTGTGTCTACACTACAGTCATGGTATTTGGATTTATAATTTACGTTGTCATCAAATAATAGGATTACACAATATGATTTAAAAATGAGCATCATTTATATATTTATACTGAAATGTAAGCAGTTCATAATATGTTAATTAAATGTGTTACATTAGTAATTTTATTAATCCAAACAGCATATTATTTGTGCTTGCATCCTTCATGATTCAGTGTAACTTAATATTAAAAACCATGATAAGAATATAAGGATAATGCTATTTTCATCCATTATTTCTCCTCTGGTGTTCAATAATAACAACACTAAGCCCCCACAATTGTGACAGCTATAAAAGGATGTGGTTAGCTTATCTCTAGAAAGCTGCAAAGGTAAACATGGTAAAGTAATTTGCTATCATGGGATGGTTTTTAAGTCATTTGCTTCTTTATGTAAAATTAATTAAATAAGCAAGATTGAAAGTTCACACGCTGAAGATTTTATTCATTTTGCCTAATGTAGCATATTACTCCTATCTGACAAAGAATACTCAGTTGTAATTTTCCTTTTATTTTCTTCTCTTAAAATATCTAAAAATTTAGTTAACAATATCCAACGTTATATGGAAATGTTCATTTTCCTAGCAATGTGTTTTGTACACAGATCAAATATTTTTGCACAGCATATAAAACGCAAGTCTGTCATAACTAAACTGGAAAGATTTTTCTATGATAAAACACACTATGTGCAGTTTGAACTTTTGCAGACATTAGACAATAAAAATGAATTTAGTTGTAAGACATAAATAGCTTTCATAAGAACCTCAAAGGTGCTCTTGGAGCAAAAGACGGAAAATAATTTTCTTGACAGGTGTTCTAACGATATCTGTACTGGAAAAAATAGTTTATTCATATATCATTATTTTGTCATGTTTATGATAATAAATACAATTAGCATGGGATATCACAACTAATTATGCAATTTGAAGGAAACATAATTTGGTATTTTTTATTGTGAAAACATTTCAACTGCTTGAGTGCTATTTTGTAGAAAATTTGGGACTTTTGCTGATAAAATGATTACTTGTTGAAAGCATTTCATGTATTAGCTCATAATAAGGATGAATTTCCCTATAAGAACTATCATATTACCTTATAGATTTATGTGTTTTGTTTTTGATCATTCATAAACATTCTTATGGCTATTTATTCAGGTCCCAACAGCTTAGTGAATGGCAATTAATAGATATGTAGAGGGAAACGTATGCTTAATTAGTAGAAAAAAATCTAAAAAATAACAAAAAACTTTACAATTACAGGAGATACTATTTTAGTTAGCTCTTTTTTGTTCAGACAGCTCTTTTAAATTAGGCGGGGGGGAACTTATTTTACCAGAAAATTGGTATAGAAATCTGAAATTCATTTATATGAGTTTTTAAAATAGTAGGTTTATTTTAAGCATTTAATATCCACCAAAATGGAAAGGTCATATAAGTAGACTTTTCGGAGTCCTAGCCTTTTTTTTTTTTTTTTTTAAATTTTTTTTTTTTCAACGTTTTTAATTTATTTTTGGGACAGAGAGAGACAGAGCATGAACGGGGGAGGGGCAGAGAGAGAGGGAGACACAGCATTGGAAACAGGCTCCAGGCTCCGAGCCATCAGCCCAGAGCCTGACGCGGGGCTCGAACTCACGGACTGCGAGATCGTGACCTGGCTGAAGTCGGACGCTTAACCGACTGCGCCATCCAGGCGCCCCGGAGTCCTAGCCTTTTAATAATATCATAGTGCTAATTTTATTTTTAACTTGCTTTGCATTGCCACTAGGTGGAACCAATAAACTTTATAATTTCTATTAATGCATTTTTGTCCTATATGTATATACAGTACTTATAAACTCTTCAACTAAAAATCCTGGGAATAGTTCAACACCTAAACTATTAATTCTATGAATGTGCCCTTAACTGTGAATGGGCATTAAAAATTGTGTAAGAACAACACAGCAATACCATGGGCAAACACTAGTATAAAAACAAACAAAATGTCATCAACAACAAATCTGAGTAGTTTAAATATATCAAGAGAGAATATACAGTTTTTAAGCAATCAGGAGGAAAGGGGCACCTGGGTGGCTCAGTCAGTTGGGTGTCCGGCTTCCGCTCAGGTCATGATCTCATGGTTTGTGAGTTCGAGCCCCTGCGTTGGGCTCTTTGCTGACAGCTCAGAGCCTGGAGCCTGTTTCGGATTCTGTGTCTCCCTCTTTCGCTGCTCCTCCTCCACTCGTGCTCTGTCTCTCTCTCTCTCTCTCTCTCTCTCTCTCTCTGTCTTTCTCTCTCAAAAATAAATAAACATTAAAAACAATCAGGAGGCAAGATAAAACATAATCAGAAACTGTACTAATATATTTGGTGATAAATATTGAATTGTGTCTTGGTAGAAATCTATTAAATGAATCAAAATAGATGTATACTAATTTTTCAATTGTTGATTTTTGTTGGGAACCATTAAATCAGAAATCAAGCCTATTTTAAATGGCTCCATATAAAAATTATTGCTATTGACCAGTAATAATCAGCTAATTGGTATTTTGTGCTTGTGTTGATACTGTTTCTCAAATTAGTTTTTTTATTTTTTCTGGATCTTTAGACAGGAATAAAAGAGAGCTGTTAAGAAATAGAAAATACATGGTAATACACATAATAAACTTTTTCTGCCTTCATTTAGAGGGTTGATTTTTTTCAATACATCCAGATCTTGGCGTTGGAAAACCCTATTTATGCTCAGTTAAAAATTTTTAAAAAAAGGAATAAGAGGACTGATAGGATAGTTATAGAGTAACATTGTTGTACTTTTATAACTTCAATTTGCAGGTCCGGAAATTGAGACTTAAAAAGTTTAGTGGCTTTTCCAAAGACAGATAGTGTTTAGAGCTGGTTTCTGATCTAAGATACCAGCCCTTAGTCCCTATACAAAGGGTATGGAGTACACAGGGCACATGTAAAACAGTTAACCTTAAAAAACAAGCATAGAACCTCAAAAGCCTTGAATGTTGTGTGAAGATTTTTCCTATTGTTGATGGTAATTGTAGCCACTGTAATTAATACGATGGCATATTAAGAGCTTGAAGATTGGAACAGAAGAAAGCCAAGGATATTTGGAAAAAAAAAGTCTGTATTCATTTAGTAGGGCCCATAACAGGGTACCACAAGCTAGATGGCTTAACACAACAGAAATTTGTATCTCACAGTTCTGAAAAATAGAAATCTGCAGTCAACTTGTCACTAGGGCCATACTCCCATTAAATAAAGTGTTAAGGAACTATTATTCTGTATGCATCTAATGGAAGAATCTGCTAAAAGATGAAGATTTGATAAAATTTGTCAAATGCCACAGATATTTAAGTAAGAGTAGACCTAAAGTCATTCTGTTAAATTTAGCTGAAAGGAAGTTGATGATTTTGACAAAAGTTGCTTTAAAGAGCAGAATAGGTCTAGTAGAATTAATTTTTGTTGAATATTACATGGGATATTTTCTCAGGAATCTTGAATTTACATGGAAGACAGTATTGTCGTTGCTTATGATGTGAAAGATGTATGCAAGGTTAAACTATATGGTGAGAAAAAGGAGTAGAGAATGTTTTTGTGTATGTTAGCTATTAATGAGAAAACTCATTAAGTGAGGTTCCTGAGATGGTAGAAGGACATTTGAGTCAAAACGCAATTGAATTGATTTATCTTTCATAGAGTCTAGAGAATATGAGAAGGATGTTAGCCCGTTCAGATGTTCTAAAGCTATAGTGAACTTTTGTATAATGTATAATGATTGTTTTTTTAGAAGTGAACGGTGAAATCAATTTTTGAATGGCAGTGGATCTTGGAAAGGAGATGATTGAGGAAAGTGTTGAAGGCTTGAATGATTACTGCACAAAATAAAGGAGATGACTAGAGAAATATAGTATGATTGTTTTAAGTGTCCAGTGATAGTTAGCTAGTTATTTACAAAGATTACAGTCACACTCAGCAGCACAAATATGGATTGGAAAAGTCACAAAATTAGAATGATGACAGTTTGGGCTTGAGGGTAATTATGTAGCTGATTAGAGTGTTGTGGAAGACAGAAGTAAATAATAAGGGCTGATCAATGATGAAGAGTATAAGTAATAAGGAAAAATACAAGAGTAGAAAACATGGGCTCCATAGTTAATTTATCCCATGTTGCTCTCTGAATATTTAAAAAATCAAATTGAAACGTGTATGTGTGCTTTAAGTCAAATATTTTTTAAATAAAATATGCAGATGTATCACAGTGACCTTTTGATTTTGTCTCAAAATGATTACCCAAAGGATTGAATCATTTCTTACCTATAGATTTAGTCTATGAAGATACTGTTTAATTCTGGGTTAAGTGAAAAAAAAAAGTTCGTATTTGGGACCTGTAGCTTTATTAAACATGTGAGAGAATATGGAAAACATGTTTTCCTTTAAGAAATGATAATATATGAGGAAAATATTGAGTAACATTGAATATCTCTGGTTTGAATCAGTAATTACAAATATATGTCTATAATAGAGACAAGTAATGTTATTTTAGGACTCTCAAAGTATGTAAAAATACCATGCATCAATCATAATAATAATAATGAGTTAATCCCATGGGCTAATACTGGAAAATTTAATAGGCTCTTGATGCAAAATGTTGTTGATAGTCACAGTGTCTCCAATTCAGCTGAAAGATTTTTCTTTTCCTCCCTTTTTAATGAAAATTTCAGCAAGCTAGAAGGTGACCTCAGCACATAACATCTTATCACTGGAGGTGAAACATCAACTCTTTTAGTGAATTTTGTAGAATAAGAGGTAAACTCATTATGATCAATTGTGACCTACCTCTACACCTAGAAACCACAGGATTAATTACAAAATCAAGATATCATTTTCAAAGTGGATTGTTCACAGGTCAAAGAGAAAAATGAAGAGGAGATACCTGCAAATGATTAAAAAATAAAATTGAAGAAATGAAAAAGAGCTAAATAAGCTTCATTAACTAGATGAAAATAGAAAGCAGCAAAGCTTAGGCAGATCTTTTTTGGCATGGTATTTATACACCAAGCATTATTTTTAACATTTCAGAACCAGACACAAAATTTAGAACAATCGTCTTCAAATAAAATATTATTTCAGTAAGTCCTGCAGAAGTCAAAGGAAAATAAAACTTTACTCTTTATTTTTTTTTTATTCTCAATCCATAAAATGTAAATCCTTTTGGATTAACTTCATTAATTAATTTATTTTTTTTTATTTTTTTTTTAACAATTATTTATTTTTGAGACAGAGAGAGACAGAGCATGAACGAGGGAGGGTCAGAGAGAGGGAGACACAGAATCTGAAACAGGCTCCAGGCTCTGAGCTCTCAGCACAGAGCCTGACGCGGGGCTCAAACTCACGGACCACGAGATCATGACCTGAGCCGAAGTCGGCCGCCCAACCGACTGAGCCACCCAGGCGCCCCAACTTCATTAATTTAAAAGTAATTCTATGAAAAAAATGTTGGTATTACACAGTTGAATAAAGCAGAATTATTCCTCTTTGAAGCAGCTATGACTTCTAGTTTAACAAATAGTAGAAAACATAACCTAGCTCAAATAAGGAGTTATTGTGACCTGTACTGAAAATCCAGAGGTATGGCTGGCTTTAGTCCCAAATAGATTAGGATCTGGGTCCATTTCTCTTTAGTTCCTTTGACTGTATTTTCCTCTCTTCTGACTTGACCCCAGACTACTTTGCCTGATGGCAACAAAATGGCTGAGACAGTACTAGGCCTCCTGTCTGCAGAACCACAACCTGAAAGTGAAAATAAATGTCTTCAACACAGCCCCTGTTCTTCATTCTGACTGGTTCATCCTGTACCAGTCAACTATGGTAATGAGGACGGGGATCATGTAGGATATTCCATCCTAAATCAGGAAGGTTCTCACTCATAGAATAGGGATGGATTCAGTCCCACCAGGCATGTTTTGTCCTCTGTAACAGTGATGAGCAAATAAATGTGGACTGTGAGGCCAGCATAGATACATATTGTGAAATTCTTCCTTGGCCATTTCAAGAAGTAGGGAATTGGCAGTAATGGTCCCAGTGCAGTGGAGAGGGGAAGATCTGCCAAAGTAGCAGGTAGTAGGAAACTATGTTGTCTCTAAAGAATTTAAAAACACTGTTTTAACACTGTTAGGAGTTCAGTGGTATTAATTATACTCCATGCTGTGCAACCATCATCACTATTTTGGGGGGAACCACCAGGTTTTCCACATTGGCTGTACAATTTCACATTCTTACCAGAAGTGCCTAAGACACTTTCTTCATGTCTTCACCACACTTATTTTTTTTTCTTTTCTTTTTTTTAATAATAGCCATCCTGATGGGTGTGAGGTGGTATCTCATTATACTTTTGACTTGCGTATCTCCAGTGATCAGTGATGTTGAACATCTTCTATGGGCTTCTTAGCCATGTGTACATCTTCTTTGGAGAAATACCTATTCAAGTCGTTGTCCATTTTGAATTGAGGTGTTTATGTTATTGTTGCTTAGTTCCCTATACATTTTGGTTATTAGTCACTTGACAGATACATGATTTTCAAATACTGGCTCTTATTTTGTGTGTTTTTATTTACTCTTTTGATAGTGTCTTTTGAGGCACAAAATTTAAAATTTTCATTCTGTCTAGTTTGTCTATTTTTATTTTTTTGCTTTTGCCTTTGGTGTCAGATCCAAAAAATTATGGCTGAATTGTTGTGAAGCTTTTGCTCTATGTTTTCTTGTAAGAATTTTATAGTTTTAGATATTATAAATGTAGGTATTTGATTGATTTTGAGTTAATTTTTTTATAGTGTTAAAAGTAAGGGCCTAGCATCGTTCTTTAGCAAGTAGATATCCAGTTTTCCCAGGAACATTTCTTGAAAACAACAGTCCTGTCCCAACTGAATGGCCTTGGCACTTTTATCAAAAATTATTTGATCATATATGCAAGGGTTTATTTTGGGGCTCTCTGTATTCTTTTCCATTGATATATACACTGTCTTTATGCCAGCACCACAGTGTTTTGATTACTTTAGCTTTGTGGTATATTTTGAAATCAGAAACCATGAGTTCTCTAGGTTTTTTCTTTTTAGAGATTGCTTTGGCTATTTTGGGTCCCTTTAGAAGCCATATGAATGTTGAGATAAGTTTTTCTATTTTTGCAAAACAAATTAAGATTTTGATAGGAATTGCATTGAATCCGTAGATCACTTTTGGGTAGTATTAACATCTTTACAATACTAAGTTTTCCAATCAATGAAAATGGGATGTGTTTCTTTATATTTATGTGGTTTTTCAATTCTTCCATTAGTGTTTTATAGCTTTTATTTTATAAATATTTCACTTCCTTAGTGAAGATAATTCCTAAGTATTTTTTTCTTATTGGTAAATATTGTAAGTGGAATTGTTTTGTAATTTTATTTTTAAGTTCATTGTTAGTGGATAAATGCAGCTGATAATTTATGGGTTGACTTTGTATCCTGCTAATTTGCTAAATTTACTATTAGTTCTGACAGGGTTTTTGGTGGATTTTTTTAGGATTTTCTACAAATAAGATAGTATCATCTGCAAAAAGAGATAATTTTACTTCTTCTTTTCTAATTTAGTTTAATTTCTTTTTCTTGACTATCTACTCTGGCTAGAATTTCCTGTGGTATGTTGAATAAAAGTGGTAAGGGTAGGAATCCTTGCCTTTTTCCTGACTTTAAAGAAAAAGCTCTTAGTTTTCACCATTTACCATGATGTTTGCTGTGGGTTTTTTCATATATGGCTTTTATTATGTTGAGGCGGTTTCCTTCTATTCCTAGTTTGATGAGTGTTTTTATCATAAGGTATTGGGTTTTATTCAGTGTTTTTTCCTGAATTTATTGAGATGATCATGTGATTTCCATCTTTTATTTTGTTAATGAGGTGTAGCACATTAATTGAAATGACCGATGTTTGGTATAAAGTTTGGTATAATTCACCACTGAAACCATCATACCCAGTACATTTTTTCAGGGGACTTTTGATTACTGATTCAATTTCCTTATTAGTTGTGGATCTTTTCAGATTTTTCTACTTTGTTATTCAGTCTTGGTAGGCTTTGTGTTTTTGGGAATTTATCCAATTCATCTAGGTTATCCAATTTCTTGTCATACAAATGTTCGTAGTATTCTTTTATAATCTTTTTTTTATTTCTGTAGAGTTGTTAGTAATGTTCCCACTTTCATTTCTGAATTTAGTAATTTAAGTCTTCTCTCTTTTTTTAGTCAATCTAGCTAAAAGTTTGTCAATTTTGTGGCTCTTTTCAAAGAACCCACATTTGGTTTCATTGATTTTCTTCATTGTTTTTTATTCTCTATTTTATTTATCTGTGATCTAATCTTTATTATTTCTTTCCTTCTGCTAACTTAAGGTTAATTTGTTCTCTTTCTAGCTCATTGAGTTATAAAGTTATTTTGTTGATTTGAAATGTTTATTGTTTTAAAATGTGTTTATTGCTATAAATTTCCCCTTTTTTCTTTGTCCCATAAGTTTTGGTATGTCCTGTTTGATTTTCACTAGTCTCTAAATACTTCCTAATTCCCTTTGTGATATCTTTTTGGATCTATTGGTTTTAAAGAGTGTGATGTGTAATTTCCAAATATTTGTGAATTGTTCAGTTTCTCTTCTGTTAATATATTACTGACTTCATCCTGCTGTGGTCAGAGAAGATACTTTTTCTGATGTCTGTCTTTTATAAGCTATTGAGAATTACTTTGTGTCCATTTGTATGATATATCCTGGAAAATGTCCCATGTGCAGTTGAGAATAATGTGTATCTGTTTTTGTGTATAGTGTTCTTTATATGCCTATTAGATATGGTTGGTTTATTGTCTTGGTTTTGTTATTTATATCTTTATCTTCTGTCTGGTCATTCTACCCATTATGGTAAATATAATATTGAAGTCTCCAACTGTTGCTGTAGAATTGTTTATTTCTCCCTTCAATTCTGTGATGTTTTGTGTGTATATATATATATGTGTGTGTGTGTGTGTGTGTGTGTGTGTTTGTGTGTGTGTGTGTGTGTGTGTGTGTGTGTGTCTCAGTGGTCATCATTAGGTGTATAAATATTTATTTATTTATTTATTTATTTATTTATTAAAATTTCTTTTTAATGTTTATCTATTTTTGAGAGAGAGACAGAGCGTGAGCAGGGGAGGGGTAGAGAGAGAGAGGGAGACATAGAATCTGAAACAAGCTCCAGGCTCTGAGCTGTCAGCACAGAGCCCGATGCAGGGCTTGAACCCACGAACTGTGAGATCATGACCTGAGCTGAAGTTGGACACTTAACCGACTGAGCCACCCAGGTGTACTAGGTATATAAATATTTATAATTGTTATGTCTCTCTGTATTGAACCTTTTATTAACATAAAATGTCCTTTTTGTCCCTCATAACCTTTATTTAAAATTTGAAATATATTTTGTTTGATATTAGTATAGCTACCTCTCTTCTCTTTTGGTTACTATTTGCATGGGGTATCTTTTTCATGCACTTGGTTCCAAAGTGAGTCTCTTGTACACATAATATACTTGGATCATGTGTTTTTATCCATTCTGCTAGTGTCAGACTTTTGATTAGAGAGTTTAATCCATTTACACTTAAAAGTAATTACTGATTTTTATTTTGTCAAAATTACTTTTGTCATTTTTCTGTTTTCTAACTGCCTTACAGCTTTTTTTCTCTTGTTTCCTGTATTATTTTCTTCTTTTTTATTTAGTTGTTTTTTTTCTGAAGTGGAATGTTTAAATTCCTTTCTCATTTTCTTTTGTATATATGCTATAGCTATTTTATTTGTGGTTACCATGGATATTATGCCTAACATTTAAAAATTACCACACTGATCCCCAATATTTGGAGAAGACAGTCCTTTTTTGCTCTTTGTGGCTCCCACAAGCTATGTGCAAGGAACTCCAGGGACACTTGTACAGCTGCCTGCCTTGTATCTAGGGGTGGAGTATGAGTAGTTGTTACATAGAGCTGAGAGTGACTGAAATTAACCACAAATTACTTTCTAAGCCTTTCCCTGGAGTTACAAGCCTTCAGTAGACTCCAGAGTTCCATAATATTATGTTACATCAGATAGGTTCTGACAGTGCAATTGTTGTCTAGGTGTGGAGACAGATCACTGGTTCTTCTTATTCTGGCATCTTCCCACAATAAATATTATTTTGATGAAAGAGTGACTTATCATACAAAGAGTAACTTCCAAAATGTGAAGGACTCAGGAACCCAATCTACCAATAACTTTAAGTGTTCCATTAGGGACTTCAGAATTAAGTAATTTGAATCTCTCTTCCTGTGCCTTAACCAAGTTATTCCTACAAAGTACCCCAAATATGATAAAGCAGGTTTGCATTTCCCAGTGGTATTTAAAAAAACTTTCAAATTCTCAATGTGTGGAGATGTTAAAAATAAATAAATAAATAAGTTGCTGGAAAACCACATCTAATAAGGCAAACTAGATTCTGATTTTCTTGCAAATTCCTTCTATTAGTTGAAGGTTACTATGAAATGACCTGAACAGTTTTCTTAGAATATTAAATTACAATAATATAAATATATCCAACAGGGAACAACAGGAAATATTTTCTTTAACAAAATCAGAAGACCTCTTAGTTTACAGTAAGTACATTATATAAATTTAACCTAATGATTATATTTTTATTGTTTCACTTCAGTTGTTTCCTACTTTCAGAGAGAAGTAACACAAATTGAAAAGAATAGTTTTTATTTTAATAAATTAAAGTTATTTTAATTAGTTCAACAGTCATTTTCATTATTTTGTAATGAAAACTTTTATAGTCCATTTGCTTAATATTATAGTGGTACATATGTTTGCTTATTTGAAGTTGTTAACTCAGGGATTAATGTTAATATTCTATTGTCCAAACAAGGTAATGATAATATTGATATTTGCTAATTACCATAAGTAATTGATGCATAAATTTAGTATCACTTGCAATTCTTAGGTATTCATAAACCTCTCATTTGTACTAATAGCACAGTTGTTTTGAAGTTCTGATGACTTAGAAAGCAATACATGGATAATTATGTATAGACTACAGCTACATTTGTAAAGATTTTATGATAATGAGATGTAACAATATATTTCCCAGATGAAATCACTTCAATTTGAATCATATTACATATTATTATTTTCAGTGTTAATGCGTTTATACTCTATCATTTTATCTGTATATAGAAATAGATGAACAAGAACAATATCAAGGTGAATTACATTATTATCCCATTCTCTAATAAGGTCCTATTCAATACTGAAAAAATAGAATAGAATTTGTATTTTGGAGCTGTTTTTATAATTTTATGTTTTTATACATGCTGCTGATCCAATTAAAATCTAGAAAATGTTCCCTTCAAAAGAAAACCCAATGCTTTGTGATTGGATTTAAAATAAATTTTTATAAGATTTCTTGAGTAGTATATTTTAAACATAATTTTAGTATAATTATTGTTTTACAACATTAGAAATATTTTAAACTTTGTTATTTAGCTTATGGTATGCCCCAAAATGTATCTTTAAAATGTTTATTTATAATACCAAATTAACCATACTAAAATGCAAGTATTATGAATCTATACATAATCATTGTCCTGTATTTTTATAGGACACTGTAGTTTGAGTTACTATAAGCATCCCTCTGACAAAAAGGAAACACATGAAACTACATGTTGAAATTAAAAGCTAAAACAAGTAATCAAGAAATGACAGATTCTATATTTTACTTCATATTTTTATTTAAGCTTAAATTCAGCCTTCTGAAATCAGTGATATTAATATGTCTGAATCAAGCCAGTGTTGATGTTAAAATACAATATGTGTGGATTAATGATAGTAAAATATATCACAATCTTATTGTAAATGTTTATTATTATTCTAAAGCCAAGTAATTTAAAAAGCCATAATTTTTGCACAGAAGTAAACTAGTTTTACTTTTTCAATCCTGATTGACTTTATTATTAGTAAAATGTCATATTAGTTTTTTTTTTTTTTAGCTGTTTTCTTTTTTAATATTTATTTGTTTTGAGAAGACAGCATGCACAAGCAGGACAGAGAGACAGGGAGAGAGAGAATCCCAAGCAAGGTCCAGGCTATTAGCAGCGTGCCCAACACAGGGCTCAAACTCATGAACCCTGAGGTCATGACCTGAGCCAAAATCAAGAGTCACACGCTTAACTGACTGAGCCACTTAGTCGCCCCTAAAATGCCCATATTATTAAACTTTACGTATTTTTCAAAATGTGATTAGACAGAATGAAACTTTCAAAATACAAAGTTACATTGGAGGCTCCTGGGTGGCTCCATCGATTAAGCGGCCGATTTGGCTCAGGTCATGATCTCATGGTTCATGGGTTCAAGCCCCACATCAGGTTCTGTGCTGACAGCTCAGAGCCTGGAGCCTGTTTCAGATTCTGTGTCTTCCTCTTTCCCTGCCCCTCCCCCACTAGTGCTCTGTCTCTGTCTCTCAAAAATAAATAAACAATAAAAAAATTAAAAAAATAGTTATAGATTAATTTTGATATTATTCACAAACATTTTAACAAAGCATGAATTAAATTTCACTAGTTTTTTTGAGAAAGAAGTTAAGAATGTTATATACATAAAGCCTTATGTTTTTTGTAATTTTAAAAACATTAAGATAAATATTGAATTTTATAAGAGTATATTATTTTGAATTCATTTTATGACATATTTCAAAAATAAGCTCTATTTATACAGTTGAGTCAGAAATTATGTTATTTCATTATATTTTCCATTTTAAAATATATGGTAGTGAAAAATTATTCATGATACAAAGTCAAAAATGTAACAGAAAAAGGAACATAACAGCAAGTGAAAGAGCCAAAATATCATTTATAAATAACTTCTCTTAAAATTTGTCATTTGATACTAGACATATCAATTGTTGTAAATAATTCTGGATGATTATTTGCTGTCATTTTTGCAAGGATCTCTGCATAGCAATTTGCTGATATTTGTTACGCAACTTTCATATGCATACCAATTAACTACAAAAATGAAACTAATTAAAATTTTCTGGAATCTGATGATAATTAAAACACTTTTGTTTTGTGCATTTGCAAATTCTGTCTTCTTTCATCATAACAAAATTATTGGTAGTTAGGTATTGCTAGTCTAATTTGTCAAATAATGCTTAGAGTTTATAAATATATGCCATATATTATAAAATAATAGCTAGGATTTAAAACCAGGGCTTTGAATGATAAAATGTATGTCTCTCCCAATGAGTAGATTATTCTCTAAGATTTTCACGTAGGTTATTTCCCAGGATGTAATCTTTGAGAACAAAACATAAAAGGAATGGAAAATATATTGACAAAATTTTCAAAATACAATAATCTGTGTACATTAGAGACTCCTATAAATCAGCATAAAAGAAACACATGAAATCCAGTGTAAAGTTGATTAAAAGACTTTCATAGTCTCTTTGTTGAGAGAATATTCCACATGGCATATCTACATATATCATATCAGTTTTTGTTTTGGACTATCTATTTACATGTATTTATATGGTCAACAGCTTGAAGTTTTGCCTATTTTAACCTAAATGAGTAGAATAATTACTTTTTTGTTTGTGTTGTTAGAGAGTGAGGGAGGGCAGAAGGAGAGAGGGAGGGAGAGAGAGAGAGAGAGAGGGAAAGAGAGAAAGAAAGAGAGAGAGAGAGAAAGAGAGAAAGAGAGCTCCCAAGCAAGCTCCACGCTTAGCATGGAGCCCCATGTGAGGCTCCATCCCATGATGCTGGGATCATGACCTGAACTGAAATCAAGAGTTAGACCCTCAACTGTGACTGAGCCACCCAGGCACCCCTAGAATAACGAATTAATGTTCTCTTGTGCACCTTAACATTAGCAAAATGTTTCATCTTATTTTGCTTATAATTTATTTTTTCCCATACATTTATAATATTCTTTTGTTTCATCACAACATAATTTCCTTCTCTTTTTTGAAGGGCAATTAAGGTATTATCTGTCTCAGGGTGCAGAGAGTATATTTGTTTCCTAGAAAGATGCATTCTTCTCAGGCAAAGGCAGTGTAGTTTTGCTAGAAGTACTCTACAAAAACTTGAGTTCCTCAGCTGTGTCACAAAACCATTAGTCTATCTAGGCCAATCTCTAAACTGCCTTGAAAGTACCTGAGGAACAAAAGCAACAGAAGACAACATGAAGCCTATGCTGTCTGCTGTGCTATGAATAATAAAGTCATTTTGATCTGACCCATGGATCCTTTGTCATCTGCCAGCATCTCTGACTGTATCAGTCTAATTTGTTAGCTTATAATATAAGCAGAGTAAAATTTCAAATATGTCACAGTTCTAGACACATTTTGCTTAAAACTAAAATCTGAATTGGGGTACCTGGGTGGCTCAGTCGGTTAAGTGTCCAACTCTTGATTTTGGCTTTGGTCATGATCATGGTCCATGGGATCGAGCCCCTCATTGGGTTCTGTGCTGACATTGTGGAGCCTGCTTGGGATTCTGTCTCCCTCTGTCTGCCCTCACCCACTCAGTCTCTCTCTTTCTCAAAATGGATGAATAAATTAAAAAAGAAAACAATCTTTTAAAAATAAGTAAGTAAAGTCTAAATAGCCAATATATAGCCAATATATATGTAGAATGATGAACAAAAAGATAATGTTATAAGCAAAATATGAAGAATCATGCACTTACTGTTGAGTACAAAAGGATATCTCAGGAGAGTATTAGTTTATTGATATATCCATTTTGAGTTAAAATGTGTAAGACTAAACTAAAACATTCTGTAATGTATATATGGTTTATAATCTATTGAGAAAGAAAATCTGAATCACTTAAAGAATGTAGTTACAACATTGTGTGATATTGGGAAGAGTGCAGATAGAGCGGTTATTTATCTGCAGTGTGAGAGAAGAATCTGGTTTGGGTATAAGAATTGTCAACATACATGTAGCATTTAATACCTTGATATTGAGTGTCATTACCAACAGAAAGTATATATGGCAATGACCAAGGACTGATCCTCAGAATTTTTCAACAGTAATCATCAAGGCAAAGAGAGAGTACCATTAAATAATATTGGCAAGGAGTGATAGGTATGGTACAAGGAAAATCAGCAGACTAGGGTGTCCCAGAAGACAATTGCAAAATTTTATCAAGGAGCAGAAAGTGCTACTCTTCATCAGATGTCACTGAGTACTTGAGTAAAATGAGAACTAAATATAATACATAAAATATAGTCTAAAATAAAAGTATTTTGTATAGTAACATGGAGTTCAGATGACCATGACAAGTGCCATTTTTGTGGAGTGCTGAGAGTGAATGTCAGATTTAGCAGAAGATAGGAGAACAACAAACAAGAACAAGAATGGAAAGGAATTTGAGCAGCTGTAACAAAATATTTGGAGAATAGCTGTCAGGAGAACAGGTTCAAGAGAATTTACCTCATGGAAAAATGTCAGCATGTATTTATACTGAAGAAAGTGCTAGAGTAGAGATCAAAGAAACAACATCTAATGTTGAGAATGATGTCATCAAAAATGGTGGAATAAGTACCTCCAAAAACTTTCCCCATAGAAGTACCATATAAACCTACTAAAGTTTTCACAATCAAGTTTTTCAGAAAACTGGAAATCAACCAAAAACTTGAAATGAAGTCAAATGAAGACTACATTTGAAAAATAAAGGAAGAAAAAATACATAAGACACATAGAATACAAGTAGCACAATGAGAAATGAATCCTACATTAACAACAGCATTACACATGAATTGATTAAACACTCCAGTTAAAAGCAGACATTGGCAAAATGGATGAGAAAATATGATCCAACTATATACTGTCTACAGGATACACAATTGGGATTTAAAGGCACAAAGTTTGAAAGTAAGAGATTAGGTAAAGAACTATTATGCAAATAGTAACCAAAAAAAACTGGAAATGTTGTAAAAACATGAAGTCACTAGACTATAAGAAAACCTTTGTTACTATAGACAAAGAAAGACATAAAAGCATCAGTCCATTGATAAGATATAATAGTTCTAAGCATTATGTATACCTAACAACAGAGCCCCCCAAAATGAAACAAAACCTGAGAGAATTAAAGAGAAAAGTAGATAGTTCAACAATATAAATTAGTGACTTCAATACCATGATTTCAATAATGGATATAATAAGTAGGCAAAAGAAAACAAAAAGAAATGATATCGGAACAATACTATATAGCAACTGGACCTCACAGAAGTCTATAGAACATTCCAGCCAACAAGTGTAGAATATATATTCTTTCTGAACTACACATAGAATATTTTCCAGAGTAGACTGTATGTTAGACCATAAAACTCTCAAAGAATATAAGGATTGAAGTAATTTTAAAAAATATGTTCTTTAGCCACAATAGAATGAAATTGAAAGTCAGTAAAAGAAGTAAATTGGGGAAATTCACAAACATCTAGAAAATGTTTAAATAAAAACCATTGAGTCAAATACTCAGAAGAAAATACTTTGAAATAAATGAAGGAATGAAGATAAAAACACAACATACAAAAACTTATGGAATGCAGTGGAATCAGTGCTTAGAGGAAAATTTTTAGTTTTAAATGTCTCTAGAAACAGAGAGGGAAAGATCTCAGAACAATCTAATTTTTTACCTTAACATATTGGAAAAAGAAGAGCAACTAAACCTAAAGTAAAAAGAATGAAATAGATGAGACGTAAAAATACGAATAAAATAGAGAAAATCAACCAGCTCAAATATTGATTCTTTGAAATAAATCAAAAATAAAGCAATGGTTTAATCATCTAATTAAAGTGATATTGACTAAAATTGTTTCTCTTCTCAATTGATTCCTTACTGCCTAGAATTGCCTAATACATAATATGCATTAAATATGTTACCTTTCTAAGTTAATAGTTTTTAATAAAGCTAAATGCCTAGTAATAGATTGCAAAAATAGCCTCAATTCTTTATTTTTTTCTCCCTCCCACACCATTTGCCATATAAACTTCTACATTTTCATTCTGATCCTACGTTTAGCCATGTGACTTTTTTGGCCCGTGAAATGTCGGTAAACAGAACATAAGCAGAGGACTAATAGACTTTACCACCTGATTAGGCTTGCTCTCACTTCTTTTAATCAGGGATTTCTGTGAGAATGTCCCTAGGCTAGCCTGGTGGAGAATGAAAAACATGTGAAGAACAGACATGTGGTCCAGGTGGTCTCAGCCAAAGCCATCTTAGATTATATCAGAAATAGCTCGCTGAGGGGCGCCTGGGTGGCGCAGTCGGTTAAGCGTCCGACTTCAGCCAGGTCAAGATCTCGCGGTCCGTGAGTTCGAGCCCCGCGTCGGGCTCTGTGCTGACAGCTCGGAGCCTGGAGCCTGTTTCCGATTCTGTGTCTCCCTCTCTCTCTGCCCCTCCCCCGTTCATGCTCTGTCTCTCTCTGTCCCAAAAATAAATAAAAAACGTTGAAAAAAAAAAAAAAAGAAATAGCTCGCTGATAGCATGTGAGTGAGCTTGACCAGGAGCAACAGAGGTGTTTTGACAACCATCCTAGATATGAAAGCAGTGGATTCTTACTATTATATGATGCTGGGTTTGCTGTGTTAACGTATGTTATAAAATATATGTTATATAATATATCTAACATAATTACATATGTAATATTTCTAGAATATCAGAGATATTAAGATTGCAGATAGAATTAAGGTTGCTAGTCACCTGGCCTTGGTATGGGGAGATTAACTTGGATTTCACATGGGCCCAATGTATTCAAGAGTCTTTATTAAATGAAAAGAGGGAGGCAAAAAAGTCAGTGTCCATATCAGTGTGGTGCAATGTGAGAAAGACTCACTCTGCCATTGCTTACTTTAAAGGTGAAAGGGGATCACAAACCAAGGAATACAGGTGGTCTGCAGAAGTTAAAGCAAGTCTAAAGTTTCCAGAAAGGCATACATCCCTGCCAGCATCTTGATTGTAGCTCAGTGAGATCATTTTGGATTTCTGACTACCAGAATTGTAAATAATAAATTTGTGTTGTTTTAAGTCAATAAGTATGTGGTAATTTGTATAGCAGCAATAAGAAACTAATACACATATGAATATTGTGTAGGATGTGTATGTATATAATTTAATGTTATTGTAATGGTGTATTCTGTGTATTATTATAATAATTCACACCATAGGACAGTTATTTCCATTTAATAGAATATAATTAGGTATGGACAATGAATAGAATTAGGTATGGACATTAAAAGTGATATTGCTTCCATATTAAACCAAGATCTGTTTGAATTCAAATCCTGGGATTTCAATTAGTGCATGAAACTGTTGCTATTATGCCATTTATCCAAATGTTATCTATTTTCTCCAGTGCAGTCCCACAATATTTAATACTTCATATTTCAAAATGTTAAATTATGTGGTTAAAATCAGCTAATATACTTCATGAAAGAAATAATTTCTAATGTTAGAGATTTATCTTTTTTTTTTTTTTAATTTTTTTTTTTCAACTTTTTTTTTTTAATTTATTTTTGGGACAGAGAGACAGAGCATGAACGGGGGAGGGGCAGAGAGAGAGGGAGACACAGAATCGGAAACAGGCTCCAGGCTCCGAGCCATCAGCCCAGAGCCTGACGCGGGGCTCGAACTCATGGGGCTCGAACTCACGGGGCTCGAACTCACGGACCGCGAGATCGTGACCTGGCTGAAGTCGGCCGCTTAACCGACTGCGCCACCCAGGCGCCCCTAGAGATTTATCTTTTAAAAAACTATTCACATGATATTATATTTTCAATGACTCACCCTAGAACTACTAAGAGTAGTCATTGTAAAAGCACAGACCATCTTCTTCAGAGAAAAATATTCATATATACAGCCCTAATTTTATTGCTAGATGTGTAAAGCAGTTGAATAAATTCCAGGTGTCTAGTAAGCTGTACTTTTTAAAAGGCATTATTTTAACAGAGGTGAACATTAACATATCTGAAAAATATTTTTCTGGCTATTCCATTTGTTCAGATGGCAGTAGATTACTCAAGGTTGAATCCAAAATAAGTCTATTAAATGAGTTTTTTTTTTTTAAAGAAATAAGTCATTAGATCCTAAGTTGGAAAGAACGTAAATATTCTATAACAAGTGTTTTCAGATATCATTAGTTTTCAGTGGTTGGTCTGTCTCAGTCATTTGTAACACAGATCAGTTAAACACTTTATTAACTTATGATTCTTTTTTTTGTTGTTGTTATTCTCACAAGATTCCATGCTATACTGATGACATAAGGAAACTATTTCTATTTTGAGTGAGAAATGGGAGCTTGAAAATCAAGAGATTAGAGGGTAACTGTTATGGGCCAAGCTGTTGCTTGGAAGAAAAATAAAGAAATTTAAAATAATAAGAGTTAATTTATATGCCACTGGATTAAGGTAGTTTTGTGCCAAACATGTCGAACCCCCTTCAGAAATCATCAGGAATGGTTTATATACCATGACCATTTTTAGTGTATCATGTTGACCCACTTTGAGCTTTAAATATTTTGCAGGATGTTTTAAAATAATAAAACATTTGTAAGTAGAGTGTAACATTTCATAAAAATATTAAAAATAATTTGTATGTGTAATAATTATGCTAGTATCATAATTTTTCATAGATTTTTAAAAAACATGGTATTACTCTCTTACTTTAACTGCACTTCAGGGTTGTGCAACTATACATTAGAACTCTATACTTCCTTACCTATATTTTCTGATGTACTTGCAGACAAAATTTTCTGTGTCCTACATAACATATATTATTCTACTGGTCCTAGTCATGAGCTTCATGGTTTTATTGCACTGTATATCACTTTATACAGTCTGGTCTGTAAAAGGGTACCCCTAACGTACCTATCGCAGTATGTATTCTTAGTTGTAGCCAGAATGAACAGAAAACACTGGTCAAAATCTGTCAGTTTACTAACAGGAGATGTGTTCATAGATACCAGTGTGCTGACACACACATGCAGACTTATTGGTATTATTGAGGTTAAGAAGCTGAAAAAGGGAATATGTGAATTTACATACATACACATGCATGCACACACACACACGCACACATACACATACTCTTTTTTTCTTAATCTATAAAGTATTAATCTTCCTGCAAAAATATACTAAACGTTAACTATACGTAAGGCATATAGAATAATTGATTAACATATGGCACATAATGAATTCTCAGTAAACGAAATCATTACTGTTTGTTATTATTATTGTTATTTATTATAAAAGACAATTGAGAAACTTATTTGGGTTTATATTTCCTAATTAGTCTTCCATAGTATTTGAATTTCTTTTTTTTTTTTTGGAGCTGTCATTTGCCCTCTACATTGTTCCTACTCCATAAGGAAAAGAAAAAAGAGAAAGCAAGATTTGATGTCATCAGGATTGAAGTAATTGTTGCTCAGGCAAAAGAAATGGCTAATTACATGGGAAAAAATGGTAGATAAAATTGGTAAATAAAAGTAAATAAAAGCATGGGCCCTACACTCAGACCTGGATTCACAATATAGTACTGCCATATCCGACAATATTACTTTGTTCCTGTTACTTGCATTTCATGATTCTAAGTATCCTTTTCTGTAAGGTAAAGAAAAAAAAAACTCTACAGAAGTATTAAGTATTTAATGAAAAAGTAAATGTGATGTTCATTGTGTATAAATGTTCATTACTTAGTTAAGGACCAATACATGTTAATTGTTACAATTATTAAAATTATTGCTATTTTATCTATGGCCACTACTTTAAGAGTCTGTCTATTATGGACGTGTAGCAATCATTAAATTTCTTCTCTTAAGTACAAAAGTTTTACATTCTTAATCTATTTTAAATCTGATCATATTGCTAATTTGACAAAACAAGATCAGAGTGAGGAAATTTCAAACTAACTAATGATGTACTATATCAGAAGGAAAAGTCTGTTTTAGATCCTTGATAGAATATCACCAAAATTATCGAATTTCAGAAACCATTAGTTGGAGACTGCTGTATTCTGTGAGAGTTCTTAATAGACATAGTAAGAGCCAACAGTCAAATTTGATTGAAATGATGAATCAAATTTTTCTAAAACTGCTCCTAGTGCTGAGTTTATAGAAATTAGTAATGTAATTGTGATCTCTGCGACTTTCGAATATGACTTTGATAATGTACTAAGTTAACTGTAATTCTTTTTAAGGATATCCTTGTGAGATAAAGATTTATTTAATAAATTAACTGTGGTTTACTCTAAAAGAACATAAACGCAAAGAAGTTTTAGCAATGATTGATCCATTTTATTTAGGTCTCACTTTACCTCTGGAATTTGCTTTTAATCTTACTTTAATTCATATTTTCAATTTTATTCAAGGAGACATTACATTAACAGAGTAAAAGCATAAGACTGCATAATAATTATCTTAAGTTATGGAAATATTTCCTGTAGATAAAAACACATAGACAAATATGAAAATGCATTAGTATAAATCAGCAAATTGGAGAATAAAAATAAGAAAGACCAAGTAGAGCTATTCTCCTAAAACACAAGAAAAAATGCATTTTTTTAATGACAGTAAAATGAACAAACATGAAGAATAAAGATAGGAGATCCTACAATAATATACCAGGTATTCCAGCAAGTGTAAAGTGAGGAAATAGTTCATTCACATATCCACATATCCATTCATTCATCTATTCATTTATGATGCAACAATATTTATATATTCCAGAAAGCTCTCTCAGAGTTGAACACAGAGTGGTAAATTTGAGGGAAAAAAAATAACCTACTCTTAAGGAGCTCATATGGGACATGCAATGGCTGGAATTATCTGAGGATAGATAGACAAAAAAAAGTATGTAACATGGTAGATAGTAAGAAGTGCAATTGAATTTTAAAAAACAAAGTTATAAAGCGCATTGGGAGTGTGAGTTTCATGTGAATGGATGTTGGTGTGCTAGTTTTGCTGAAGTATCTGTGTTATCTGTGAAAGTGTCATTGGAACAGACTGGATAGAAGGCTGGAGCGAAGACTGGGCACGTGGCTACCGGATAGAGGAGTGTTAACGGACAAAAAGCAAAAGTAAATGTAAAACCGTTAGTCAAGGATGTGTTTGCAGTGTCTGAGGAACAACCAGAAGTCCTGTTAGAGGTGGAGTGGTAGGGAGGGTGTTAGGAGAGGTAACCAAACAATAATCAGCATAAACAAAAGATAATGGACACATAAGTTTAAAAAAGGAAATTTCTCTATCTGAAGAAAGATTTTAGTGTAGAGATCAAATGAGTTAATATTAATAGGTAACATTGATGAAGATAAGTTTGTAATTCGATAGACTTTGGTGCTTTAAACAAACAAAAAACTAATAAAGAAGAAACCCTACAGTCAAGCAGATAAAAATGGAGAAATAATGAGGTTGACGTTAGGCTGTTCTGCATCACTAAATGTCAGAAGACAAGAGCTCATTATCAGCATTATGTGAAAAAAAAGTTTGCATGCCCTCTGTGACATAACCCGTCAGGCTGTCTTTTACATGGGAAGATGAGTGAAGGGCATTCCTTGACATGCAAGGAGTCAGAGAGTATGCTATTTCTATAATCCCTTTAGGAAAAAATTAAAGACCACAGGATATGAATTGGCAGCGGTGGGGAAAAAATTTGTAAAATAAACAGAGAATATCAATGACTATAGTACATTTACAGAAATTCTAAATAAGTGATGCTAACATAATTATGAAGCAATATGTTGAAATTTCTTTAAAAATAAGCTATTATAAAAATCAATAAAATCTGAGAAAAAAATATTTCACTTTGATGAGATTTTATATAGATGATAGAGGATTGAATAAGAACAAAACCATATGGAAGCATGAGGGAAATGTTCTTTGCAACAACAACGATAACTAACGAATTGTAGAGTTTTATGCCAGGATCTGCTTAGAGAACAATTTTATTTAGGAACGAGAATATAAACCTCCCAAAATGTGACACAGTGTTGCCTCTAATCAGAATCAAAGTTTTTAACCGGCGGGTGGCTCGGTAGGTTGAGCCTTTGACTCTTGATTTCTGCTCAGGTCATGATCTCACAGTTCCTGAGATGGAGCCTGGCTTTGGGCTCTGTGCTGAGAATGTGGAGCCCTGCTTGGGAGTCTCTCTCTCTCCCACTCCCACTCCCCTCTCTCCCCCCCTTCCCCACTCGCATGCATGCACTCTCTCTCTCAAAATAAATAACAACAACAAAATCCTACTTTTAAACTAGAACTGACTTCTAAGGAAGGCAGGTTCTTTTTTAAGAGGAAGAAAAAAAAAATAACCTCAATTTCAGAGCAGTCCGCACCTAGGTAGCAATGATTTTGCATATACAAAAGTGATTCTAGGGCACAGTTTTAAAGAAAAGAAATTTTAAAGTGGATAAAGGAAACTCTAGAATTATAGTGAAAACATTAAGTTCTAAAAGGAGTAATGTGCTCAGTGAATAATCAGGGATCAATATCAGGGTGTCCAAAAAAGCCTCCCAGTGACAGGGATGACAAATACGCAGTTTCACCTTTGACTGTGCCAGGCAGTAAAATGATGCAACTTTTATGTCATGATCACAAAACGTTAAAGTTCTATTCTACATGACAGGCTTGAATTCTTGATTTCTTTAGGGTAGGGTCAGCATGTGAATGAAATAGTGGAACAATTGAGAACAGCATTGCCATGAATTTAGAGGCGGGAGAACTTTGGTCCAGAAGTGACTGACTCTGGCAAGAGCACTGGACTTTCTGCAATGTAAATAATGGGGGCTTCAGTCAATTTTATTTGGATATTAAATAGACAGGAAAATGCATCCTGCTATAGATAACTAATAATGTAATATTAAAACTTATGTATTTCTAGCAAACAGACATCTATACAGATGATCACCACAGCAGTGTTTATAATAGGGAACCTTTCCAAATATAACTTTTGCTCCAAGAAAGGGGATTAGTTAAGTGAATTAAGCAGTATATGTGTTAGAATATTATTCAACCACTCAGTCTACATTGAAGATCATTACTTTCATGGTAAGATTTTTCAGGACAGATTAAAATAAGCACTAATAGTTGCACTTTTGTATGATAGTCACAGAGGGAATGAATATACAGAGAAAACCTTACTGTCCATATGGTTTAGGTATGTTATAAAATTTTTTGTTATTTATAATATCGAATTCTCTTTTCTGTGTGGGTACATAGAAAGCCACATTTCTTAGCCCTTTTGCAGTTTGGTAGGGCTGCATGACAAATTCTGGTTAATTGGTTATGAGTGTAAACAACTTCCAGGCCAAAGCATCTAATTTCCTATGTGAGACGTTTTTTCTCTCCTGGAATAATCATGTAAATTGCCTCTTTAATAAGATGGTGGAATGATAAGACTTTGTCTTTGAAGTGCCTGGAAAAGTTGCTTGGAGTCATAGCCTACTTTGCATAGTTGAGAAATAAACCCTTGTCTTAATAACTAATTGCCATGTAGTTTTTTGTTGTTGCTGTTTTGTTTTTAAGCCTTAACATAACCATTGCTATCCAGAATCATATACGGTAGGAACCAACAGTCTGCCTCATGTCCTTCTTTACTTTTTTGTTTTTTAGAATTGACTTTTTGATATAATTTACATACAATAAACTACATCCATTTAGTGTTCAGTGCATTTGACAGTTGTGTACATCTGTGAAATCACCAGCATGGTAAAAATACAGAACATTTTCATCATACCCCAAACATTCCTTGTACCCCTTTGATAGTCATCCCTCCTTCTGCCCTAGCCCCAGGCACCAATCTTATTTTTGACACTACATCATTAGTTTGCATTTCCAGAATTTCATATAAATGCAATTATTCAGTATGTGATACTCTTTTATGTCTGGCTTCTTTTACTCAAAATGACTTTAAAATTCATCAGTGTTGTTGTCATTGCTTATTGATGAATAATATTATAGTAGTATTTATGGATATACCACATTTTGGATATTTGTTCACTTTTTGATGGACATGTGGGTTTTTATTTTGAGGCTATTAAGAATAAAACTATCAACAATCATGGATAAGCTACCATACAACCCAGCCATTTCACTCCCATATTTAACCCAAGAGTAACGAAAACTTAGGCGTCTGTTGTCCCTCTTTAAGTTTGTACATTGTAGGAATTATATCCAGAAAAAGACTATTTTCAACACTAAGATCAATTTTAATTTTTTTAATGTTTATTTATATTTGATAGAGACAGAGCATGAACGGGAGAGGGGCCCAGAGAAGGAGACACAGAATCCGAAGCAGGCTCCAGGCTCTGAGCTGTCAGCACAGAGCCCGATGAGGGGCTTGCACTAACGAGCCATGAGAACGTGACCTGAGCCGAAGTCGGACTTAGTCCAACTGAGCCACCCAGGCGCCCCCACTAAGATCAGTTTTAAAGTTTACAAATATCTGTATTATTACTCCTAAATTTTCTTGTTCCCTATTTATATATTTTCTTCATGTGTAATACTTCTCACTTTTAATTTTCTGGACTTAGCTCTCTATCTCCCATTTGAGCACTGGCTAAACTATTGATTAGTTACATAGATGCAGATCCTAGAGAGACTGCTATTTATTATAACATTACCTACCTGAACTGGTTTATTTGAATACTTACCTGATTATCTTGTTTTCATTGCCTTAGTGCATTTAGTCACAAATTTACCAAAAGTGACAAAGTAGATTCTATTATAAAATAGAATAAAATAATTCCAAAGAAAAAATAAATTGCTATATATTTTGAAGAGATCATATCATTTCTTTGGAACTATAACAGAAATTACATGAAAAATATCTGAAGAGGGGCGCCTGGGTGGCTTAGTCGGTTAAGCATCCCACTTCGGCTCAGGTCAGGATTTCGCAGTCCATGAGTTCAAGCCCCGCATCGGGCTCTGTGCTGACAGCTCAGTGCCTGGAGCCTGTTTCAGGTTCTGTGTCTCCCTCTCTCTCTGACCCTCCCCCGTTCATGCTTTGTCTCTCTCTGTCTCAAAAATAAATAAACGTTAAAAACATTTTTTAAATAAAAAAAAATTTTCTGAAGAAATGTTGCATGTTTTGGTTTATGCAGAGACAAATAAGTGCAAATAGATACTCAAAATAATAACTTATTTCTCAAAGTTTGATTATTGTACGTGTCTATTTATGTCCAAACGCTAGATGTAACAAAAATTTCTTAGCGATGCAAGATGCATCATGAGTTACTTATAATAAGTTATATTTTATTCTCCTTAATACTCAGGAAAATAAAGGTAGGTATTTTTTAAAATTCCAAAATAATTTTAGCAGCACATACACTATTTCCTGTATTTAATATGTCTCTCAAAAATTGTTTCAATATTAAGCTATTTTTTCTTAATATTCATAAATTAGACCTTTTGAGAGCAACATATTAGAAAAGTTTAGACAATTTCCTGTTTGTAAATATTACTTTCTGAGGACTAAATTTGTCTTTTTGAGGTCAGTGTGTCTCAGATTAAATATATATATGCATGTTGCCTACATTCTTGCCACAATTTGGAGACCTTGTATTTTTTACATATTTTAATCATTTTATTTAAAGAAGTTACTATATCAAATGATCATAAACTGGGAATAAGGCACAAGGAGTGCAACTTTATGAAAGCTACTGATTTTATGAACACTTTCATTCTGCTCCTTAAAGTCCAACTTTAAGTACAGTTCTTGAAATTCCTATATTACTTGAAATTCTCTTCCACCTCCTCATTTTTATCAAAATGTTAATTTTCCTCAAAGACTGGTTTTAATGCATTCTTTAGCAATGGATATTCTTTTTCCAGCACTGATCAAAGAAAGATGGTATATTTCCTGTTCTGATTTTCACTCAGTGTCACCCTAACACAGACTATACTGCTATAACTTCTCATTCTTTTTCCTACATATTCAATTTTTCCTGAGTATATTTTCACAAACATAGAAGAATGATGTAATAAATCTCTACTAAAGTTTCCTGTTAAAGACCTCATCCTCTTCTAGCTAATACACTAAATCATTTTTAAGTTGAAGTGTATTTGACATATTGCATAAATGTAAGGTGTGCAACATGTTGATTTGGCACATTTATTGATTATAATATGATTACTATAATAATGATAATTAGCACCTTTATCATGTCATAGAAGTATCATTTCTTTTTTTTTTGGTTAAAATAATTTAGTCTCAGTTTGATGATTATAATATCAATGTCTATTATAACTATACAGTGCATAAGACTTCTGTGACTTATTTACTACTTGATTTAAGTTTGTATCCTTAAACAGCATTTCTCCTATCCTTCCACCCCATAGTCCTTCTGGTAACCACTATTTTACTTTTGTCTTCACAAGTTTAACTTTTTAAAATTCCACATATAAGTGGTATCATACAATATTTATCTTCTCTGTCTGACATATCTCACTTAGCTCGTTGTGTCTCAGCACCACCTCAGCTCACATTTACTCTTCAACTGACTTAGGCTTGGTTTAATTCATACCTTTGACCCACAGTGATATGATCATTGCTTTCATTTGCCAAATAACTTTATTGACACTGTATTATTTTCTAGCTGCTATTTGTCCTAATTTACTGGATCCTCCTCTAGTTCCTTTGAAATGATTCCTGGAGTGAATCATTACATCATCTTGGTTTTCTAAGAATTTTCTCCATTATTATCAAGCTTTTAAGTTTCTTTAATATATTGAAGTCAACATTAAAAAAATTTTAAAGGGCTCCCTAGTGGCTCAGTCAGTTAAGTGTCTGACCTCAGCTCAGGTCATGATCTTGCGGTTCGTGAGTTTGAGCCCCATGCCAGGCTCTGTGCTGACAGCTCAGAGCCTGGAGCCTGCTTTGGGTTCTGTGTCTCCCTCTTTCTCTGCCCTTCCCCCACTCATGCACTGTCTCTCTCTCTCTCTCTCTCTCTCTCTCAAAAATAAGCAAACATTAACAATTTTTTAATGTTTAAGAACTTTTTTATTTAAATTATGTCTATGTTTTGTCTCATTGCCCCTATTATCTACTAATTTTGTGTTGTTCTTTTTCAGCTTTTTCAATTGTACATTTTTCTTCAATTATACATTTAAATAATTAATTTTTAGGCACTTTTTTCTAACATAAACATTTATAGAAATAAACTTCCCTCGGGGCGCCTGGGTGGTGCAGTCAGTTAAGCGTCCGACTTCAGCCAGGTCACGATCTCGCGGTCCGTGAGTTCGAGCCCCGCGTCAGGCTCTGGGCTGATGGCTCGGAGCCTGGAGCCTGTTTCCGATTCTGTGTCTCCCTCTCTCTCTGCCCCTCCCCCGTTCATGCTCTGTCTCTCTCTGTCCCAAAAATAAATAACAAACGTTGAAAAAAAAAATTAAAAAAAAAAAGAAATAAACTTCCCTCCAAATGCTGATTTTGCTGCAGCCTGCAAGTTTTATATGTAATTTTTAAAATCTTCATTCAGTTTTAAGTTTTTTAAAAATTATTGTGATTTGTTTTTGATCCATAGATATATAAAACTGTATTACTTAGTTTCTAAGTAGATGGGAATTTTAAAAACATTTTTTTTCTTTTTTAACTGTAATTATATTTTCATCAAATTATGTTTAGCATAATTATTTTTTAATTTGCTAAGAATTATTCTGTGGACTACAGCTGTGATCAAATTTTATAGTGTGAAATGTATGCTTGAGAAATAGGTATATTCTCTTGCAGTTGAATAAAAAAATATGTAAGTTTACTTGACAGATTTTATTAGGTGTGTTGTTGAGTGCTTTTCTTGGAGTTTGTTTGCTTGATCTTTAATAATCAAGAGAAGTGTGTTAAAATCTCCCATTATGATGCTGTTTTTTTAGTTTTCCTCTATTTAATATTTAGCCTGTATATTTTGAGCATATTTTATTATGCTTCTTTACATTTGGAATTCTAAATTGGTGGAATTTTATCATTTATATTCTTTCGTAGGTAACCTCTCTATCTTTAGTGATTTTTGGAGACATTCTCACTTTCAAAATTTTATATTACAAGTAGTACTATGAAAGAATTGTGGCAAGTAGTACTATGAAAGAATTATTTGTCAGGATTGGAATCTACTCTTTGAGTAGTGAAGTATTAGTAGTTAAAACTTAATTTTAGGATGGTTTCTGATTCTAGAAAGGTGGAGTGGATCTACTTTTATTCATTATTTCCACTATTTTCAGCTATAAACTCTAGACCTTATTTATCAAACAAACATATGAAGAAGATTCTTAAAGCTTGACTATGGACATCAGGACACAAGGAATGACATGGTGGAGAGTTAGTTCAGTGAGTCTTCTTTTTGCTTCATATATCCCGAACTTGGGGCTGTACAAACTGGCAAACAGAACATCATTGAACTGCAGAGGAAAAAAAAAAAAAATCTGCATATGCCTCTCCTCTCTTTAAAGGACCAGTTAAAGTGCAGCCTAGCAAGATCCACAGTTTTTAGACTATATCACTGCAATTTAGCCAAATACCACAGAAAACTCATACACCATTCCTGCCAGTGCCAGATAAAGATGAATGAAAAACCCAGTCTTCCACCATTACAAGGCTATAACAAGATTCCCCAACACCACTGCTGGGCTGGAGTCAGAGAAGGTCAGATAAGAAGTCAGGACTTTCATTCCTCTACCAGTAATGAGCCCAACCCACAGATATTAGTGGATAATCTGGACTTCTATGGACCCATGGCCATAATGAAGCACCTTTCTCTGTCCACATTATAGTGGTATCATTGGAAGCTAGTAGAGAGTCAAGACTTGTATCATTTTCCCACAGTAAAGAGATCAACATTAATCAATAGGATGTTAGTAGAGATTATGTGTGGAACCCACCCAGCAGTAATGAGGTACCAAGGTCACCTCAGATGCCAGTAGAGGCCAAGTAGGGAACTTAGATGTATCGGTTTCTTATAGCTGATAAATTACCACAAACGTAGTTTAAAACATATAAATTTATAGCTACAATTCTGTAAGGTCAGAGGATGAAATGGACCTTGTTGGACTAAAATTAAGGTTTTGTCAGGACTGAATTCCTTCTGGAGTCTACAGGAGAATCAGTGTCTTTGCCTTCTCAACCTTCTAGGGTCCAAATGCATTTTTTGGCTCATGGCCCTTTCATCCATCTTCAAATTCAGAAATAAACCACTTGTAGATCATTGATTCTGATATCCTGTCTCTTTCTTTGACTTATAAGGACCCTTGTGATTACATGGGCCCACACAGGTAATCCAGGGTAGTCTCTGCATCTCAGGATCTATTAGTAACCTTAATCTTATCTGCAACTTCAATCCCCTCTTGCCATCTAACATAATATATTCATAGGTTGCAAATTTTAGAACTTGGGCATCCTCAGGGAGAAGGCATTATTCTTTACCACACTAGATTTCTACCTCCGCTTGGCAGTAATGAGACAACACCCTTCCCCTGCCAGAGTGCTGTCAAAGAAAGGCATTGAAAACAGAAGGGTTAAATGAAACCAGACGTTCATAATATAACCTGTTATTGTACAGGTTTCTATTGAAAATCACTTGTTATACAAAGAACCAGGAATATCTTCAAAGGATGAAAAAATCCAATTAGTGTATACCAATATCAGGATTAGAGTTGTTAGAATTATCTGAAAAAGATTTTAAATTAGCCATGAAACTAATGGATTAAATAATTAAAAACCTATTTGAGGGGCGTGTAGGTGTCTCATTCAGTTGAACATCTAGATTTCAGCTCAAGTCTTGATCTCACAGTTCATCAGATCAAGCCCCACGTTGGGCTCAGGGCTGATAGTGCAGAGCCTGCTTGGTATTCTCTCTCTCTCTCTCTCTCTCTCTCTCTCTCTCTCTCTCTCTCTCCCCCCCCCCTTCTCCCTCTGCCCCTCCCCCACTTTTGCTCTTTCTCTTGCTCTTTCAAAATAAACTTTAAAAATAATAAAAATAAAAATACTTGAAGCAAATAAGTAAATAGAAAGTGTTCAAATATTTTCTCTATACCTGCAGGTTGAATTTTCATTTTGTTAATTATTTCCTTTGCTGTTGTAGGAGTTTTTTGTTCTGATGTAATCCCACTTATCCATTTTGCTTTTCTTGCTGGTGTATTTAGTGTTATAGCCAATAAATCATTGCCAAGGCCAAATCCAAGAAACTTCACTGTTTTCTTTTAAGACTTTTATAGTTTTAGGTCTTACATTTAATTCTTTAATCCATTTTGAGTTGATTTTTGCATTTGGTAAAAGAGTCCAATTTCATTCTTTTGCATGGGGACATGGAGTTTTCCCAAAACTATATATTGAAGAAACTGTCCTTTCCCCATTGTGTATTATGACTTCCTTGTTGACAGTGTATCTATGGGTTTATTCCTGGTCTCTTTTCTTTTCCTTTGACCTATCTGTTTTTTAGTTCCAGTATCATCTTTTTATGATGACTGTAACTTTAAAATATGTTTTGAAATCAGGAAATGTGATGTCTTGATCATTGTTCTTGCTCAAAATTGCTTTCATCACTTGGGGTCTTTCTGGTTTCATGTGAAATATTTTAAAGTCTTTTTTTTTTTTGAGGGGTTTTATATTCACAACATTTTTTTCCCTATGGTGGGAGTCTTTAGTGTTTTCTACAGACAAGATCATATTATCTGTGAACAGGGATACTTCTTTATTTCTTTCTTTCCTGTCTGGATGCCTTGTAGTTCCTTTTTCTCCCCCATTGGCTCTGGTTAGGACTTGTAGTACTATACTGCATAGAAGTGGTATGCTGCATAAAAGTGGATAAAATGATATATCTTAATTTCTTAAATATATATTTAGATATTTGTTAATATGAGAAAAAAATAACTAAAAAGACCCACATTAGAGGTATATATAAATATGTTGGTATAATTACATGATGATATGTAATGATCTACTATAAATCATAATCAAAGTTATGTTTCTCTATATAACTTTTTTATAAAAACAAGGTATAGGGGCACTTGGGTGGCTCAGTTGACTTCAGCTCAGGTCATGATCTCATGGTCCATGCGTTCAAGCCCTGTGTTGGGCTCTGTGCTGACAGTTCAGAGCCTGGAGCTTCTTTGGATTCTGGGTATGTCTCTCTCTCTCTGGCCCTCCCATGCTCATGCGCTCTCTCTCTCTCTCTCTCTCTCAAAAATAAATTAACATTAAAACATTTTTTAAAAGATACACAGTTTATAACTGTGTAGTGATAGATGTTAACTAAACTTATTGTAGTACTCATTTTACAATATATATGCAGATATTAAACCATTATGTTACATCTAAAACTAACAAAGTATGTTATATGTTATATATATGTTATATGTTATGTTATAACATATATATATATTATATGTCAATACAAATTTTTAAGAAAAGATACACCAATGAATGATGTAATCACTAATCATTCTAATAATAGAATGATCAGGTCTCAGAGGAAAAAAAAACATTGGAAGTAAATGGACCAAAATATTATTACTATTTATATATTTTATGTAATACCAATATTTATTTCTCTTTTAAATTGATTGATTTAAGTATATGATCTACAACAAACAATTATTTCAAAACTCTAAAATTGTACTTCAAAATTGTATTGCGTATGTGTTTTTTAAAATAATTTACAAAATGCTAGGCATTTTAAATATATTTGGAGACAATATACCATAAGTAACTTCTAAGTAAACTGTGTATTTCATAAAAAGATAAGAAAACCAAATTTCAGTTTATTATTTTGAAGTCTACTTCCATGTCTCTTATTTCTTAAAGTTCCTAAATTAACTAGAAGTGATGTAGTATAGCTGTGGGAAATTACAATTGTAAGTTGAAGTAAGTTGAATTGTTGCATTTTAATATTCCATCTTGACTGTAGAAGTGGTTGCTCAATAGCCTAGAGTGTTCATAGTATTTGAAATATTGTCAAAGGGCCACAGTCTAAAAGTAGTAAAAATTCTTCCCAAATATCTATTTTCTATAGGTGCTCTTTGCACATGTGTTGTTTTATACTCAAAAGTCATTGGCACTACTAAATATTTCAATAGAGAAAATAGAATCAATGAGTAGAAGATAAAAAAAAATAATGTAAACTTACTGTTCTTCTTCATTGAAAGTACATAAAGCACATGGTTAGAAATTTTTTGTAGTGTTTAAACTAATTTTGCAAATTCACTGGGCAAGCAGTTCTGTAAATTTTAGTTCTCTATTTATTAACTTTAGTGTATAAGATATATTCCACAACTTTCTTTTCTCTCACAGAAAATAAACTTGAAGATAGAAGAGAGCAATTCAGAAAATGGCATGGGTTAAGTCTTTTGATCTCAAACGACTGCCCACTTCTTCACCTTTTGCATTTAAGTTCTATAAAAATGGCTTTTTCAAGAGAGGAAACTAAGTTGACATCAGGGAATTTCCTGAAGGTAGATATCAGACTCCAAGATAACAAAATCCCTATCTAGTTTCTAGGTAGTAGCCAATAGATTTTTGTACCACAAAATGGATATAGCTGTAGGACAACCAACGATAAAAGTTGAGACCAAAAACGTACACTAAACACTATTGGGTTTGATGGTTTTTAGATTCTTTGTTTAAATGCTGTTATGTAGTATTTGCCTTCTATGTCTGATGTATTTCATTCATAGAAACATTTATCCCAGTTATATGTGGAATCTAAAAGTACCAAACTCATAGAAACAGAGATCAGATTTGTGGTTGCCAGAGGCAAAGGAGTGGGAGGTGGTAGAATTGAGTATATGTGATCAAAAGGTGAAAACTTACAGATGTAAGATAAATAAATTCTGGGGATGTGATATACAACATGATGAGTACAGTTAAAAGTACTGTATTGTATATTTGAAAGTAGCTAATAGAGTAGATCTTAATTCTTGTTACAAGAAAAATGTAACTATATGAGGTGATGGATGTTAACTAAACTTACTGTGGTAATCATCTAGCAATATATATACATATCAAATCATTGTGTTGTACATCTTAAACTTATAGACTATGTCAATTATATCTCATTAAAAAATAAAAATAAAAATAAAAATCTCACTACATGCTATTTGCAGGACACACACAAGAATCAGACACAGAATGGTGCCTGGGTGGCTCAGTTGGTTGTGTCTCTTGGTTTTGTCATGACCTCATGGTTTCTCATAATCTCATGGTTTGTGAGTTCTACCCCACATCAGTACAGATCCTGCTTGGGATTCTCTCTCTCTCTCTCTCTCTCTCGCTCTCTCTCTCTCTTTCTCTCTTTCTGTCTCTGCCCCTCTCCCACTCTCCCTCTCCCTCTTAAAAAAATTTAAAACAAAGAATTAGACATAGAAAATTTAAAAATAAAGAAAATACATCCATTTATTTATTTATTTATTTATTTAAATTTACATCCAAATTACTTACATTAGGGGAACAATGATTTCAGGAGTAGATTCCTTAATGCCTCTTACCATTTAGCCTATCACCCCTCCCCTTTAAAATTTTATTTTAATTTTATTCATTTACAATTTTTTATTTTCAATTATAATTAACATACAGTGTTATATTCGTTTCAGGTGTTCAATATAATGATTCAGTAATTCTGTACATTTCTCAGTGCTCAAAATAAGAGAACTTTTAATTTAATTCCCTTTATCTATTTTACTCTTCCCCCTACTAAAGTCTCCTCCAGAAACCAGTTTGTTTTCTGTGTTTGAGACCTTTTTTTTACTGTCTTTTTTTTCTTCATTGGTTCACTTATTTTGTTTCTTAAATTCCACATATGAATGAAATCATATGGTATTAGTCTTTCTCACTGACTTGTTTATCTTAGCATTATGCCCTCCAGCTTCATCCATGTTGTTGCATATATCAAAATTTTATTCTTTTTTTATACCTAAGTAATATTACATTGTTTATATATATATATACCACCTATTTATGCATTCATCTATGGATGGACATGATCTGCTTCCGTAATTGGCTATTGTAAATAATGCTATAATAAACATAGTTTATTGTGTATCCCTTTGAATTGGTGTTTTTTGGATTTTTGGGTAAATACACAATAGTGTGATTACTGGAACTTAGTGTATTTACATTTTTAACTTTTAGAGGAATCCCCATACTGTTTTCCAGAGTGGCTACACCAGTTTGCATTTCCACCAGCAGTGTATGCGGGTTCCTTTTTCTCCACATCGTCACTAACACTTGTTGTTTCTTGAGTTGTTTATTCTAGCTATTCTGACAGGTATGAGGTGATATCTCATAGTTTTGATGATGAGTGATGTTGACCATCTTTTTATGTGTCTGTTGGCCATCTGGATGTTTTATTTGGAGAAATGTCTGTCCATATCTTCTACCCATTTTTAAATTGGATTATTTGATTTTTTGATGATGAGTTGTGTAAGTTCTTTATATATTTTGGATACTAACCGTTTTTTGGATATGCCATTTGCAGATATCTTCTCCAATTCAGTAAGATGTCTTTTAGCTTTTTTTTTTTTAATTGTTTCTTTGCTGTGCAGAAGTTGTTTATTTTGATGTGGTCCCAATAATTTTGCTTTTATTTCCTTTGCTTCAGGAGACTTACCTAAAAACAACTGTTACTATGGCTGTGCTCCCTTCTAGGATTTTTATGGTTTCATGTCTCATATTTAGGTCTTTAATCCGTTTTGAATTTATTTTTGTGTATAGTGTAAGAAACAGGTCCAATTTTACTCTTTTCATGTAGCTGTCCAGTTTTCCCAAAATGATTTTTTTCCCATTGCATATTATTTCCTCCTTTGCCAAAGATTAATCTTATGATTGTATGTTTGTTTTTTGGTTTTCTGTTCTGTTCCACTGATGTGTGTCTGTTTTTGTGCTAGTATCTACTGTTTGGTTTACTACTGCTTTGTAGCATAACTTAAGTCTGGAATTGTGATAGCTCTAATTTTGTTTTTCTTCAGGATTGTTTTGGCTATTCAAGACTGCTTTTGTGGATTGATACAAATTTTTGGATTGTTTGTTTTAGTTGTGTGAAAAATGCTATTGGTGTTTCATAGCAATTGCATTATATCTGTAGATTGTTTTGGGTAGGATGGACATTTTAACAATATTTGTTCTTCCAGTTCATAAGCATGGAATGTCTTTCCATTTCTTTGTGTGGTCTTCAGTTTCTTTCCTCATTATTTTATAGTTTTCAGAGTACAGGTCTTTCACCTCTTTAGTTTATTCCTGGGTACTTTATTGTTTTGGGTGTAATTATAAGTGGGATTTTCTTAATTTCTCTTTCTGCTGCCTCATTATTAATGTATAGATATGCAACAGATTTCTGTATGTTGATTTTGTGTCCTGCAACTTTACTGAATTCATTTATCAGTTTTAGTAGTTTTTTGTTTTTTGTTTTTGGTGGGGTATATGGGGTTTTCTACATATTGTATCATGTCATCTGCAAATAATGAAAGTTTTACTTCTTCCTTACCAGTTTGGATGCCATTTATTTCTTTTTGTTGTCTGATTGCTGTGGCTAGGACTTCCAGCACTATGTTGAAGAGCAGTGGTGAGACTGAATATCCTTGACTAGTTCCTGACCTTGGGGAAAAGCTCTCAGTTTTTCCTCATTGAGTATGATGTGCACTGTGGGTTTTTCATATATGGTCTTTGTTATGGTGAGGTATGTTCTCTTTATTTTATTTTTAATTTTTTTAATGTTTATTTATTAATTTTGAGAGACAGAAGCCATGAGCAGGGAGAAGCAGAGAGAGTGGGAGAGAGGGAATCCCAAGCAGGCTTTACACCCAGTGTGGAGCCCAACATGAGGCTCTATCCCACAATCATGACCTGAGCTGAAATCAAGAGTTGGCCGCCTAACCAGCTGAGCCACCCAGGCACCCCAGGTATGTTCTCTTTAAACGTACTTTGTTGAGGGTTTTCATCATGAATGGAATTTACACTTCTATTTTTCTGCATCCATTAAAATTATCATATAGTTTTTATCCTTTCTCTTACTGATGTGATATATCACATTGATTGATTTGCATATATTGAGCCATCCTTGCATCCTGGGAATAAATCCCACGTGATTGTGGTGAAATTTTTTTAATGTATTGTTAGATTTGGTTTGCTAGTATTTTGTTGAGCATTTTTCCATCCATGTTCGGCAGAGATATTGGCCTGTGGTTCACTTTTTTTTGTGGTGTCTTTATCTGATTTTGGTATCAGGGTAATACTGGTCTCATAGAATGAATTTGGAAGTTTTTCTTCTTCTATTTTTTGGAATAGTTTGAGAAGAATAGGTATTAACTCTTCTTTAAATATGTAGTAGCATTTGATATGAAGCCATCTGGTCCAGACTTTTGTTTGTGAGGAGCTTTTTGATTACTGATTGAATTTATTGCTAGTAATTAGTCTGTTCAAATTTTGTATTTCTTACTGCTTCAGTTTTCATAGGTTATATGTTTCTAGGATCTTATTTCTTCTAGTTTGTCCAATTTGTTGACATACAATTTTTCGTAATAATCTCTTATAGTTGTTTGTATTTCTGCGATGTTGGTTGTTATTTCTCACTTTTGACTGACTTATTTTACTTAGCACTATACCCTCTAGCTCCATACATATTGTTGCAAATAGCAAGATTTATTTATTTTTTTTATTTCAACCTTTCAAGAAAAAAAACAAAAACAAAAACGGAAAAGGTACAGAGAGTACAATGGTGGTTGCCAGAGTCTGGGAGGAGAGAATGGTAACTACTAGCCATAGGGTACAAAGTTTCAGTTACACAGCATGGATAAGTCCTAGAGATCTACTATACAGCATAATGCTTATAGTTAATAATGCTCTATTGGGTACTTAAAACTTTGTCAAGAGGATAGATCTTTTGTGTCCTTACCAAAACAAACAAACAAACAAACAAACAAAAAACACAGTAGGGATGGAGGAAACTTTTGGAGGTGATCAATGTGTTTATGGTATCAACTGTGCTGATGGTTTCATCAATGTATACTTATCTCCAAAGTGAGCAACTTGTATACATTAAATATGTGTAGCTTTTTTGGTTCTCAATCATACCTCACTAAAGTGGTTTAAAAAATACTGTGTTTCCAAACCCTATCATATGATTTTAGCATCACTTAGCAAGTTTAGACTTACTCCACATTGTAAGATATATAATAGAAAAAATCAACAAGTAGATTAAAGGAATAAGAAAATGCAGTTGAGCTTAAAATGTGAGCTTTTTTTGTAACTTCAGTAAACTGAAGCAGTTTTCACATGTACACTATCCAGTGTGTAGTTGCCAAACAAGAACTGCATCTGTGAAGGATTAGTTATAATGTCAACGTAGTAGGTGATGTCTTCAGGAATTGTTTCAGTGAGGTAAGAGCGTCTCTTCCTAAGAGTAGTATAATAACTGGTCTTAAACTTTTGCCTTCCTGACCATACACAGTATTGTTTGTTAATGGAGTCCCATTAGCCCAGGAATGAACAGATTTATTGCAAGGTGCCAACACTGAAGGAAAGTGGGGGCACCTAAAGGAGATTAGATAAAAACTTAAGGGTTGTTTTGACTATATATTTTATTCACAGGTAAAATTAAGTCTAGATTTTGGGCCCATACCAAGAAATGCCTTTAGATTCAAATAAGAATATTCAGAATAGAAGCCTTATTAGAGTCATCGTTAATGGGTGATAAGTGTTTATAATTCAGACATTGAAATAGAAGAAAGAAAAAAAAATCTAGGGGAAAAAGTCACAAGATCATGGGGATAAAAGCATGAATATCTGTGGTATTAGTCATCTGCATCTGGTTTCATAGGGTCTTGAATTAAAGTTGTCTACTTCATGTAATCATTTCATGGCATGTAAAATGCCAAACATTTTTGCACTTTTTTTTTTTTTTTTGGTTTTCAAATCATAATAGGATGGTAAAAACTTATAGTTAAATATCTCTTGTTGATACCAAGTTCTAATTTATTGACTAGTTAGATGGATGTGGTTATATATAGTAAATTAAATGTTCATGATATTTCAGGCTGGACATTAAATATATTTTCTAAAGTTCTATATCTATGGTTTAAATATCCTCAGTGTTCTGGAGTCAATTGAAAATAAAAGCAGGCTTGGAGAAAATTAGTTATTACTGGCTCTTTTTAAAAATAGAAAATACATTTCTTTTTTAAAGTTGAAAATACTAGCTCAATGTAAATTAAAGCCATTGATGCGAGGTTGTTTTCTAATAAATATAATTCTCTTTGCTTGCTCTCATTAATTTGCATAACAAAATACTTACAAACTATCCTTAGCATATTAATTGATATTTATTAAACTTTAATGAAGCATGATGATATTAAGAGGCTATGTTGAGTTTTTTGTTTTTTGTTTTTTTGGTCAAGAATCAGGGAATATATACATTTTCATTATGCCAGATGCTCCTGAAATTCCTCAAAAAGATATATGTATACACATACACACACACACACACACACACACACACACACACAGAACAAAGCAAATAGAATTGCTATTATGATACCAGTTGGAATTTTGCCCCTATATTTTAGTGCAGAATCCTGATGAGCTATATAGAATCCTGGAGAAATCATTGTGAAGACAGAATTTCCCTCAGACAACAAATAGTGAAAGAGGAAACTTTTAAGAGGGAGCGGAGCATTCTACCCAGCTGAAATTACATCTAAATAAGAAAACTAGGCATGATAGAGCCATTTTGCCAATCTGGACATATTGAAAAGAGAGAAAGCATAAAAAGAAAGTTATTCACTCAAATACTTTAAGTTTTCACGGGGAAGTTTTGTACTTGTCTTTTGCTATAAAGCCTGTCCTTGATAAATTTAACTGTAACTTACAAGAAGAAAACCCCCCAAATCTGTATCTCTGACATTTACCCATTTTAGAGCTTCCATTCAGCATTTTAATTGCCCATCAAAAGTCATATTCTTAATATTCAACAGGCATCACATATTATATATGTCAAAATTGGAGTTCATTTTCTCATTTTTAGAGTCTCCGTCTTCTTTTATTATCTAATTTGATTAATGGTGCAGCCAACAGCCTTATAAGTTTCTCTTATAAATAAAATATAATGTATAAGTACCTTTTATCTTGCCCTCCATATCTAGCCAATAAGATAGTCTGTTGATTAGTTATTCACCATATCATATACAGATATTCATAAACACTGCCATTCTTATTGACATGGTTATTTTTATATTTTTATTTAAAATGGTGCAATAACTATAAAGTAAGAAAGTATTAAAAAGTGAACTGGTATGCCTCTATATCTACTCCTAAGTCTAAATTAATATTAATATTAACATTTTGCCACATGATGTATTTTGGATATTTTAATAAAGTAACATTTTTCCACTCACTGACAAAAACAAAATAAAACAAAGGGTGCAAATTGCTGACTGCCTTTTCTGCACTACAAACTGAGGACGACTTTTAAGTAAACAGTTGTGGAATAATCTGGGAAACTAATATAAAACTTTGAGGAATGCTTAAGAAAGAACGTATTTGTTTTCCAGAGCTAAAATGACTGAAAACTAGAGAGATATAGTGGAATAAGAGCTTTTCAGTTAGGCTACTTGTTCTGTCCTTCCACCCAATTTGCTCATGAAATAATGTTTTCAAAGAATGTGAAGGGAAATATGAGTATATTATCAGGAATATAGGCCCTCGGAAAGTTTGTGTACTCTGTAAACAATACTTTAAGATCGAGAACAGAGGGGGAGGGAGAAGGAATTGGAGGGGGAAGGTGGCAGAGAGAAGTGCTGCTGTTATTCCCTGGGGCTCAGGGGATTCCTTGATTCTGTGAGGTATCCCTTTGAAAAATTTTCCTACTGTCTGATTTTCCATCTCCATGCTTTAAACTTGCATTGTCTTGCTAACCGGTCTGTCTCTGCCTCGCCCTTCTCACAGTTATTGGGATATCTGTCCCTGTCTGTCTGTCTGTCTGTCTCTCTCTCTCTCATTGATCATTGACCTCCCTCCCTCCTTTACTTCCTTCATACCTGACTGTATTAATACCTGTATGCTTACTTTTTATTGAAGTGTGGTATATACATTATAAAGGACACAACTTTAATCAATTCTGTCAGTTCATGAATTTTTACAGTTATGTATAACCTTTAACTTCCACTCGATGCCTGCGGTAGTGTTGATTCTAATTAGAATATTTTACAAACATTTATGATAAAATTTACTGTATAGAATATATGGAAGGTTTGCTATGTACTCAGTATTAAACTAAGAACTGTTTAAGCTAGATAGATTATTAATTGTAAATAAATTGCAATTTGTAGAGTAATGGAATGCATCAACAATACAGTATTTAGGTATAAAACTGGGAAATCCTACAACTCATTGCTAACTCCATCTGTACTCAGTTCTTACTTGTCTCTCCATGTCAAAACATATCCCAGTAGGGAAATGGAGACTCAGGTTGCTGATTCTGATGGATTAAGGACTTCTCAACATGGCATATGGGGTTGCACCTTTCTTTTGTACTTTGCTAATCATTAGTAAACCCTGGTTCTGGATAAGATTAAAAATTTGTGACTCAGTCTGAAAAATGAGACATTTTAAAACTGGTGAACAAGAAAGCTTGTTTTTCAGACCCACATACATAATGTCTAAGATATTCATTGAAAGGAATAGGAGGGGAAAATAGACATAATGAGAATTTGATATCCAGATTGTTGTCAACTCGTGCATGATTTGAAGTGGCTAAAGCTTTGTGACATATCATAGGGCACACATCCTACTGATGAAATTTGATGAGATAAAGTCAAAGTAGTGAGATTAATAAGTCAGTAGACAGGGATATGATCCCTTTCTGGTATGTATATACATTTGGTGACTGAAGTGTCTTAAGGTTTGAGGGGTTGACAGAGGGAGTGTAAACATCATTTTGAATTGATTTTTTTCTAGTATTTTTTTAATGTTTCAAGGAATTTTATTTTATTTTATTTTATTTTATTTTATTTTATTTTATTTTTTATATGAAATTTATTGTCAAATTGGTTTGCATACAACACCCAGTGCTCATCCCGACAGGTGCCCTCCTCAATGCCCATCACCCACCCTCCCCTCCCTCCCACCCCCCATCAACCCTCAGTTTATTCTCAGTTTTTGAGGTATATTTTACATACAACATTGTGTAAGTTTAAAGTATGCAACCTGATGATTTGATACACATGTATATTACAAATTGAATACCACAGTAAAGTTAGTTAATATATCCATCACTTCACAAAATTATACATTTTTGTTTGTGTAGTGAGAATATTTAATATTTACTCTCTTAGCTACTTTTGATCATATAATACAGTATTATTAACTATAGTTACTATGCCAAATGTTAGATCTCCAGAACACACACATCTTATAACTGGAGGATGGTACCTTTTGACCAACATTTCCCCAGTTTGCCCATACCCTAGTTCCTGGCAACCACCATTCTACTCTGTTTCTATGAGTTTGGCCTTTTTTAGATTTCACTTATATGAAAGTTCATACAGTGTTTCTCTTTGTCTGACTTATTTCATACTTATTGTCAGGACTGTCATCCATATTGTCATCCATAATTTGCATAATTTACTTATTTTTTAATGGCTGATTAATATTCCATAGCATGTATGTATTCATTGTCTTTATCCACTCATCCCTCGATGGACGTTTACATAGTTTTCATGTCTTAGTTATTCTGAATAATGCTTCAATGCACATTGGGGAACAAATATCTCTTTGAGATAGTGATTTAATTTCCTTTGACTATATACCAAGAATTGGGATTGCTGGAGCATCCTTTTTTTCCCATAGTGACACAAGTTTACATTCCCACCAACAGTTCACTAGAGTTCCCTTTTCACAAACTTCCCAATACTTGTTATCTCTCTTTTTTTTTTTTATAATAATTGTTAACAACAAGTGTGAGATATTATTTTGGTTTTGATTTGCATTTCCCTGGTGATAAGTGATGCTTATTTTTGAGGAAGTAGCTATGATACTCAAGAAATTCAGATGCCTGTGGATTACATTGTGTATGGAAGATCCATTTAATGCTCTGTTATCTCATTGTTGAATGACATTTGCAATGAAAGGTACATCATTATCAGATTGAGAATGGTCCAGAAAGCTCAACATATGATATCGTTCAGTTTCAAGGGCTATGATTGTCCAGAGTTGGCTGATGGAACTTGGACAGCAACAATACTAAAAGTGTTGAGAAATCACCAATAACCTGGAGAGAGAAAGAGATCAGAGGTCTGATTTAGTCAGTCTGCCAAGAGTGCATAATATAGTGTGATTTCTGTTATCAAGAAAACTGGCTCAGCTTTTGGCAAGATTTACAAGTATGACATACAATTGGAACTTTTTTATCAGAAACGTAGAGCTCTACTCTGTGCTCGGTCTTAGATGGTTGACTGTTGCTGTGTTTGGTGTGATTATGCAGAGAACCATGTATCGGTTGCTAGTATACTGGAAAATGTAGGTTCAGTCAGCAGCTTGATTCTTTTCAGTCTCATCAGAGTATGAGCCTTTACCATGGATCTACAAGGGTGACCCTCACCATCTGATCTGCAACCATGCTTTGTTTGCATAGTATGGAGCCAAACAGCCTTGACTTTGACATGCAGTGGTTTTCCAAGTGGCAGGCTATACAGACAGGTTATTGGCTATAACCCAAGGTCTGTAAAAACATATCAAATCTATCAAGGAAAGTATTGAAGAAAACTGAGACAATATCCTTGATTTCTGCACAAGGAATGGAATGACCACCTGTTTTCAGTTGTATGTGTCTGCCACTGAGATTAAAAATGAGCAGCATCCCAGTGTGCACCATTGGATTTCAACTTAGTTAATCATCAGTGAAAAATTCCCAATTATTTAGAGGAACATCTATGAATTGAGAGCCTCATTTATTCAGTATATTTGTTTAGACATTTGAGTTGGAGAAGGATCATACTTCACTCTAAGGAACAGTGGCCACTTTTTTACGTAAAGCCAAAGGTACCACTGGGACCAGGTTGCCTGCATTCTTTTCCATTTGACATTCACATTTGACAAGTGAAACTTCTGGGCCCTTACCACTTTTTAGCCATCGAGTTGGATTTGACCCCATCACAACATTGGACTGTCAGATTGGGGAATCATATGCGATTTATGGGTCAGATGTTCAGTTTAAACACAAGTCCAGTATAAGTCATCACTTCTTTTCCAAAGGGTATATCAAACCTGCCACTTTCCCATTCTGTGTGTAAGAAGCTTGGAATTTTCCACTCCATGCTGACAAATAAAATGCTGAACACGCTGAAATATCAAAAATTTTTCTATGATCCACAAAAAAGGTGAGGACATAGGGCAAATCACTGCTCTCAAGATAGAGTTAGATAGGCTAATACAGGGAATCATTGCTTACTTTAGTAGATTCACAAGTAGAAACCACTGTGGGAATCACTTTTGGGTAGAAATATCTGAACTGTTATTGATGAATTGCTGGAAGCTCAGTGTGGACAAGTCTGAGACTTAAAAAATCCAGGGGAACCCAGTCATAAAGGTTGCTCCAGCGATATTGTAAGATCCACCTCCAGGAGCTTGAGCAGGTTCTCAGAGTAAATATTGGAGGAAAAAAAATGACATCTTGCTTCCAGTGAGGGTTGGGGAGTGGGAATAGGTGGAAAGGAACCATTTTGAAAAATGGCAGATCATGCTTTAACAAGGCCTACCCTCAGGAGAAACTGGTTAACCAGAGCCTAATGCTCTGGAGTTTTATCAGAGCCTAACTGACTTGGAGGAAGGGAAATGCCCAATTCTAGTCAGCACTAGTTTTCCTTGTAAGGGAAGGGAAATCACACAACTCCAAAAGGGTGTGTTTGGTAGCAGTATGAGGAAAGCTCAGTACTCTTAAGGGTTGACTCGAGATAGAAGATTCCTCCCTTTGCCAGCCACTTGAAGTGGGCAAAATTCAGTTCCTGGAGCATGTAGTTCAAAAGTGTCATTGGGTTGTCTGCCTCAAAAGTAGAGATTAAGCCACAGCTTTTTTCAACATTTTCCAATATACATCAATTTGTTGTGATTTGAGCCTCCCAAAAAGAATACTAATTTGTGGGTCAAGTAGAATGTTCATGTGTAAAAACATAACAATGCAAAGGTCTGTTTTTATATATCCACTTAATATCTTACAAGTATAAAATAAAAGGTTCTTTAGGAACCCTGAGAAAATGTTAGCTTTTCTCCTTTAAACACATGGAGAAGTGCTAATATGACAACATTAAAATGTTTCATAAATCAATATCTACTTAATTGTCAACTACCAATGTTTTATCCCTTTGTTAACACATAAGTATATAATATAAAGACCATTATTGTATGTAATTCTCTTGATGACAGTGGATTGTATTACACCTTTTCCAATTATGCAGTGGAGTGAGATGAGAAAGTCACAATGAAAAAGGTTTAAAGAATTTTTTTTCTGATAATTTGGATAATTTGTTCAAAGCATGTAGTATCTTAACTATTATCTTCTCCCTGGCATACCCAACCTTCTGCCTAGTACAGAATAGGCTCCCAAGAAATATTTATTGAATTCAGTAGTTAAGAGAGGAAGGTATAGGAAATAATAGAAACTTCTTAGCAATATTTATGACCTTTTAAATTTATTTGCAGTAATTTTCATAATAAATATCACCAACAAATTGTCTTATTTCTGTCCCTCTACTGGATATATGAGAAGTGGAAAGAAGTAACAGATGGGTTTCCCAGTTTTTACATGAAAACCAGAGGGCTGTGTAAAGCTTGTAAGACATCACTTTTCCTCTGGTGTTTTCATACACTGAAGGAAACTAGTTGGGGCATCAACACATTTGATTCATCTCCAGAAGAAACAAACTTCTCACAAAGGAAGGTGTCAAAATGGATCAGAATCAATAACAACTGCCAAGCACTCAGAGCCTGCTCTAGCATGTCAGTCACAGGGGCACTAGAAGAAAAAAAGTAATTTCATTGGGCTTTGGAGACACACTGCAAAAAAACTTGGGGAAAAGTTAACTCATTTCTATATTTTAATGCATTTTAAATGAAAAATAATATTTCTAGCTTTAGCTCAATAAATATATCATATTATTTGCTCTACTATATTGAATTTGTAAATGGTCTTTCATAAGTTGTGTTCCACATGTGCCTCTTAGTTTTTGATCATCTATATAAAGGTCACTGTGATGAGGAAAATGCTCTACACATTATGACCCTTAATAACAGTATGCTTAATGGACTGTCATCAAACTGAGGACCATTGTCACCTGGAAAAGCAAGAAGAGAAGGTGACTTGGTATGGGGGGGGGGGAAAGAAGGGTAGATAGTGGGGTCAAAGATATACTTTACTTAATTGATCTATTTGTTTCACATATCTTCAGAGTAATAACCTCATATGCCTATGAAATCAACTTCATTTCTCCATCTTCCAAATGCATGACATATGTTTACAGGGCCTAAAATTAGATAGAAATTTTAAATAAAATTGTATAGGAAACATTGTCATTTTGCATTCATTAAACATCATATCTGCTAGGTGTTTTACATATATTATTTTTTCTCTTCACAATAGTCATAAAAGATACAGAAAATAAGTAGAGGTTAAATAAGTAAAACATTTTGATAGCAAATGGTAGTTCAGGGAATCAAACACGTGTTTACCTTTAACTAAAGTTCATATAACCTCAGTTATATGACATTGTTTTACAAACAATATACTTCTATTTTATCCACAATAAGTGTCTTGGTATACATATTCCAGGTTATCCTTTCCTTTTATTATTTTATTATGGCCTCAGAATATCTATCAATTATTTTCTACTATTTACAGACATGTAACTTAAGTTAATGACTCTGTTGCATTAAGTATTTAATAACCACGTCTTATCTATTCTGAATTATTTTTCTCTTTCTGCTTTATGTCTTTATTCTTGAACATTATCACTACTATAGATTGAATATCCCTAAAATTCCTATCTTGAAACCTCACACCCTGTGTGATAGTATTAGGAGGTGGGACTTTGGAAGGTACTTAGGTCATGAGGGTAGAGCCCTCAAGAATGTGATTAGTGCTTTTACAAAAGACATCCCATAGAGCTCGTTAGCTCATTCTGTCATGTAAGGTTATAATGAAAAGACACCTGTCTAGGAAGTGAGCTCTCACC